>NC_041393.1:81724237-81823320 GCF_002162155.2 Triticum dicoccoides | reverse complement strand
CCCTGTTCGGGGAGGCCGAAGGGTTCAAGAAAGGAAAGACCCTCCCTCTGGACCACTCCACCACAGCCGCGTACAACGGCGAGGAGTGGTTGCCCAGGGACAAGCCCCTGGCGAAGTTGTAAGTATCCGAACACTATAATACTTCCGATATGTTTTGCTTTATTGCTTCTTATCATGCCAAACATGCTCATGCAGTCCGGCCAAAGCCCACATCGATGTATCCTCTTCGGATGGGTCTCTGGGCCTGTCGGCGATGAATAGCGATTCACTCCTGATAGCCTCCTCCCCCAAGCCCGCGGACGACACCGACATGTTGCCTCAGAGGATACCGGACCAGGGGGAGACAGTTCTGGAGACGCCCCAAGGCGAAATCCCAGACACCGGGCACATGGGAGGGAAGACCCCCATGGATTTTGATGACGGGGGCCGCAGCAAGTTTGTCCCCCAGCCGGATACTGCTCCAGAACCCCCAGTGGTTCCGGATACAGGCAAGCAGCCTCTCCCTAAGGGGGGCGAGCCGCCCGTGCCGATGACCTCTGTCCATCCAGAGGCATCGGACAACTTGCTGGAAGCGCTTCACGGTGCTTCCATTGATGAAGAGCACCGCACCATCTTGAGTGCGGTGATCGAGAAGGTTCGGTCCACCAAATGCAGATTGACCGAAGTCTGCGCCAGCCTCCTAACAGGCTTTGAGGTAAGTGATCAAATTATGAGAAAATATCACAGTATAGATAGTAGCCCCTGATGCTTTGTTTGGCGTTCGGAAAGAAAGGCCGAACAGAGGATCAAATAACATCCGTAGGAGTCTAACAGAAAATGTCCATGTGAATAAGCAGGCGTCACTGCTGGCCGCTACCGGTCGTACTGCAGAGGTCTCCGGACTGAAGGAGGACCTGGAGCGGACCGAGGGAGAGCTCAGCCTCGTGACGAGGCAGCTCGAGGAGAACAAAGGTACATAATACCCCGTTTGTATATTGATAAAGAAAAATGGTTTCAGCTCATGGAAGCGTCATGAACTTTAATAGGGGCCACGACCAAAGTGGCGACCCTTAAGAAGGCGCTGACCGAGGCCGAAGACAAAGCGGCCAAGGAGCACACCGAGCGCGAGAAGCAGGAGGCCCGGGTCGACGAGGTCCAGCAAGAGCTCCAGGATTTCGTCAAAAATACGAGTCCTTGGAGCGTGACTCTAAGACGCGAGGCCCTCCAGAGCGCGAGAGACACCAAAGCCGAAGCCCAAAAGGCCCTCCAGGAGATTGAGGTGGCCAAGAAGATAGCGGCGGGTAAGGCATTCATTATGCAACGCAAGCATGTGAAGGAGACTTTCCTTTTACTTACTCGAATTTGGAGCTCTCTAGGAGCATTCGCAGATCTGCCACGCAGCATATTGGATGCTGCGGAATTCTACCGGGCCGAGGAAGGGAGCGTGACGGAGAAGTTGTTCTGGTCTCAGTACATTGGGACCAAACACCCGATGCCCTTGAGTGACCAGCTGAAGCAACTGGTCGAACTGCACAAGGTTGCCGAACTGGCCATGAAGGACCTCATAGTCAGGCTATGGCCTGCCGAGCCCCTGCTCAGCACCTACTTCAGCCTTGTAAAGCGGCTGGTGAGTGACTGTCCGCAGCTTCAAGTCATAAAGCGGTCAGTTTGCATTGAAGGTGCGCACATGGCCTTCGCTCGCGCGAAAGTGCACTGGGCGAAGATGGATGCCGAGAAGTTGATGACCGAAGGGCCGCCGAAGGGCAAGGAGCATTTCCACCCCGAAAAGTATTATGACAGTGTCCTGAAGGGCTCTCGCCTTGTGGCGGAGCAATGTGCTAAGGATGTAATATTTGAATGAATGTACTAATTTGATCATGTAGTATGAAAACAAGTTCATTTGCGCTATATAATGCTTGTTGATTTAAAATTTTACCTTCTGTGCGACCGTTTATAAAATCTAAGAGTTGGCCAGTCATCGGCTTCTGCCCTCGTGTAACTAGTACCGGGGTGTTCGGGATAAATCTAAACACTCTTTATCCAAATTTTTGGTCCTTTAAGGAGGTGTTTAGCGCAACGAACAAGGCAATCGGACTATACAGCTTTATCACTCTCACTTAGCCATAGAAGTCTATAATTTTAAATTTTGGCGTAGCCCCTGGTATTCGGAAGGCCGAACTTGGGGCGCTATACACGCCTAAATCGGACAAGGCTGATTCCTCGCCCAAAGTGGAAAAAATCTTTAAGGATTTGAGACCTCTCGAACAGCGACCAGCTCTCGCCGCATCATGACAGTCAGTTTTCGACTTTCTCTATTGAGGTGCTCGTCCGGAAGAACCGGGACACAATCGTAGTAGTTCTCCCTATGCCACCTTAGCCGATATAGCAGAACGTAAGGCAGCAAAACATGGGAGCCGGGCAAACCCAACTATTGACCCAAGACATGATTCGGAGTTGATGCATATAATGCTCTAAGTTCGGGGTGCCGCACTGTCGAAAGTGTTTGGACTTTTCTTGCCGTGTTATGGGTTACACTGAAGCCCCTGGCGGATTGAATGTACCAAGGTGTACGGGTGCAATTTGTAATAAATAAACAGTCAAGGAAAAAGATAAAGAAATGTAATAAGAAGCTGACAATGTACATTGTTTTCCATTTTTATTTGAATAATATGTCAAGGCGTATGTATACAATTAGTGTGATAAGCAGAATAGGACTATTTGACATGTCTTAACCAAGAGCGAGCTGCGAGTGGGTATGTAAAACAGGTATAGCGATCGTTATCAGAGACCACCTGGGGATTCCCTTGTACGCCAAAGCTCCTTGCCTCCTTGGTGTTTCCGTCCCGTGATGGGTCTGATAATCAGGCTATCGGAAGAGCCTCCAGAAAATTGGGACCTGAAAGAAAGAAAAAGGGGGAAGGTGTATGGGTCCTCGGGCGGTTGAGCCGCGCTGTGGACCGTATTGTAGTCGTGCCTCCACCTATGCCCATGGTATTTTAAGTGCGTAATTATGTATGCGCGGCACAAATTTCACTGCTTGACTGGGACTAGGACGGAGGCCGAATTGCTAGGCGAGCTCTGGACGCGCCGGACGATCCTGTTGCAGAGTACTTCAGACTCGCTTGGCGGTGTCTGGGGGCTTTATTGCCGAATTGGAGATCTGCCTAAGAAGGTTGCTCTGTACTTTTGCTGCGAGGGCCGCAGTGTGCTCCTCTGTACGGAGGGAGCGCTCTGTGTTTCCACTGACTGTTATAACCCCGCGAGGTCCGGGCATTTTGAGCTTGAGATAGGCGTAGTGTGGCACCGCATTGAATCGAGCAAATGCGGTTCGTCCTAGTAGTGCATGATAACTACTACGGAAGGGGACGATATCGAAGATTAACTCCTCGCTTCGGAAGTTGTCCGGGGATCCGAAGACCAATTCCAGTGTGATTGAGCCTGTGCAAGAGGCCTCTACACCTGGTATGACACCTTTAAAGGTGGTTTTGGTGGGTTTGATCCTTGAGGGATCGATGCCCATTTTGCGCACTGTATCCTAATAGAGCAGGTTCAGGCTGCTGCCACCGTCCATAAGGACTCTTGTAAGGTGGAATCTGTTGATGATGGGGTCGAGGACCAACGTGGCCGAACCGCCATGATGGATACTGGTCGGATAGTCCCTGCGATCGAAAGTGATCGGACAAGAAGACCATGGGTTGAACTTTGGGGCGACTGGCTCCATCGTGTAGACGTCCCTTAGTGCACGCTTCCATTCCCGCTTGGGAATATGGGTTGCGTATATCATATTTACCGTTTTTACTTGGGGAGGAAAATTTTTCTGTCCTCCTTTGTTCGGCAGCCGGGGCTCCTCGTCATCATCACTGTGCGGCCCCTTTTCCTTGTTTTCGGCATTCAGCTTGTCGGCCTATTTGAACACCCAACATTCTCTATTGGTGTGGTTGGCTCGTTTATCGGGGGTTCCGTGGATTTGACATGAGCGATCGAGTATGCGGTCTAGACTGGACGGGCCTGGATTGTTTCTTTTGAATGTATTTTTCCACTGACTAGACTTAGAGCCACTGAATCCGGCATTGACAGTCATGTCTTTGGCGTTATCACGACTGTGACGCTTGTGTCTGTTGCATCGGGGCTTGCTATTGCTATCTCTGGCATCTGAGGTGTCAGGATTTCTTGATGTGCTATTGCTGTGAGTAAGCCAGCTATCTTCGCCCGCACAAAAGCGATTCATGAGTGTCGTGAGGGCTGCCATGGACTTCGGCTTCTCTTGGCCGAGGTGTCGGGCAAGCCACTCATCACGGATGTTATGCTTAAAGGCCGCTAAGGCTTCGGCATCCGAATAGTCGACAATTTGGTTCTTTTTAGTTAGGAACCGAGTCCAGAATTTCTTAGCTGACTCTCCGGGCTGTTGGGTTATGTGACTTAAATCATCAGCATCCGGTGGTCGCACATAAGTGCCCTGGAAGTTATCCAGGAATGCGTCTTCCAGGTTCTCCCAACTTCCAATGGAGTTTGCCGGCAAACTATTCAGCCAATGCCGAGTCGGTCCCTTGAGTTTTAGTGGGAGGTACTTGATGGCGTGTAGATCATCCCCACGGGCCATGTGAATGTGGAGAAGGAAATCTTCTATCCATACCGCGGGGTCTATAGTCCCATCGTAGGACTCGATATTCACGGGCTTAAACCCTTCTGGGAATTCATGATCCATTACTTCGTCAATGAAGCATAGGGGGTGTGCGGCGCCTCTATGCCGGGCTACGTCACGACACGGTTCAAATGAGTTTGATCTGTTGTATTCAGCCCGGCCGGATTTGTATTTATTATATCCGGTGTGACGGTCATCATCACGCATTGAGGCGCGCCCCCGTGATCCGTGGATCGATCTTGACTGTCCTGCTTTGTTTTCCAATTTGTCTCGCAGGTCATGCGTGTAGCCCCGGGCCGTCGTGTTTTTGCTTGTTTGGCGACGGGGTGCGGGATGGACTTTGGGCTGATACGCCGCTTTGTCTCGGCCACGAGGTGGCCGGTCAGCCGCATCCTGCGCTGGCAGTGTAGGCTCTAGTGCCTCCTCCTCGAGTTGAGGTAACAACCTGTGCTTTGGGTAACTTTTGGTTGGGCGCTCGAGTTCGTATTCCTCGGCTGCCAGGACCTCAGTCCATCTATCAGTTAGCAGATCTTGATCAGCTTGAAGCTGCTGCTGCTTTTTCTTCAGGCTTTTTGCAGTGGCTATAAGCCGGAGCTTGAAGCGCTCCTACTCGATGGGGTCCTCAGGCACGACGAATTCTTCGTCGCTGAGGCTCACCTCATCTTAGGAGAGAGGCGTGTAATTGTCGACCTCCGAATATCCATCACTTGCCTGTTCATCAGGGCTAGCTTGCCCATCCTCCCGCCCGGCTTGCTCGATGCTTGGCTGGGCGGGATTGTTTTCGTCTTCGGCATTATCCAGAGTGCTATTGTCTCCTGTGCCAGTATCGCTATTTTTGCTATGGCGGGGCTTAGAGCGGCGCCGCTGACGCCGGAGCTTGGATTGTTTCTCAAGGGGGTTATCCTCCGTTGCCTCATCGCCATTGCTTTCTTTGGGTGTGTCCACCATATATATGTCATATGACGAGGTGGCTGTCCAGCGCCCTGTGGGCGGTGGTTCCTGTTCTTCTCCTGCATCATCGTGCATACCGTTGATGTCTTCAGAGTCAAAATTAAGCATGTCAGTTAAGTTGTCCACAGTGGCTATTAAGTGGGTGGTGGGCGGGGAACGAATTTCTTCGCCGTCTGCTTCCCACTCAAGTCAGACATAGTTCGGCCAAGAGTTTCCTGATAGGGAGAGAGATTTCAGTGAATTTAGCACGTCACCCAAGGGTGAGTGCTGAAAGATATCCGCAGAGGTAAATTCCATGATCAGTACCCAATCAGATTCGATAGGCACGGATGTACGCGGTTCGGAACCTATGGCCTGAGAAGAGTCCGAGGGTTCGATGACACATACCTCATTGGAGGCGAAGTATGCGTTCGGCTCTATTGCCGAAGAGTGTGCGGCCTCCGCGGTGGGGTCTATCCACCCGTCCTCGGATGGCACGATCTGCTCAGGACCTAAGGCCAGGGCAGCTGCAGGTGCGCTCTCCTGAACACCGTCTGATGGCAGATCTAAGTCATGCTCATCGTGACTGTGCGGCGCTCCTATCATGGGCTCGAATCCGTCGAAGATCAAGTCTCCGCGGATGTAGGCAGTATAGTTCAGGCTTCCAAACCTGACCTGATGGCCAGGGGCGTAGCTATCGATCTGCTCCAGATGGCCAAGCGAGTTGGCCCGCAGTGCGAAGCCGCCGAATACAAAGATCTGTCCGGGGAGGAAAACCCCACCCTGGATCACACCCTTGTGGATGATTGAAGGAGCCATCAAGCCTTATCATGACGACACAGTGGAACTCTCAATGAAAGCACCAATGTCGGTGTCAAAACTAGCGGATCTCGAGTAGGGGGTCCCGAACTGTGCGTCTAAGGCTAATGGTAACAGGAGGCGGGGGACATGATGTTTACTCAGGTTCGGGCCCTCTATATGGAGGTAATACCCTACTTCCTGCTTGATTGATCTTGATGATATGAGTATTACAAGAGTTGATCTACCACGAGATCGTAGAGGCTAAACCCTACAAGCTAGCCTATGGTTATGATTGTTGTCGTCCTACGGACTAAACCCTCCGGTTTATGTAGACACTGGAGGGGGTTAGGGTTACACATAGTCGGTTGCAGAGAAGGAAATCTACATATCCGAATTGCCAAGCTTGCCTTCCACGCAAAGGAGAGTCTCACCCGGACACGGGACGAAGTCTCCAATCTTGCATCTTCATAGTCCAACAGTCCGACACAAGTACATAGTCCGGCTGTCCGAGTACCCCCTAATCTGGGACTCCCTTAGGCACACCGAAAGATCTAGTAGTAAAAAGGTTCATGTGATAGAAGAGATTAATGTTTTGAGTGGAAAGATGGATGAACTTATGAAATTGTTTGCTAATAAGAGTGTTTCCTCTGATCCTAATGATATGCCTTTATCCACTTTGATTGAGAATCATAATGAATCTATGGATGTGAATTTTATTTGTAGGAACAATTTTGGTAACAACGTTTATAGAGGAAACTTTAATCCCAGACAGTTCCCTAGTAATTCCTCTAATAATTATGGTAATTCCTATAGCAACTCTTATGGAAATTTTAATAAGTTGCCCTCTGATTTTGAGATTAGTGTTAAAGAGTTTATGGCTTCTCAAAAGAATTTCAATGCTTTGCTTGAAGAAAAATTTCCTAAGATTGATGAGTTGGCTAGGAACATGGATATAATTTCTCTTGATGTTGATTCTTTGAAACTTAGATCTATTCCACCTAAGCATGATATCAATGAGTCCCTCAAAGCCATGAGAATTTCCATTGATGAGTGCAAAGAAAGAACCGCTAGAATGCGTGGAAAAAAATATTGCTTTGTAAAAGCAAGTTCTTCTAGTTTTCATGATAATAGGGATGAAGATCTAAAACTGATTGATGTGTCTCCTATTAAATCTTTGTTTTGAAATATGAATCTTGATAATGATAGGACTGGAGATGAGTCAACTTTAGTTAAGAGGCGTCCCAATGATTCAGAGTTTTTAGATCCTGATGCAAAAATTGGTAAAAGTGGGATTGAAGAGGTCAAAACTTTACATAGCAATGAACCCACCATTTTGGATTTCAAGGAATTTAATTATGATAATTGTTCTTTAATAGATTGTATTTCCTTGTTGCAATCCGTGTTAAATTCTCCTCATGCTTATAGTCAAAATAAAGCTTTTACTAAACATATCATTGATACTTTAATGCAATCTTATGAAGAAAAACTTGAATTAGAAGTTTATATCCCTAGAAAACTTTATGATGAGTGGGAACCTACTATTAAAATTAAAATTAAAGATCAGGAAATTATATCCACGATTCACATAGAGCTAGTGTTTCCACGATTCCAAAAACTTTGTGTGATGTGTTAGGTTTCTGTGAATTTGATGATTGCTCTTTAAACTTGCACCTTGCAGATTCCACCATTAAAAAACCTATGGGAAGGATTAATGATGTTATTATTGTTGCAAATAGTAATTATGTGCCCGTATATTTTATTGTTCTTGATATAGAATGCAATCCTTCATGTCCTATTTTTCTTGGTAGACCTTTCCTTAGAACGATTGGTGCAATTATTGATATGAAAGAAGGAAATATTAGATTCCAATTTCCATTAAGGAAAGTCGTGGAACACTTTCCTAGGAAGAAAATCAAATTACCTTATGAATCTATTATGATATCCACCTATGAGTTGAATACCACAGATGGCAATGCTTAGATCTATTCTCGCTTTTATGCCTAGCTAGGGGCGTTAAACGATAGCGCTTGTTGGGAGGCAACCCAATTTTATTTTTATTCTTTGATTTTTGTTCCTGTTTAGTAATAAATAATTCATCTAGCCTCTGGGTTAGATGTGGTTTTATGTTTTAGTTAGTGTTTGTTCCAAGTAAAACCTATAGGATCTTCTTGGGTGATAGTTAACTTGATCTTCCTGAAAAACAAAAACTTTTGCACGCACGAGAATAATTTTCATAAATCACAGAAATGTGATTTTCAGTAGATTATTTTTGCATAATATTAATAAACAAATTATCTAGGACTTCCTATTTTGGTAGAATTGTTGGGGGTTCCAGAAGTATTCGAAAGTTACAGATTGCTACAGACTGTTCTGTTTTTGAAAGATTCTGTTTTTCATGTGTTGTTTGCTTATTTTGATGAACCTATGGCTAGTATTGGGGGGTATGAACCATAGAGAAGTTGGAATACAGTAGGTTTAACACCAATATAAATGAATAATGAGTTCATTACAGTACCTTAAAGTGGTGGTTTGTTTTATTTCGCTAACGGAGCTCATGAGATTTTCTGTTGAGTTTGTGTTGTGAAGTTTTCAAGTTTTTGGGTAAAGATTTGATGGATTATGGAATAAGGAGTGGCAAGAGCCTAAGATTGGGGATGCCCAAGGCACCCCAAGGTAAAATTCAAGGACAACCAAAAGCCTAAGCTTGGGGATGCCCCGGAAGGCATCCCCTCTTTCGTCTTCGTCCATCGGTAAATACTTGATGCTATATTTTTATTCACCACATGATATGTGTTTTGCTTGAAGTGTCATGTATGATTTGAGTCTTTGCTTTTTAGTTTACCACAATCATACTTTCTGTACACACATTTTGGGAGAGACACACATGAATCAGAATTTATTAGAATACTCTATGTGCTTCACTTATATCTTTTGAGCTAGATAATTTTGCTCTAGTACTTCACTTATATCTTTTTTAGAGCATGACTGTGGTTTTATTTTATAAAAATTATTGATCTCTCATGCTTCAGTTATATTATTTTGAGAGTCCTTTAGAACAGCATGGTAATTGCTTTGATTAAAAATTCAGTCCTAATATGATGAACATCCAAGATAGGTATAACAAAAACTATCATATAAAGTGCATTGAATACTATGAGAAGTTTGATAGTTGATGATTGTTTTGAGATATGAGGATGGTAATATTAGGGTCATGCTAGTTGAGTAGTTGTGAATTTGAGGAATACTTGTGTTAAAAGTTTGTGATTCCCGTAGCATGCACGTATGGTGAACCATTATGTGATGAAGTTGGAGCATGATTTATTGATTGATTGTCTTCCTTATGTGTGGAGGTCAGGATCGCGCGATGGTTAACTCCTACCAACCCTTCCCCTAGGAGCATGCATGTATTACTTTGTTTTGATAACTTGTAGATTTTTGCAATAAGTATGTGAGTTCTTCATGACTAATGTTGAGTCCATGGATTATACGCACTCTCAGCTTCCACCATTTCTAGCCTCTCTTGTGCCGCGCAACTTTCGCCGGTATCATACACCCACCATATACCTTCCTCAAAAAAGCCACCATACCTACCTATTATGGCATTTCCATAGCCATTCCGAGATATATTGTCATGCAACTTTCCACCGTTATGTTTATTATGACACGCTCCACCATTGTCATATTGCTTTGCATGATCATGTAGTTGACATCGTATTTGTGGCAAAGCCACCATTCATAATTATTTCATACATGTCACTCTTGATTCATTATCCCGGTACATCGCCAGAGGCATCCACATAGAGTCATATTTTGTTCTAAGATTCTTGAGTTGTAAGTAGATAAAAGTGTGATGATCTTCATTATTAGAGCATTACCCCATGTGAGGAAAGTATGATGGAAGCAATGATTCCCTCACAAGTTGGGATGAGTCTCCAGACTTTATGAAAAAAAGAGAGGCCAAAGAAGTCCAAATAAAAAAAGAGGCCAAAGAAGCCCACCAAAAAATGAGAGAAAAAGATAAAAGGGACAATGTTACTATCCTTTTACCACACTTGTGCTTCAAAGTAGCACCATGATCTTCATGATAGAGAGTCTCCTATGTTGTCACCTTCATATGCTAGTGGGAATTTTTCATTATAGAACTTGGCTTGTATATTCCAATGATGGGCTTCCTCAAATTGCCCTAGGTCTTTGTGAGCAAGCAAGTTGGATGCACACCCACTTAGTTTGTTTTGATGAGCTTTCATACACTTATAGCTCTAGTGCATATGTTGCATGACAATCCCTACTCACTCACATTGATATATATTAATGGGCATCTCCATAGCCCGTTGATACGCCTAGTTGATGTGAGACTATCTTCTCCTTTTTTGTCTTCTCCACAACCACCATCCTATTCCACCTATAGTGCTATGTCCATGGCTCATGCTCATGTATTGCGTGAAGATTGAAAAAGTTTGAGGATACTAAAGTATGAAACAATTGCTTGGCTAAAACCGGGGTTGTGCATGATTTAAATATTTTTTGTGATGAAGATAGAGCATAGCCAGACTATATGATTTTGTAGGGATAGCTTTCTTTGGCCATGTTATTTTGAGAAGACATGATTACTTTGTTAGTATGCTTGAAGTATTATTACTTTTATGTCAATATTAAACTTTTGTCTTGAATCTTTCAGATCTGAACATTCACGCCACAATAAAGAAAATTACATTGAGAATTATGCTAGGTAGCATTCCACATCAAAAATTATGTTCTTATCATTTACCTACTCGAGGACGAGCAGGAATTAGAGAGAGGTAAGGAGGGGGGCGCCACCCCCTCCCCTTGTCCAATTAGGACTACGGCAAGGGGGGGCGCGCCACCTCCTGGTCGGCCCTCTCTCTTCTCCACTAAGGCCCATGAGGCCCAATAGTTTCCTGGGGGAGGGGGTTCCAGTAACCCCCAGTACTCCGGTTTTATCCTAAACTTCTCCGGAACACTTCAGGTGTCCGAACATAACCGTCCAATATATCAACCTTTATGTCTCGACCATTTAGAGACTCCTCGTCATGTCCGTGATCACATCCGGGACTCCGAACAACCTTCGGTACATCAAATAACATAAACTCATAATACCAATCGTCATCGAACGTTAAGTGTGCGAACCCTACGGGTTCGAGAACTATGTAGACATGACCGAGACTCATCTTCGGTCAATAACCAATAGTGGAACCTGGATGCTCATATTGGTTTCTACATATTCTACGAAGATCTTTATCGGTCAAACGGCATAACAACATATGTTGTTCCTTTTGTCATCGATATGTTACTTGCCCAAGATTCGATCGTTGGTATCATCATACCTAGTTCAATATTGTTATCGGCAAGTCTCTTTACTCGTTCTGTAATACTTCATCCTGCAACTAAGTTATTAGTCACAATGCTTCCAAGGCTTATAGTGATGAGTATTACCGAGAGGGCCCAGAGATACCTCTCTGAAACACGGAGTGACAAATCCTAACCTCGATCTATTCCAACCCAACAAACACCTTCAGAGACACTTGTAGAGCACCTTTATAATAACCCATTTACGTTGTGACGTTTGGTAGCACACAAAGTGTTCCTCCGGTATTCGGGAGTTGCATAATCTCATAGTCTGAGGAACTTGTATAAGTCATGAAGAAAGCAGTAGCAATGAAACTCTGACGGTCATAATGCTAAGCTAACGGATGGGTCATGTACATCATAGCATTCTCCTAATGATGTGATCCCATTCATCAAATGACAACACATGTCTATGGTTAGGAAACATAACCATCTTTGATTAACAAGCTAGTCAAGTAGAGACATACTAGGGACAATATGTTCTGTCTATGTATTCACACATGTACTAAGTTTCCGGTTTACAATTCTAGCATGAATAATAAACATTTATCATGAAATAAGGAAATAAATAATAACTTTATTATTGCCTCTAGGGCATATTTCCTTCAGTCTCCCACTTGTACTAGAGTCAATAATCTAGATTACATAGTAATGATTCTACACCCATGGAGCTTTGGTGATCATGTTTTGCTCGTGGAAGAGGCTTAGTCAACGGGTCTGCCACATTCAGATCCATATGTATCTTGCATATCTTTATGTCCCCTTCCAACACTTTATGACGTATGGAATTGAAGCGTCTCTTGATGTTCTTGGTTTTCTTGTGAAATCTGGATTCCTTTTCCAAGGCAATCGTACCAGTATCAAAAGATTTTCATTGGACCCGATGCACTAGGTATGACACCTAGATCGGATATGAACTCCTTCATCCAAACTCCTTCATTTGCAGCAATGTACTCCGCTTCACACGTAGATCCCGCCACGACGCTTTGCTTGGAACTGCACCAACTGACAACTCCTCCATTCAATAAAAATACGTATCCGGTTTGCGACTTAGAGTCATCCGCATCAGTGTCAAAGCTTTCATCGACGTAACCGTTTACGACGAGCTCTTTTTCACCTCCATAAACGAGAAACATATCCTTAGTACTTTTCAGGTATTTCAAGATGTTCTTGACCGCTGTTCAGTGCTCCACTCCGGGATTACTTTGGTACCTCCCTGATACGTCCATATTGCATCATGCTTTTATATCAATATTTATTGCATTATGGGCTTTTATTACACATTATGTCTCAATACTTATGGCTATTCTCTCTTATTTTACAAGGTTTACCATGAAGAGGGGAATGCCGGTAGCTGGAATTCTGGCTGGAAAAGGAGCAAATATTGGAAACCTATTCTACACAGCTCCAAAAATCTTGAAACTCCACAGAAGTCATTTTTGGAATTAATAAGAATTATTGAGCGAAGAAAACACCAGAGGGGGCCCACACCCTGGCCAGGAGGGTGGGGGCGCGCCCACCCCTACGGGCGCGCCCCCTGTCTCCTGGGCCCCCTGGTGGCCCTCCGGTGCCCATCTTCTGCTATATGAAGGCTTTTACCCTGGAAAAAATCATAAGCAAGCTTACGGGACCAAACTCCGCCACCACGAGGTGGAACCAATCTAGGGCTCCGGCGGAGCTATTCTGCCGGGGAAACTTCCCTCCGGGAGGGGGAAATCATCACCATCATCATCACCAACGATCCTCTCATCTGGAGGGGGTCAATCTCCATCAACATCTTCACCAACACCATCTCCTCTCAAAACCCTAGTTCATCTCTTGTATCCAATCTTGTATCAAAACCACAAAATGGTACCTGTGGGTTGCTAGTAGTGTTGATTACTCCTTGTAGTTGATGCTAATTGGTTTACTTAGTGGAAGATCATATGTTCAGATCCTTAATGCATATTAATACTATTCTGATTATGAACATGAATATGCTTTATGAGTAGTTATGTTTGTTCCTGAGGACATGGGTGAAGTCTTGCTATTAGTAGTCATGTGAATTTGGTGTTCGTTCGATATTTTGATGAGATGTATGTTGTCTATCCTCTAGTGGTGTTATGTGAACGTCGACTACATGACACTTCACCATTATTTGAGCCTAGAGGAAGGCATTGGGAAGTAATAAGTAGATGATGGGTTGCTAGAGTGACAGAAGCTTAAACCCTAGTTTATGCGTTGCTTCGTAAGGGGTTGATTTGGATCCATATGTCTAATGTTGTGGTTAGGTATACCTTAATACTTCTTTTGTAGTTGCGGATGCTTGCAATAGGGGTTAATCATAAGTGGGATGCTTGTCCAAGTAAGGGCAGTACCCAAGCACCGGTCCACCAACATATCAAATTATCAAAGTACCGAACGCGAATCATATGAGCGTGATGAAAACTAGCTTGACGATAATTGCCATGTGTCCTCGGGAGCGCTTTTCTCATTATAAGAAATTGTCCAGGCTTGTCCTTTGCTACAAAAAGGATTGGGCCACCTAGCTGCACTTTATTTACTTTCATTGCTTGTTACCCGTTACAAATTATCTTATCACAAAACTATCTGTTACCTACAATTTCAGTGCTTGCAGAGAAACCCTTACTGAAAACCGCTTGTCATTTCCTTCTGCTCCTTGTTGGGTTTGACACTCTTACTTATGAAAGGACTACGATAGAACCCCTATACTTGTGGGTCATCAAGACTCTTTTCTGGCGCCGTTGCCGAGGAGTGAAGCGCCTTTGGTGAGTGGAACTTGGTAAGGAAACATTTATATAGTGTGCTGAAATTTTCTGTCACTTGTTACTGTGGAAACTAATCCTTTGAGGGGCTTGTTTGGGGTATCTTCACCCTGACCAGTAGAGCAAAGAGTTGCTCCTCAACCTACTGAACCTACTAAAAATATTTACTTTGAGATTCCTTCGGGTATGATAGAGAACCTGCTAGCTAATCCCTTTGCAGGAGATGGAACATTGCATCCCGATTTACACCTTATCTTTGTGGATGAAGTTTGTGGATTATTTAAGCTTGCAGGTATTCCCGATGATGTTATCAAAAGGAAGGTCTTCCCTTTATCTTTGAAGGGAGATGCATTGACATGGTATAGGCTATGTGATGATACGGGATCTTGGAATTATAAACGATTGAAGTTGGAATTTCACCAGAAATTCTATCCTATGCATCTTGTTCATCGTGATCATAATTACATATATAATTTCTGGCCTCGCGAAGGAGAAAGCATCGCTCAAGCTTGGGGGAGGCTTGAGTCAATGTTATATTCATGCCCCAATCATGAGCTCTCAAGAGAAATGATTATTCAAAACTTTTATGCTCGGCTTTCTCTCAATGATCGCACCATGCTTGATACTTCATGTGTTGGTTCTTATATGCTGAAGACTACTAAATTCAAGTGGGACTTATTGGAAAGAATTAAACGCAACTCTGAAGATTGGGGTTCCGACGATGGTAAGGAGTCAGGTATAACACCTAAGTTTGATTGTGTTAAATATTTTATGGAAACCGATGCTTTTCGTGGATTTAGCGATAAGTATGGACTTGACTCTGAGATAGTAGCTACTTTTTGTGAATCTTTTGCTACTCACGTTGATCTCCCTAAGGAGAAGTGGTTCAAATATAATCCGCCCATTGAAGTAAAAGTAGTTGCACCTATTACAGTTGAAGAAAAGACTGTCACTTATAATGATCCAATTGTTCCTACTACTTATGTTGGGAAACCTCCTTTTCTTGTTAGGATAAAGTATCATGCTAAAACTTCAACTGTTGTTTGTAAGAGTAATACTAGAACTTATACACCTCCTGAGCAAATCAGAGTTGAACCTAGTATTGCTATGGTTAAAGATCTCTTGGATGATAATTTAGATGGGCATGTTATTTACTTCCGTGAATAGGCTGCTAATATTGCTAGACCAGATGCTAAGATACATAGACCTGTTGTAGGCATGCCTGTTATTTCTGTTAAAATAGGAGATCATTGTTATCATGGCTTATGTGATATGGGTGCTAGTGCTAGTGCAATACCCTATGACTTATATAAAGAAATTATGCATGATATTGCACCCGCTGAAATAGAAGATATTGATGTTACTATTAAGCCTGCCAATAGGGACAACAATAAGCCGGTAGGGATAGTTAGAGATGTTGAAGTCTTGTGTGGGAAAGTTAAATATCCTGCTGATTTTCTTGTTCTTAGTTCCCCACAAGATGACTTTTGTCTCATTATATTTGGTAGTCCCTTCTTGAATACTATTAATGCTAGGATTGATTGTGAAAAGGATACTGTTACAATTGGCTTAGGGGATATGTCTCATGAGTTTAATTTTGCTAAGTTTCGTAGACAACCCGTGATAAAGAATCACCTAGTAAGGATGAGATTATTGGTCTTGCTTCTATTGCCGTGCCTCCTACTGATCCATTAGAACAATATTTTCTAGATCATGAAAATGATATGTTTATGAATGAAAGAAGGGAAATAGATGAAGTGTTCCTTCAACAGGGTCCTATTCTGAAACACAACTTACCTGTTGAAATCCTAGGGGATCCCCCTCGACCCAAGGGTGATCCCGTGTTTGAGCCATTACCTGATAATCTTAAGTATGCTTATCTTGATGAAAAGAAAATATATCATGTTATTATTAGTGCTAACCTTTCAGAGCAAGAAGAAGAAAGATTATTGAAAACTCTGAAAAAGCACTGTTCTACTATTGGATATACTCTGGATAATCTTAAGGGCATTAGTCCCACTCTATGCCAACACAAAATTAAAGTGGAGAAAGATGCCAAACCAGTTAGAGATCCTCAACAACGGTTAAATCCTAAGATGAAAGAAGTGGTAAGAAAGGAGATACTAAAGCTCCTTGAGGTAGGTATAATTTATCCCGTTGCTGATAGTGATTGGGTAAGTCTTGTCCATTGCGTTCCTAAGAAGGGAGGTATTATTGTCGTTCCTAATGATAAAGATGAATTGATCCCGCAAAGAATTATTACAGGTTATAGGATGGTAATTGATTTCCGTAAATTAAATAAAGCTACTAAGATCATTACCCTTTACCTTTTATTGATCAAATGCTAGAAAGACTATCCAAACATACACATTTCTACTTTCTAGATGGTTATTTTGGTTTCTCTCAAATACCTGTGTCAGTGGAGGATCAATCAAAAACTACTTTTACTTTCCCTTTCGGTACTTTTGCTTATAGACATATGCCTTTTGGTTTATGTAATGCACCTTCTACCTTTCAAAGATGCATGATGGCTATATTCTCTGACTTTTGTGAAAAAATTTGTGAGGCATTCATGGATGACTTCTCCGTTTATGGATCCTCTTTTGATGATTGCTTGAGCAACCTTGATCGGGTTTTGCAAAGATGTGAAGACACTAGTCTTGTATTGAATTGGGAAAAGTGCCACTTTATTGTTAATGAAGGCATTGTCTTGGGGCATAAGATTTCCGAGAGAGGTATTGAAGTTGATAAAGCTAAAATTGATGCTATCGAAAAGATGCCATGTCCCAAGGACATAAAAGGTATCATAAGTTTCCTTGGTCATGCCGGTTTTTATAGGAGGTTCATTAAGGACTTTTCTAAAATCTCTAGGCCTCTGACTAATTTATTGCAAAAAGATATTCCTTTTGTATTTGATGATGATTGTGTAGAAGCATTTGAAATACTTAAGAAAGCTTTGATCACTGCACCTATTGTTCAGCCACCTGATTGGAAAGTACCCTTTCAAATTATGTGTGATGCTAGTGATTATGTTGTAGGTGCTATTCTAGGGCAAAGAGTTGATAAGAAATTGAATGTTATCCAGTATGCTAGAAAAACTCTTGATACTGCCCAGAGAAATTATGCTACTACTGAAAAAGAATTCTTAGCAGTTGTATTTGCGTGTGGTAAGTTCAGACCTTATATTGTTGATTCCAAAGTTACTATTCACATTGATCATGCTGCTATTAAATATCTTATGGAAAAGAAAGATGCTAAGCCTAGACTTATTAGATGGGTTCTCCTGCTTCAAGAATTTGATTTGCATATTATTGATAGAAAGGGAGCTGAGAACCCCGTTGCAGACAACTTGTCTAGGTTAGAGAATGTTCTTGATGACCCACTACCTATTGATGATAGCTTTCCTGATGAACAATTAGCGGTCGTTAGTGCTTCTCGTACTGCTCCTTGGTATGATGATTATGCTAATTACATTGTTGCTAAATTTATACCACCTAGTTTCACATACCAGCAAAATAAAAAAGTTCTTTTATGATTTAAGACATTACTTCTCGGATGACCCACATCTTTATAAAGAAGGAGTAGATGGTATTATAGACGTTGTGTACCCGAGCATGAACAGGAACAGATCCTACGCAAGTGTCACTCTGAATCATATGGAGGACACCACATTGGAGATAGAACTGCACATAAGGTATTGCAATTCGGTTTTTATTGGCCTACCCTCTTCAAAGATGCTCGTAAGTTTGTCTTGTCTTGTGATGAATGCCAAAGAATTGGTAATATTAGTAGACGTCAAGAAATGCCTATGAATTATTCTCTTGTTATTGAACCATTTGATGTTTGGGGCTTTGATTATATGGGACCTTTTCCTGCCTCTAATGGATATACACATATTTTAGTTGTTGTTGATTACGTTACTAAGTGGGTAGAAGCTATTCCAACTAGTAGTGCTGATCATAACACTTCTATTAAAATACTTAAAGAAGTTACTTTTCCGAGGTTTGGAGTCCCTAGATATCTTATGACTGATGGTGGTTCACATTTTATTCATGGTGCTTTCCGTAAGATGCTAGCTAAGTATGATGTTAATCATAGAATCGCATCTCCTTATAACCCGCAGTCTAGTGGTCAAGTAGAGTTGAGCAATAGAGAGCTCAAATTAATTTTGCAAAAGACTGTGAATAGATCTATAAATAATTGGTCCAAGAAACTTGATGATGCATTATGGGCCTATAGAACTGCATATATAAATCCTATGGGTATGTCTCCGTATAAGATGGTTTATGGAAAAGCATGTCACTTACCTCTAGAACTTGAACATAAAGCATATTGGGCTATCAAAGAGCTCAACTGTGACTTCAAACTTGCCGGCGAGAAGAGGTTATTTGACATTAGCTCACTTGATGAATGGAGAACTCAAGCCTATGAGAATGCCAAGCTATTCAAAGAAAAAGTTAAACGATGGCATGACAAAAGGATACAAAAGCGTGAGTTTAACGTAGGTGATTATGTGTTATTATTCAACTCTTGTTTAAGATTTTTTGCAGGAAAACTTCTCTCTAAATGGGAAGGTCCTTACGTTATCGAGGAGGTCTATCGTTCAGATGCCATAAAAATCAACAACTTCGAAGGCACAAGTCCGAGGGTGGTGAACGGTCAAAGAATCAAACATTATATCGCAGGTAATCCTATCAATGTTAAAACTAATATTGTTGAGACCGTAACCCCTGAGGAATACATAAGGGACACTTTCCAGAACGTTTTAGACTCCGAAAAGGAATAGGAATGTGGTACGGTAAGTAAACCGACTCCAAAATAGTTCTAATGGCAATTTTCCTCCGTTTTGGAATATTTAAGAATTTTGGAAAGCAAGAAGTAATCCGGGAAGGACACGAGGCCTCCACGAGGGTGGAGGGTGCGCCCACCCTTACTGGGCGCACTCCCCTATCTCATGGCCACCTCATGTGCCTCCCGGACTCCGTTTTCTTGCACGTTACGTATTTTGGTCGGTAAAAATTCATTATATAATCTCCCGAAGGTTTTGACCACCGTATCACGCAAATATCCTCTATTTTTGTTTCGAGCTGTTTTTCTGACAGATCTAAAGCACCATGACATCTCCAAGCGCTCCCAAGGACAAGTTTTTCGAGAGGGTTATCAACCCCTATCTCGCGGAGGTGCTGCAACACCCTCAAACGATTGAGATGCGTGAGGGGGTGCTGCACATTCGCGATGTGGAGGGACCAAGGCGTACCGGAAGCGTGGAGACAAAGCTCGAAGCCATGGAGCAACAAGTTTTCAAGTGCCAAGGGATGGTGGAGCATGGACTCAACGCCAACCAGATGATGATCACGGAGTTCACCAACAACCATAAGTTGGATGCCAAGATCATTGGGGAGACCATCTTTAAGCTTCAAGAGAAAATCGAGCACCTCCAAGCCCAGATCTATGACCTGCAAAACCAAAACTGTGAGTATGAATATAGATTCAAGAGGATGAGTTTGGCTAAAGATTTGAGGATCCCGGAGACTCGATCATCCTTCTATGATGGTGAGCCTATGCCTTGGAAGATGGACGACAAGCCTACATCATCAACAACTCCTACTTCACCACCTCCGAGGACATAATCACATGGGTATGGGCACTCCCCTTGGCAACTGCCAAGCTTGGGGGAGGTGCCCCGGTATCGTATCACCATCACACTCCTATCTTTACCGTTTTACTTACTTCAATCCTTTTAGTAATATCTTGATCTAATAGATTGAAGTTTTGGTATTAAGTAGTTTTGAGTTTTGCTTTGTGATCTCTTTATGTAATCGAGTCCGTGAGCTATCTATAATAAAGATTAGTGTTGAGTCAAGGGCTTTGCTATCTTGCTATGATCTTGAGAAAGTAGAAAGAATAAAAAGAACAAAAGAGTTCATATTGATCTTATGGATAGTAATGACTTCACATATAAAAAGTATGAGGCATAAAAGTTGTTGAGAGTTGACAAACATAGTTTTGGTCATCGTTACAATTAATAGGAAGTAATAGGGAGAGAGAGGTTTTCACATATAAATATACTATCTTGGACATCTTTTATGATTGTGAGCACTCATTAAGTATGACATGATAAAAGAGTAGATGTTGGACAAGGAAGACAAGGTAATGGTTTATGTTTTCTCACATCTTAGTTAAAGTATATTCTCATTGATCTTCCCAACATGTTGAGCTTGCCTTTCCCCCTCATGCTAGCCAAAATTACTCGCACCAAGTAGAGATACTACTTGTGCTTACAAATATCCTTAAACCCAGTTTTGCCATGAGAGTCCACCATACCTACCTATGGATTGAGTAAGATCCTTCAAGTAAGTTGTCATGTTGCAAGCAATAAAAATTGCTCTAAATATGTATGACTTATTAGTGCAGAGAAAATAAGCTTTATATGATCGTGTGATATGGAAGTAATAAAAGCGACGAACTTCATAATAAAGGTTCATATCACAAGTGGCAATATAAAGTGAAGTTCTTTTGCATTAAGATTTTGTGCATACAACACTAAAAGCACATGACAACCTCTGCTTCCATCTGCGAAGGGCCTATCTTTTACTTTATGTTTTTACTTTATGCTTGAGTCAAGGTGATCTTCACCTTTCCGTTTTTCATTTTATCCTTTGGCAAGCGCCTCGTGTTTGAAAGATCCTGATATATATATCCAACTGGATGTAAGTTAGCATGAATTATTATTGTTGACATCACCCAAAGGTGAATGCGTTGGGAGGCAACACAATAAGCCCCTATCTTTCTCAGTGTCCGGTTGAAACTCCATAACCACAAGTATTGTGTGAGTGTTAGCAATTATAGAAGACTATATGATGGTTGAGTATGTGGACTTGCTGAAAAGCTCTATTCTTGACTCTTTCTGATGTTACGATAAATTGCAATTGCTTCAATGACTGAGATTATAGTTTGTTAGTTGCCAATGAAGTTTATGAACCATACTTGACATTGTGAATCGATTGTTACTTGAGCATAAGAAATCATATGACAAAATTTATATATGTTGCTGTTATAAGAATGATCATGATGCCCTCATGTCCGTATTTTATTTTTTATCGACACCTCTATCTCTAAACATGTGGACAAATTTTTCGATTTCGGCTTCCGCTTGAGGACAAGCGAGGTCTAAGCTTTGGGGAGTTGATACGTCCATTTTGCATCATGCTTTTATATCAATATTTATTGCATTATGGGCTGTTATTACACATTATGTCTCAATACTTATGACTATTCTCTCTTATTTTACAAGGTTTACCATGAAGAGGGGGAATGCCGGCAGCTGGCATTCTGGCTGGAAAAGGAGCAAATATTGGAAACCTATTCTACACAGCTCCAAAAATCCTGAAACTCCATGGAAGTCATTTTTGGAATTAATAAGAATTATTGAGCAAAGAAAACACCAGAGGGGGCCCACACCCTAGCCAGGAGGGTGGGGGGCGTGCTCACCCCTACTGGGCGCGCCCCTGTCTCCTGGGCCCCCTGGTGGCCCTCCGGTGCCCATCTTCTGCTATATGAAGGCTTTTACCCTGGAAAAAATCATAAGCAAGCTTACAAGACGAAACTCCGCCGCCATGAGGCAGAACCTTTGCGGAACCAATCTAGGGCTCCAGCGGAGCTGTTCTGCCGGGGAAACTTCCCTCCGGGAGGGGGAAATCATCACCATCACCATCACCAATGATCCTCTCATCGGGAGGGGGTCAATCTCCATCAACATCTTCACCAGCACCATCTCCTCTCAAAACCCTAGTTCAGCTCTTGTACCCAATCTTGTATCAAAACCACAAATTGGTACTTGTGGGTTGCTAGTAGTGTTGATTACTCCTTGTAGTTGATGCTAATTGGTTTACTTGGTGGAAGATCATATATTCAGATCCTTAATGCATATTAATACTCTTATGATTATGAACATGATTATGCTTTGTGAGTAGTTACGTTTGTTCCTGGGGACATGGTGAAGTCTTGCTATTAGTAGTCATGTGAATTTGGTATCCGTTCGATATTTTGATGAGATGTATGTTGTCTCTCCTCTAGTGGTGTTATGTGAACATCGACTACATGACACTTCACCATTATTTGGGCCTAGAGGAACGCATTGGGAAGTAATAAGTAGATGATGGGTTGCTAGAGTGACAGAAGCTTACACCCTAGTTTATGCGTTGCTTCGTAACACTACTAGGGAAAACTTTATACACAGAATCTTACCAGTAGCGCGTGTTAAAATGAGGCGCTACTGCTAAGGCTAAAAGGGCGCTACTATTACCCACTTAGCAGTAGCGTGGCAGGAGCAGAACGCGCTACTACTATAATTTTCCACACCGTTCCCGACGTGCTAGGTATAGTAGTAGCGCCCTTCTAGAAACAACGCTACTACTACGGATTTTAGCAGCATCGCGTTTTCGCTCCCCACGCTATTGTTAAAGCTATTTTCACCTAACCCCCCGTGCGGCCTGATTCCCTCTCCTCTTCTTCCTCCCCCAATTCCCCACTCTATCTTCTCCCCCTCGTCGCCTCCGCCGGAGCCCCTCCCCTCACCCTCGCCGGAGGCCCTGCCCTTGCTCTCCACCGGAGTCTGCCCCTCGACGTCATCGCGCGCCTGTGCCTCCTCCTCCTCGACCTCGACCTTGCCGGAGCCCCTGCCCCCGCTCTCCGTCGCCGTCTCCCTCGACCCGCCTCGTCGCCATCTCCCCCGACCCCGCCTCGCCGAGCCTCGGTGCCGCCATCTCCCCCGACCCCATCTCTCTCCCCACCCTCTGTAAGCACTCTCCCCTTCCCTCTTCTCTGCTTAGTATGAACCCTAGCTATTCAATGCTAATTAGTATGAACCCTAGGCTATTTTTAGTGCTAGTTAGTTAATTACAATTAGTATTAACCCTATCTAATTAGGTAGTACGAACCCTAGTTAAAAATGGATACTTATATGGTAATTAGGGCAGTAGTTCCTAGGTACTAATTAGTTAGTAAGAACCAGGTACTAATTAGGTGCTAGTTTATTTTTATTTATAGTAAGTTTATTTTTAGTAAGAACTAATTGAATTAATAGAACTAGTTAGTAAGAACTTGTTGCTATTTTTTAGTTAAAGCATTTTTTCCCGCATCGACGTGGATGATGCCTATCCCGCATCCTTGTCGACGAGTCGGCGGAGGACGACACCTGCTTGACCAGATGGGCCATGTCCGGGACTGGGCTCTGCCGGGGTGGTACTGGGAGGCGCTACCTACCGGGGGGCGCAGGTTGGTGAGGAGCCAGCCTGTCGTTGACCCAAACCTTCTTTGGTAGCGGTCGCGTGGGCCAGTGATGGTCAAGAGGCTCGAGGACCCCGCGGAGGTGGTGTGTCAACGTGTTAGTGAGGAGGACGCGCACGTCCGTCGTTACTTGTTTGCATTGGAGCACAGGTTCTCCAATACCTGGCAGGTTCTCCAGGGATCTCACTAGAGCTATGATCCCGTGATGGTTCCTTCTCTGTGGGTGTCCACCGCCCGCGCCGATACCCGTCGTGTGCTAGGGTTTTAGTTGTATTAGTGATGTTATATGTATGACACTATTCGGGATGTATTAGTGATAATATTCAATGATGTACGGACACATGAGATGATTTACTTTTGCTTATTGAATGCATGCTAATTTGAGTCCTATAAGATATTTTGAAAGGTATATCTTGTGTTGCTCAAATAGGATATGTGCTTGCCCAAGTGGCCGGTCATGTTTGCAGGTTACACCTCCGAGTGGCCTATGTTTTGCCGGAGTGTTGATTCATTTCCGTTCCGGCAAATTTCAGGCGCTCGATATGTCCTATTTCAGCAAAGGTCATGCCGGATTTTTCCGTGAATTTTGGCATGACTTGTGCCAGAATATGTAGGAAATATCGAGTGCCCCGGATTTGTGTGTTGAGTATCCTGGTACTTGTCTTCGATCGATTTTCAATTAATGTTTTCACTATGAACATAGGTAATGTCTGACGACAAAAAGGATTTCGGTATTTGCAAATACTGCAAAGACGAGCGCGGCCTGTGCGACGAAATCTTCCTAGATGATGATAGGCGCTTCAGCATCAAGCTAGACGAGAACTTCGAAGTGGATACAGTAAGTCACAACGACAAGTCTTTTTTCGTAATTAAGCATGACATCTGCTTCATTTGCTTCAACTTATAATATTTTTTTTACTATTCTACTAGCGTATCCCCTGCCATGCAAGAGTTTTTGTATTGGATAAGATAGGTTTCAGTTCTATGACAACTACTATGGAGGTAAAGAGAGTTTATTTGAAGACCGAGCATGGTTATATTTTCCATGCAAAATTATACAACAAAGACGACTACACCCATTTTGGATGCAAAACATGGCGAGCATTATGCAAGACTTATGCATTTGAGCCTGATATGGATATCACCTTTGATATTCGTCCGGAAGATGGTATTGAAGGTAATACCGACATCTGGGTCGATGTGCAGACGCCTCCAGTTCTACCAAAATGTGAGTTTCTCAACCATATTTATGTATTTGATATTGTTTATTCAAAAATAGTTGACAACTAATTTCTATTGACTGCTTATTTCCAATCAAGCAAACATGTCCAGCACTTGGTAGACAGGACCTACTACTGTCCCGGGGCTAAAGTAAACTGCGAGGAGATAAGTCATTATGTTTCATGGCTTGAGGATCTTCATACTGTCAAGACAATTTTTTTTTTTGGACTTGCAAATCTTAGTACTCAAAACGTGCAACCAATAGTGTTCGTATTGAACTACAGTCACATCTATTTAGGAAAGATGGTAAGATTTTTACTATTTGTACTTAGTGCATCTTTCGCATACATTATTTTTTAAGCTAAACTTCATTGCTAAGTATGTTACTATACGATGTTCTTCAACAAGGACTCCCGCTGAATGTTGTGCCTCATTGGATCAAGACTAAAGGTCAGATGAGAATTGTTAGCTTACGACCAAGATATCCTATAATGCACTTTAGTGCATTCAGGATTTCTAATAGCAAGGAATGCTTAACAGTGAAAGATTGGAGCAAAATTGTGAACGATCGCAGAGAAGTACTAGGGGACAGCAATCAGAAGCGCAGCCCACGATTAGGAGACAGGTTCATCTGCATGCTCCAACTTGATGAAGAACGAGTGCTACACATGTTTTATGTTATTTTACCTGAGAGAGAGTAGCAGGAGTGATTAGCTAGTGTTGGTGGCAATGACTGATGATTTTTATTAGCTAGTGTTGCTGGTGATTAGATAGCTACCGCAGTTAGTGTTGGTGGTGATTAGCTAGCTAGAATGAGTTTGAAGATGATGATGTGCTACACTATGACTATGATGATTAAATAACTAATGTTGATGTTATGACTATGATGATGATTAAATAGCTTGTGCTGGCGGATTAGATTCAAGTGGAGGCAACATGCGGTGCATATCGAAAGTACTACTAGTCCAAACTAGATCAAGTTTGGTTTAGTAGTATACTTTTGACATGCACCACATATTGCCTCCACTTGAACCTAATACACCTTCATTTGACACACTGTTATGGACATAATGATGTAAACCTCATAACTGGTATTGTACCAATATTTGTACGATGGCGCATAAATACACTAAAAATAAAAAAATAAAAAAAGAATACTAGTAGTGATGGACAGAAAACACGCTGCCACTAGTTACATTAGCAGTAGCGTGGGAGTGAACAAACGCTGCAGCTATTTGTCCTAGCAGTAGCGCATGCAGGCACGCGTTACTGCTAAGCAATAGCTGTAGCGCCTTATTAGTAGCGCGCCCACCCGCGCTACTAGTGAGCACAAAACCCGCGCTACTGCTAGGATTTTCCCTAGTAGTGTAAGGGGCTGATTTGGATCCATATGTCTAATGTTGTGGTTAGGTTTACCTTAATACTTCTTTTGTAGTTGTGGATGCTTGCAATAGGGGTTAATCATAAGTGGGATGCTTGTCCAAGTAAGGGCAGTACCCAAGCACCGGTCCACCCACATATCAAATTATCAAAGTACCGAACATGAATCATATGAGCGTGATGAAAACTAGCTTGACGATAATTCCCATGTGTCCTCGGGAGCGCTTTTCTCATTAGAAGAAATTGTCCAGGCTTGTCCTTTGCTACAAAAAGGATTGGGCCACCTTGCTGCACTTTATTTACTTTCATTGCTTGTTACCCATTACAAATTATCTTATCACAAAACTATCTGTTACCTACAATTTCAGTGCTTGCAGAGAAACCCTTACTGAAAACCGCTTGTCATTTCCTTCTGCTCCTCCTTGGGTTCGACACTCTTATCGAAAGGACTACGATAGATCCCTTATACTTGTGGGTCATCAGACACCTTGATCTTCATCGTAGCACCGTTGTCGTCTCGCCAACAATTGTTACTATGACTATCTCTACCGCTTAGTGATAAAGTAAAACAATTACATGGCGATTGCATTGCATACAATAAAGCAACAACCATATGGCTCCTGCCAGTTGCCGATAACTTTGTTACAAAACATGATCATCTCATACAACAATTTATATCACATCATGCTTGACCATATCACATCACAGCAAGCCCTGCAAAAACAAGTTAGACGTCCTGTACTTTGTTGTTGCAAGTTTTACGTGGCTGCTACGGGCTTCTAGTAAGAACCGTTCTTACCTACGCATCAAGACCACAATGATTTTTTGTCAAGTGTGTTGTTTTAACCATCAACAAGGACCGGGCTTAGCCACACTCGATTCAACTAAAGTTGAAGAAATAGACACCCGCCAGCCACCTATGTGCATAAGCACGTCGGTAGAACTAGTCTCATGAACGCGGTCATGTAATGTCGGTCTGTGCCGCTTCATCCAACAATACTGCCGAATCAAAGTATGACATGCTGGTAAGCAGTATGACTATTATTGCCCTCAACTTTTTGTGTTCTACTCGTGCATATAACATCTACGTATAGAGGTGGCTCGGCTGCCACTGTTGGGGAACGCAGTAATTTCAAAAAAATTCCTATGATCACACAAGATCTATCTAGGTGATGCATAGCAATGGGGGAGAGTGTGTCCATGTACCCTCATAGACCGAAAGTGGATGCGTTATGTAACGCGGTTGATGTAGTCGAACGTCTTCACGATCCAACCGATCAAGTACCGAAAGCATGGCACCTCTACGATCTGCACACGTTCAGCTCGGTGACGTCCCTCGAACTCTAGATCCAGCTGAGACCGAGGGAGAGTTCTGTCAGCGCGATGGCCTGGTGACGGTGATGATGAAGTTACCGGCGCAGGGCTTCGCCTAAGCACTACGACGATATGACCGAGGTGGAAATCTGTGGATGGGGGCATCGCACACGGCTAAAAGATCAAATTGATCAACTTGTGTGTCTATGGGGTGCCCCCCTCCCCCGTATATAAAGGAGGGAGGGAGGAGGAGGCCGACCAGGGGAGGAGGCGTGCTAAGGGGGGGGGGGCAATCCTACTCCAAGTAGGTTTCGCCCCCCCCCCCCTATCCTTCCTATTCCAACAAGGAGAAGGGGGAGGAGGAGGAGGAGAGAAGGAAGGAGGGGGCGCCGCCCCCTCCCCTTGTCCAATTCAGACTAGGGCAAGGGGGGTGCTCTTGGCCGGCCCTCTCTCTTCTCCACTAAGGCCCATGAGGCCCAATAGTTTCCCGGGGGGTTCCGGTAACCCCCGGTACTCCGGTTTTATCCAAAACTTCTCTGGAACACTTCCGGTGTCCGAACATAGCCGTCCAATATATCAATCTTTATGTCTCGACCATTTCGAGACTCCTCATCATGTCCGTGATCACATCCGGGACTCCGAACAACCTTCGGTACATCAAATCACATAAACTCATAATACCAATCATCATCGAACGTTAAGCGTGCGGACCCTACGGGTTCGACAAATATGTAGACATGACCGAGACTCATCTCCGGTCAATAACCAATAGGGGAACCTGGATGCTCATATTGGTTCCTACATATTCTACGAAGATCTTTATCGGTCAAACCACATAACAACATATGTTGTTCCTTTTGTCATCGGTATGTTACTTGCCCGAGATTCGATCGTCGGTATCATCATACCTAGTTCAATATCGTTACCAGCAAGTCTCTTTACTCGTTTCGTAACACTTCATCCCGTAATTAACTTATTGTCACAATGCTTGCAAGGCTTATAGTGATAAGTATTACCGAGAGGGCCTAGAGATACCTCTCTGAAACACGAAGTGACAAATCCTAATATCGATCTATGCCAACCCAACAAACACCTTCGGAGACACCTGTAGAGCACCTTTATAGTCACCCATTTACATTGTGACGTTTGGTAGCACACAAAGTGTTCCTCCGGTATTCGGGAGTTGCATAATCTCATAGTCTGAGGAACTTGTATAAGTCATGAAGAAAGCAGTAGCAATGAAACTCTGACGATCATAATGCTAAGCTAACGGATGGGTCATGTCCATCACATAATTCTCCTAATGATGTGACCCCGTTCATCAAATGACAACACATGTCTATGGTTAGGAAACATAACCATCTTTGATTAACGAGCTAGTCAATTAGAGGCATACTAGGGACAATATGTTTTGTCTATGTATTCACACATGTACTAAGTTTCCGGTTAATACAATTCTAGCATGAATAATAAACATTTATCATGAAATAAGGAAATAAATAATAACTTTATTATTGCCTCTAGGGCATATTTCCTTCACACTGCCCTCCCATTGTTCTTCCAAAATGCAACGCCCGCTCAATGCTTCGTCCTTCCTCTCCCACACACCATCGCCCCGCCAGGCTCGCCGGTCGTCACTAATAGATGAACAAAACTATTGCTTGTATTATGTTTAGTACAGGGTACATGGCTATATATTGGTACAAACCAACTTAGACTAGGTATTACAAACCGACTTGGACTAGGAAACTTGTGATCCAAGGAATAGTCTAACATCCCCCTGCAGTATCAACGGGAGGCTCGATGATGTTGAGACTGGAACGTATGTCTTGAAATGGCTTAGTAGCAAGTCCTTTGGTGAAGATGTCAGCAATTGAGCCGTAGTGGGAACATGGAGCACCCGAACTTGTCCAAGAGCCACCTTCTCTCAAACAAAATGAATATCAATCTCAATGTGTTTGGTTCGGAGATGCTGAACAAGATTCCCAGACATGTAAACAGCTGAAATATTATCACAATATACAATAGTAGCCTGCTCAATCGCTCGGTGTAGTTCTGAGAGCAACTGATGAACCCAAATAGTATCAACGACAACATGTGCCACAACATGGTACTCAGCTTCAGCGGACGAGCGAGAGACTGTAACCTGTCTTTTTAAGGAACAATAAATCAAATTGTTACCAAGAAAAACACAAAAACCGGATGTGGATCGTCGAGTGTTTGGACAACCAGCCCAGTCTGCATCAGAGTATGTGGTGAGAGAATGAGGAGTGGACTTATTGATGTGAAGACCATGATCAAGAGTACCTTTCAAATACCTAAGAACATGTTTGACATGATTAAAATGTGGAAGCCGTGGATCATGCATATGGAGACATGCTTGTTGAATAGCAAAGGAAATTTCAGGACGAGTGATAGTGAGATATTGAAGAGCCCCGGTTAGACTATGGTACAAAGTAGGATCATGGAAAGGTTCACCATCAGCTAATAGTTTGAAATTGGTATCAACAGGGGAGCGAGAGGACTGGCAGTCAAGCATACCAGCACGATTAAGAAGATCAAGAGTATACTGACGTTGGAAAAAAAAGGCCAAAAGAATCACGAAGAACCGCAATGCCCAAAAAGTTATGAAGAGTACCAAGATCAATCATAGAATTCAGAACGAAGAAGGGTAAAAATGTGATCTAAAAAGGTTTGAAAAGATGTGGAGAGAATGATGTCATCTACATAAAGAATGAGGTAGGCAGTTTTAGAATTGTGGTGGTACACAAAGAGAGAAGTGTCAAAAAGTGAAGAAGTGAAACCTATCGTTTGGATGAAAGAAGAGAAACGTTGGAACTAGGCTCGTGGAGCTTGTTTGAGACCATAAAGAGATTTCTGGAGAATAAAAACATGATTTGGATAGGAAGGATTTTCAAAACCAAGAGGTTGCTGACAATAGACGGTCTCTTGAAGAGAACCATGGAGGAAAGCATTTTTTACATCTAGTTTATGGATGGGCCATGCAGAGGAAACAACGATGCCAAGGACGGTACAAATGGTGCTGGGCTTGACAACAGGAGAGAAATTTTCATCATAATCAATGCCATGTTGTTGAGAGTAACCGCGACAGACCCAGCGGGCTTTATAGCGGGAGAGGCTCCCGTCAGAATGGAAATTTTGGCGAAAGACCCATCTGCCAGAAACGATATTTGTATTGGAAGGGCGAGGAACTAACTGCCAAGTATTGTTTTTAGTTAAAGCACCGTATTCTTCTTGCATGGCAGCAGCCCAATTCGGATCAAGAAGAGCAGTTTTGTAAGTTCTGGGAATGGAAGAGAGAGGTGTGTTAGCATGTAGGTTAAGGAGATCTGTGGGCTGATGAAAACCTAATTTGGCGTGAGTACGCATGCCATGATCATTGACAGGGGCGACGGTAGGAACAGCTTTAGCTGGTAGGCTGGAAACTGGGTTTCTGGTGTAGGAGAAGATGCAGATGGTGGGTGGGGTGGTGGCGGGGTGGGTGGTGTTGGGATGTGTGGTTGCGGGTTGGGTGTTGGGATGTGCGGTTTGCGGGTTGGGTGGTGGCGGGTTGTTTGGTTGCGCGTTGGGTGGTGTCGGGGTGTTTGATGGTGGGTTGGGTGGTGCTGCCGGGACAATAGGTGCGGCAGGTTGGGCTACTGTGATAGGAGTGTAGAGGTGGAATGGACGGGGAGAAGAGGTGGCGGCGGAGGTAGGAATGATTGATGGTGTGTTGGTGCATTGAGCAAAAGGAAAAATATGTTCGGCGAATGTAACGTGGTGAGACACGTGTATCCATCCAGTGTGTAAGTCAAGACAATGGTAACCTTTGTGTTCGTCGGAAAAACCAAGGACACATGGGATAGATCGTGCAGAAAGTTTGTTTTTAGAGGTGGCATAGGCATTTGGAAAGCAAAGACAGCCAAAAACACGGACCTCGGAGTAATTGGGATGGCAAAGGAAAAAGAGTAATAGGGAGTGATATTTGGATTGTTTTTGGAGGGGCGAATATTGAGAAGAAAGGTGGCCCTGTGGAGTGCTTCTACCCAGAATTTTGATGGCATGGAGGACTGAACGAGAAGTGTACGAACAATGTCATTGATGGTGCGAAGAGAACGCTCGGCTTTACCATTTTGAGGAGAAGTGTAGGGACAAGAGAAACGAAGAAGGATGCCATGTTTTAAAAAGAAGGTGCGATTTTGAATGTTGTCAAACTCATGGCCGTTGTCACACTGAATGAAACGAATAGGAAGGAAGAAGTGGACAGAAACATAACGCTGAAAATGTAGAAAAAGAGGGTAAACATCGGACTTGTTGCGGAGAGGAAAGGTCCATACAAAGTGAGTAAAATCGCCTAGCATGACAAGATAGTATTTAAAACCAGAAACACTTGCAATGGGTGATGTCCATAAATCACAATGTATTAATTCAAAAGGATAAGTACAAGAAGAGCTAGAGGAGCTAAAGGAAAGACGCACATGTTTGCCTAACTGACAAGACTCGTAAAATGAAGAATTGTGGGAATCAGGATTATATGGTATGGAAAACTCACTAAGCATAGATGCTAAAACAACAGGGTTGGGATGACCTAGACGATGATGCCAAAGGTCGACGAAGGCCACCATGGATGTAGGAGGAGCGGCGGCATGGACACCATGAAGAGAGTAGAGTTCACCGGAGCTATTAAAGTGGGTGATCTCGGCCTTGGTCTGGTAGTCCTTTACAGACAAACCAAAAGGGTCAAACTCAACAGAAACTAGATTGTGCGAGTAAATTGGCGACAGGTTTTTAATAAGAGCGGGTGCAACAAGAACGTCTTGAAGAAGAAGTGGTTTAGTGGGAGAGGGAAGTTGAGCCTGGCCTACACAGTTTATGGGAATAGATGAACCATCACCAAGAGTAATGGAACGAAATAGAGAAGGAGTGCAAGAAGAAATGAATTTACTTGATGCAGACATATGACTAGAGGCACCAGAATCAAAAATCCAATTAGTACCTGACTTTCCTTGGGCAGCAAAGTTGTTCATGGCCTGGAGAAAGGCGGCTTGATCCCAGCTCGGCGGTGCGGGTGAGGTTGGTGTGGGTAGCAGCGCCGGCTGATATGCCGGTGAAGGCTGGAGAGCCAACGAGGGCATGCAGTAGAGACTTCCGTCAGCAGGAGAGGGCGAGGGAGCACCGTAAGGAGCATATGATGGAGCGGATGTGTTCGCCGGCTATAGAGCGGTAAGCAACCCAGGGGCACCAGTATGCGGACGAAGGCCGGGTTGCCAAGCACCGGTGTAGGTAGGTGGAGCGCCAAGGGGGGACGGGGCAGACCAGGGCATAGGCCATGCCTGGACAAGCCCGGTCCATGGATCATGCGGAGGACGCCAGGATGGAGCCGTCGCTGGAGCACTCGGAGCCGGCGCAGGGTTTGAAGGTGGCGGTGTCGAAGGAGGCGCCGAGCGCATCGAGGGCGGCCTATAGATGGGGTTTTTGCCGCGGTAGTTGTGACTGGGGTGCCAGCCTGGAGGTGGCTGCACGGATGGCGTCGGGGGCGGCATGGCGGCAGGAGTTGGCATGTGAGGCACTGATGGAGACGGCGCCCAGAGCTCGAAGTAGCCGGGCGGCGACAACGGTGGTGGGTGGGTGGAGCCATACCCTAAACTCTAGGATCGAAACCATGATAGATGAATAAAACTATTGCTTGTATTATGTTTAGTACCAGGTACATGTCTATATATATTGGTACAAACCAATTTAGACTAGGTATTACAAATCGACTTGGACTAGGAAAGTTGTGATCCAAGGAATAGTCTATCAGTCACCCACAACCGCAGCTTCTTGTCGCACCTCGCTGCTTCATTGCAGCACAACGGCACTGCGTAAAGGGCGTTGATGGCCGCACCATCACAAACGTCGCTTGCAGCACCGGCGGTGCTGCGACAATGGGGAATTGCAGCAGAGGTGGTCCTCATCGTCACGCGGTTCCCTCCGGCTTGCAATCATGCCGTGGTTGCTGAAGCAGTGACGATGTTGCATGCCGGAGTGACACATAGTGCAGTTTTTTAAGTATATTTTAATTTTTTTTTGAAAGAGTGACCCATAGTGCATTTTACTCTTCAATCAATAAAAAATATAAAAAAAACTCTCTAATCAATTAAAAAAAAGGCTTGAACCTGCAACATGCTTTTATTCCTCCCTTGAAGCTCAACCGATCAAATTCAGACACTACACAAAACACAAAAGCGACTGTGTTGCCTGACAAACGACCGAGCTCGGGTACCACTAGCTACTACTCTAGAAGGAGAACTTGAACACCATGTCATGCCTGTACACCTTCCCCGGCCGGACGATCTGCGACGGGAAGCTCGGGCGGTTCACGGCGTCGGGGAACCCCTGTGTCTCCAGGCAGAGCGCGCCGTAGTGGCCGTAGACCTTGCCACCCTTCCCCCTCACCCCGCTGAGCCCGTTGGCCGTGTAGAACTGCAGCCCGGGCTGGTCCGCCCACAGCTCCATCACCCTGCCGGACGCGCCGTCTCGGACGACCGCCACCGGGCGCAGGCCTCCGCCGTCCACAACATAGTTGATGTCGTACCCATTGACGCCGCGGCTGAGTAGGCCGCCGATGCGCGAGCCCACGGCGGCCGGCGTGCGAAAGTCGTACGGCGTGCCGGCCACGGGCGCCAGGCGGCCCGTCGGGATGAGCGCGGCGTCCACGGGCGTGTATCGGGACGCGAAGAGGCGGACCTCCTCGCCGAGGACGCTGCCGCTACCGTGGCCGCCGAGGTTCCAGTAGGCATGGTGCGCCAGGTTCACCGGGGTGGCCTTGCCCCATGCCGTCGCGTTCATGCGCACGCTCAACACGTGCGGGCTCGAGAGTTGGTACGTCACGTGCACGTCCACGTCGCCTGGAAACCCTGTTCAAGTTCAGCTACTTCATTAAAATCGGTTATGTTTTGAAATAAAATGAGAAGCGAAGAGCTCCTCAATTTGATGAAAAAGAAAATTGCACAAAAGGTGTGGCTATGTAACTGAGGTTTAACCAAGTCTCAATAAAGTGACAAATATATGTAAAAAAAAGAAAAAACTGAAAGAAAAAAATTGCACGGATCGCAGCATAAGATCTCATGGATATAGCATCAACCGAGACTTAATGAAGTCTCGGTCGACTGAGATTTAGCAAAACTGTTGCACAAATACACAACTACAGGGAGTGAGGTAACACCAAACCCCAACTCTAGGGGATTTTAACAGAAAATCAAAACTCCAGGACTAATCAGTAAAAACACGAATTAATCAGTTCTATCTTACCAAAACTGTCCGAATTTCAAATGGTTGGGCTAAATTGGCTGAAAAGTTCCCATGTTGACCATTTAACATGTTTTTCAGATGATTTTTTTAAACTTTGGATTCTTTAACAAAATTTGACCGATTCTTACAAAAGAATTGTCCAAATTTTAAATGGTTGGCCTAAATTGGCTGAGCATCTTCCAGATTGATCATTTAAGACTGAACCCACGTGTCATAATTCTCCTTAACTGACTAACGATAACAGAATTGCGTTTTTCTGTACCCGGTTAGACCCGGAGTTGTGGTTTTCTGTTAAAATCCTCTGGAGTTGCGGTCCTGTGTTATCTCAGCCCCAAAACTTGTGTATTTATGCAATTTCCTCTCGATGAAAATATCAGAAAATTGTAAGGGCTCCAAATTATTCCTTGCCTTGCTCTCCGTCGAAGCTATGGTAGTAGAAAGTGATGAAGGGGGAGCCGCTGCCGGCGACGTGCTGCTCTACCGTCCATATGACCTTGTTGAATCCCCGGTAACCACCTAGAGAACCATAGCAGAAAGATGATCGGTCGCAGCTCTTAGGAACCAGGAGAGAAAAAATTCTCTTGGACCTACCGTGCAGCGTGTTATTGCCATCATTAGGAACCAGGCGGTAGGCCTTCCCGTCCAGCGTGAACCGGGCGTTGGCGATCCTGTTGGCGACGCGGCCGATCAACCCTCCGAAGTAGGCGGTGCCATTCTGCACATGCACAGTACGCACAATCGAGATGCAAAAGCAGAAACAAACTTTGTCGGCGGCTAAAGAAGAAGAATTAAACCAAGTTGTGTTAAGAAAAGAAACAAGAGGCGTTTATGCATGATCTTACCATGTATTCAGCGACCGTATCGTAGCCCAGGATCACAATCCCCCAAGTTTCCTACGGTGCAAGGGAAGAAGAGTGAGATCCCAGATCACTTGCAGAAGCAACGGATGAGAACCACGACCTTTTGGAAGGAAGGAAGAAGCGTGTCATTCGTATATATCATTACCTCTCGAGTCGGGGAGAATCACGGACATGAGGGTGGCGCCCCAGTTGGTGACCTTGATGGAGAAATCCCCCTTGTTGAGCTCGTACACACTGACGGTCTTCCTCTCCGCTGCCGCATCGGCGCGGCCGGACAGGCCGAGCGCCAGAAACCACGAGGCGAGGACGGCGACGAACAGGGCTCTCGCCATTTTCATTGCAAGGTGTATCTATTTTCCACAGAGTGTCTGTCACCTTAGCAGCCAAGAAGAGCTGGAAGAAGGGGCCACTACTGCTTGATGGTTATAGTACATGCGTGCGTGAAGGCAGGCAGATATAAAGTGGCCACATCATTGATCCTTGGTATGCGTGACCGCCGAGTGTTCTTCTGTCAGAGGCTAGCCACTGAGCTCCTCGTGACGCGCAAATTAGCCCTACGCTAGCTTCTTCTTCTCCGTCGCCTAGCCGTGCTGTGCAGCCATACTTTGATTGGAACCAACGGACGAAGCTGGTCTGGATTGTACTAGCTCATGTCTCTCATTTTGCCACATTGGCACCGGCTGGCAACGGTGCGCGCCCATGCGGCATTCACAGACGGAACAGACAAAGGATGTGAACGACGACCAAATACGTGAGGCCATCAGGCAAAGCATGTGACCGTCGGTAGCAATGCACGCACAAGCTGCACCAACAAACCTGCTGCCTCAGTCCAAGCTGCATACCCACACGTTTTTGTTGGATGCAGGCGGCTACCTGCTGCCTCAGCGAAGACAAACCTCCACAGCAAACTCTCAAGCAAATGGTTTTCTTTTTCTTTTGAAACCTGAAGGATACCAAGCCAATACTCCGGAATCTCCTTTTCCATCCCCAAGGGCGCCAAAGGAACTCTTCTATGGAACTCCTAACCTTCAAATTCATCCACAAGTCCTGTGCTCCAAACGACCCCTGAGGTTCACCCTACTCGGAGGTCCTTCCAGTCAGCGACAATCCGTCAATCCCTTAACACCGAGAGAAGAGGCAGCCTCGTGCAAATGTGATCATTTGTCTCGGAATCCATGTCGCAAAGCTTGCAAGCTTGATCATGGGGCCAACCTCGCGCTGCCAGGCCGTCTGCCATCAAAGCCCTCTTATATATGGAGGATGAGCCAAGTAAAAACTTTCTAGTTAGGCTCCGTCTTCGCTTGCCAGATATTGTTAGCCACGAAAACATGTTGGGGCACTGTCAATGAGGACTTCTATCGCCTTTGCTCAAAGTTTTGCACTAGTGAACTAAATCTCGAGAGCACCAGTTAATACGGGCTACTTTGATACAAAAACAAAATGCCTCACCTGAGACAGCTAATGATTACCGGCCCATCACCTGCCTAAAATTGATCACATAACTTCTGGTTAGCAGGTTATCTTGAGAATTATTCACCAGAATCGATTTGGTTTACTCTGACGCCGTACTAACCACGACTGTCTAGCTTGGGGCTTCAAAGACATCCATCACTGTCAAGCTTCTCAACCCGCCATTGTTGATCCAGAGAATCCAAATACAACAGTCTAACCAGAGTAAGGAACAGAAAAAAAAATGGTTTATGGATAAAGCTCAATCCAAACAAGAATTAAAAAAAACACTAGAGGTGCATGAGTTAGAATCATAAGCTACAAATTTGAAGGGTACTAACCTGGTATTAACTACAAACATACCGACTTAGTTAACTAAGTTCTCTACTAGGTTTGTAAAGCTGCACATTGTTTGATATCATCAATCGAAGACCATGCAAGTTTCATACTTGAAAGGAAACTAAGCCTTCTTTATACCCATTGTATATGTTGTAACACACATTGAAAAGCCAAACCAGAAGGAGATAACAGATAAATCTTCCAAATGTATAAAAACAGGGAAACTCAATATTTAAGATTGGTGGATAGAAAGTTGCATATTGAAGATATAGTTACAGGAAAATAAACATTTCAAACATAGATAATATATTTGTCTCACATTTGTCCCCATACGAGAAGCTAAAAGAGTGACATCAACAATTATTACATGAAAGCAAATAGGGCAGTTACAAATTCTTCATGGCTACGCAAGACTAATCCAACACACATCTTCAAGAATTGGGATATACCCGACAACTGATGTTTACTAAGACACTAGAGCCATGCCAAGTATTGCAAGCCTTTAGTGACCATCTGATGTCCATTCCGCAAAAGACGGAGTGTAAGGTAGACCTTCCAAGAAATCTCCAGTGGCACAGATAGCATGCACTTCCTGATTATCCATATCATATGACAATGCCTTCTTATTGTCAGTAAGGAAAATCAAATCACATTCTGGATGAATTGCAAACATCGAGTAGTACTCATCGTTTTTGCAACAATCCCTTCCAAACAGTTCAAAGCAGTTAATGGTACACTTTAGGGTCCACTGTCCACTATCATAATTCTCAAGAACCCAAATAGAGAGTTGGCAACCATCTTGATTCTGTTCCCAAACATGCAGGCGTCCCTGTGACTGCCCAATGGAAGCACCGCCATAGTTGTTTGGCATGCCAGGTGGCATTTCAATTTCCCCCCAAGCATTCCTTTTCATGTCCACTGTGACTATTGACGAAGATCAAGTAGGGAAATGCATAATGCCATTTAGGAAGGTGCTTTCTGAATCACTAACCCAATATGCACTGCTATCATTGTGCTGACTCTGCATGGAAGTTCACCCTCCAGTTTCCGATGAGTAGATCATGGCCGCGGACAGGCCATATTCATAATATGTGTCCAGGGGCACAAACACCACAAAGCGGGACGGGGTGACCGGGTCAAAGCTCAAGAAGTATTTGTCTAGGCTGAAACGTGAAAGGTCGTCAGGCAATTTTATAGGAGGCAACACAGTCCACTGCTGAGTAGCAGGATTGCAGACAACATAATCAAACTCCTTAGCCTCGGGCCATTTGAAACATTGCCCGGGCTTTGGATTCGGGACGAAATTCCAACTGCGTTGCCTAGGATAGCACGATTTCCAACATTTGCAAAGGAGAAGGCTGGTGCTGCATTGTTGGATACTGAAAAATTTGTAGCTGCCGCGTAAGAAACGGAGATTGGAGTCGAAGATGGGAGGATCTTTCCCGGACAAATTGTGGAAACGCCACCCGAGATTGAAGTGGAAGAAGCCAGACAAGGTCTGCGGCGACCTCTTGCGGACGTCGGGGGCAGAGCAGAGGGCGAACCATTGTTTGGACACGCACTTGAAGTGGAAGAGCGAGATGTAGGGCACCCGCGACAGGATCTCGATGAGAACGTCCTCCGGGAAGCTCGCCGGGGTCTCCTCCTCGCCCTGCTGCCCATCCTCCCGCCTGATCTTCTTGTTCTAATAAAGATGTGGTAAAGACATTTCATTTAGGTCACGGATCGATTTCACGGATCAAAGAATACAAGAGGCGAGGAACGAACCTCAGAGGCGACGGGGGTGACGGCCAGGCCAGGCAGCAACGGCGTCAGCGGCGACGGCGAACGGGATGGGGGCCCCTCGTCGCGGCACCCGTGGCCAGTCGCCGGTGGGAGGTCCTGCTCCCCGAATCTTTGTTCGCCCGTTGCTCCTCCTCCTCCCCCTGGAGGCATTGCGGGTCGGCTCGTCGAGCGTGGTTGCCGGCAGGTCGTCTGGTGGAGCGAGGGTTTGGCAAGGGGAATGGAGCAAAGGAGCGGCGGCGGCGTTGGACTTGTGTCCTCACTGCTTGTTTTTTTTTCTGGGCTCGATTGTGAGAAGAAAGAGTCGTGGACTTGCTTTGGTCGGCCCAATTGAGCCCGTCATATGGAGACTCTTATTTGGGCAGATGCTTACAAATCCCTAAAAAAGAAGAGGTAAAAAAAAGATGCTATTTACGAATATCATGTTATGTTGTTGGCAAACTCGGATGATCAAAACAGAGTCATGAAAGCCACAAACTCTTCAATTCTTGAGCCGCCTTTGAGCGTAATATATTCCGATCACGACGTCCCCTTGATACCAAACTAAAATTTTAATCTCTCTGAGGTCCTACAAGTGAAAGGAGTCAATCAATGACGTGGCGTAATTGTACATGATACTAGCTAATTGTCCGTGCATTGCAACGGGGCATGCACATTCTACTAGTTCAACGTCAGTCGTGTCCGACATAAATATTACACCCATCATATTCTAGATTTTGATAAGATTTGATTTGAGCATGAGTAGGAAATACAAAAATAATAATTTTGTTGAGGTTTTGGAAAGATTTGATTTAATTTGGGTATGAGTAAGGGAAGACAAGATTTATTATTTATTTAGTTGAGGTTTTGGTATATTTAATTTGATTCGATTGGGTTAACGTAGGGTGTCGGAATGAGGGGTCAAGGTATACCTGGCCATCCGTCGGGCCGATCCGGCCTACTAAAGCCCGACGCAGAAACCCTAGGCCCGAGCCTGGCCCAAGAAGGCCGTCGGGCCTAAAAATCAGGCCCAAGCCCAGTCCATCATGCAAAGAGCCTATCGGGCCTTGGGTCAGGCGTCTTTGTTAAACTGCAAATACGTTGGGCCTGAGCCCGGCCCAGCTTGACCATCAGGCTCAAAATCTAGGCCCAGGCCCAACCCATGGAGGTCGGATCAGGCCGGGACAGGTCGGGTCGTCCAAGCCGGGCTGCCCATGGCCAAGTGTAGGTAACGGAAGGGGGAGTTGGACGTACGAATGCATCCTTAACTCCGCTTTAATAATAGAGATTGTAGATGGTGACGGTGATGATAGATGGAGGAGGGCAATTCACACCATGAAAAAGAAGAGGGACGAAATCTACACTTATGGGGACCGATATGGCTACAATAGTAAGTCAAGTCATGTTGCCCCATGCCATGCGATATTAGAACTAGTGTCGACCCATTTGACTGTTATGAGGGATCAATTTACGTGGTATTGGGTCACGCAAGTGAGAGGCCAAATTCGCCTGAATCGGAGAGCTGAGGGTGATCGGTTGTGTGTCAGGAAAATAGGTGGACCGCATACGTTGGTAGATCATGGTTATAGGATTCTCAGATTATGTGCTATTGGAACTCTGCTTGATAGCTCTGCCCTTCTGATAATCATGAACTAGAAGCTGTCTTTTCTTTCAGCTCCAGTAGTAGTTTGATTCTCTCATCTGGATCATGTACTTCATGAAACCACTAACCATATGCAAAATCTTCCCAGCTCGTAATTGCTCAGGTGCACTATATACATGCACTGCTAGTGCCAGACTCAATTGGTAGCATCAGTATCCAGTAGCTGGCAATTTTCCTGATATAGACTATAGAGACATAGCGATGACTATTTTGCAAAATAAGAGAAGGATTATTTTGCAAAATGAGAACTCATCGACAATTTTAGATACACATCTCCCAGCACCATTTCATTAGGAGAACCGGCACATGAAAGATCAAAGCAACAACATACACGTTCTTCCAGTGAAGGGAATATCCTCCATTATTTACAGGTACAGCTGCACACATATGCTATTGTCTCAGATCATTTAGTCGCAGCAGCTCAATTTGAATCATATGCGCAACACCTCAACTCTGACTGATCTCAAGAGATATTAGTCTCCCAGTATCTCCTAAAATTCAGATGTATATATAGCCCACCCACGCTTTTGTTCTTAAACTTCATTGGCGGGTAGAAGGTTTCCAGCCCCCATTCAGGAGGATGGAGCTTCATAGCCAGGCAATGCAAAGAAGTTCAGAACTTCAGATGCAACATAATTCCAGTAGTAGACTAGCAGTAAGCACTGAAGTGTCTGGCGGTCTGCAGCGAGGACTGGGCATACGCCAGAAATGGGAGGGTACAAGCCACACCACCATGGATACAGCTCAATCGTACACTTCATTTAACTACTAGCATATGACAGTAGGCTTGTACAACTGCAGACTGTCTGGTACCATCAATGGAAGACTATGCAAATTTCATAAAGGAAACTAAGCTTTCTTCATACCCTCTGTAAGTCTGTACATGTTGTTACTTAGTACTTACATGGAAAAGCCAATCCAGATGGAATTGCATAAAAACAAGGAAAGATCAATTTTTAGCATTGGTGGATAGCAAATTCTATACTAAAGATATGCTTCCAGGAAATTAGACATCCCAAACACAGAATATACTATGTCATATTTGCTCCATGCGAGGAGAAAAAAGAGTGACATCGATAATTATTACATCAAAACAAATAGATTAAGTGACTAGGTTCATTCTTATAACTAAACATTCTAATCGGAGGGTCAGTAACAAATTCTTCATGGCTAACCAACATTGCTCAAAGAACCAGAAGAACATGCACCAATAAGTGCATTCAGGACTTGTCCAACACACATCTTCAATTAGAATATTTGGCATATACCCAACAATTGGTGTTTAACAAGAGACTGGAGCCATGCTAAATGTGTAAACCTTTACTAACCATCTGTTGTCCATTCCGCAAAACAGGGAGTGTAGGGTAGACCTTCCGAAAATTCTACAGAAGTGCATATAACATGCACTTTCTGATTATCCATGTTGTATGATAGTACCTTCTCCGTACCATCAGTCAGGAAAATCAAATTACATTCTGGATGAATTGCAAACATTGAGTAGGACTTACCGTTTTCGAGGCGATCCCTTCCAAACAGTTCAAAACAATTAACTACCCACTTCAGGGTCCACTGACCACTATCATAATTCTCAAGAACCCAAATAGAGAGCTGACCATCATATCGATTCTTTATATGCCAAGCATACAAGTGTCCCTTAGACGGCCCAATGAAAGCACGGACATAGTTGTTTATCATGCCAGGTGGCATTTTAATTTTCCTCCAAGCATTCCTTTTCATGTCCAGTGTGACTATCGACTCATAAGCAGGGAAATGCAGAGTGCCATTCAACAAGGTGCTTTGCCTGCTTCCAAAATTACTAACCGAATCTACACCAACATCATCACGCTGACTCTGCATGGAAGTCCATCCTCCAGTGTCCGATGAGTAGATCATTTCCATGGACATGCCGTAATTAGTGTTCAGGTGCGCAAACACAACGAAGCGGGACAGGGTGGCCGGGTCAAAACCCAAAATGTACTTGCCTGGGTGGGAACATGAAAGGTGGCCGGGCAGTTCTATAGGAGGCAACACAGTCCACTCCCGAGTAGCAGGATTGCAGACAACATAATCGAATTCCGCAACCTCGGGCCATCGGATAAACATCCATGGATCTAGATCTAGGCGATAACTCCAACCGCAGTCCTTAGGAGGGCGTGATTTCCAGCATCGGCAGAGGAGAAGGCTGGTGCTGCATTGTGTGACAGAGAAATGTTTATATGTGCTGCCCAAGAAAGGGAGATCGTCGAGGTCGACCATAGGAGCACCTTTCCCAGACAAATTCTGGAAACGCCAACCAGGGCGCAATGTCTTCCAACCGTGATCGAAGTAGAAGAAGCCGGACAAGGTCTGCGGCGACCTCTTGCGGATGTCGGAATCGGAGCAGAGGGCGAGCCACTCTTTGGACACGCACTTGAAGCGGCACAGCGACCTGTAGGGTACCCGTGACAGGATGTCGATGAGAATGTCCTCCGGGAAGCTCGCCGCGGGCTGCTCCTCCTCCTCCCCCTGCCCATGCTTTTGTTTCTTCTTCTGCAAATTTGTGTTGAATGATGTTATGTTTCGTTGCTAACTTGGGTTGGTTAGGCTTCCATAGTATGCTAGGGTTGGGGTTATGTGTGTTTGATGTTGGTGTTAGGGTTATGTGTGTTTGATGTTGGTGTTAGGGTTATGCTATGGTTATGGTTGTTATGTGGGGGTTAGGGTTATTAATTCATATATATGTTAGGGCATATGTGTGCAAATATTTTTCTTAAGTATTTACTTGATATATGTGTGTTTTTGATTATTGTAGGGATGGGGAGAACATGTGTTTATGTTCATCATGTGGATAAAGAGGCCTTTTTGAAAGGCAATGTTGAGACGGACCCGGATGAGCTTGACATGGTGTTTGAGAGTAGTCCTAGCTATGCGGAGCTTTTGGAACAAGTGAGGAAAGATTTGAATTGGATGGACCCAAGTGACGTTGTTGAGTTCGAGGGAAGGCATAATGTTGGTTTTGGAATGCACATCCGTTGGAAGACAATGCGTGTGAACTCCGAGCAACATTGGGTTGCATACAAGGAGACGGTTGCCGAATCTCTAGACAAGGCTCTTGAGTTATTTGCCTCCAAGAAGGTTGAGTCTACTTTGAATTTAGACTTGAACCGGAACCCCTCCCCGTTGGTTGCTAGCACTCCCCCACCCATGAACCAAGATCAAATGAGTGAACCTCAATTCACGCAACAAGATTGGCCAACATTGAGCCCGACTCCAAATAACCAAAATGAAGGTTTTGAAGAGGAGAATGATGAGTACGAGGAGGATGACAACGAAGTTGACCTCCATGACAACAATGTGGGTGATCTCGACCAATATCATGTGCAAGAGACAATGGACCAATCCATCCCTTTTCCCCGTGCATATGCATCGGACTCGGATGACGATGGTCCCGATGAAGAAGTTGATGAGGAGGGGTTCACGCCGAAGGAGGCCGAAGCATTCAAGAAGGTATTCGGGCGGGATCACAAGACACCATTGTTCAAGGATCTTAGTCTCGCGGATGAAGCCGTTGTGGATGGTGGCAAATGCATATCTCTTGGAGCTAGGCCAAGTTCTCACCGTGATTTGGAAGACGGCAAGAACGGGATATATCCCGGTTGTGAGTTTCAATCCTTCTTAGAATTGAAGATGTGGCTCGACAACTACTCGGTTACACATTATCGTCCACATAAAGTGGCCAACTCAGACGTGAATGTGCGTTACACGGTCAAATGTGAAGTGCCAACATGTCCATGGATTGTGCGTGCAAGGGCATGGAAAGGAGGTCCCACTTGGCGCATAGTGAGTTGTCTACCAACTCACATGTGTCGGCACAAGAATGCGGATGGCAAGCTTGTGTACCAACAACACAGACAACTCACGTCCGAGTTCATTGCTTACAGGCTGTCCAACCAAATATCCACACTTCCAATAATGAGCATCAAGAGTGTCATTGACCTTGTGAAAGCCATCTTTCATTACAAGGTGAAGTACGGCAAGGCATGGAAGGCGAAGCAAGCCGCATTCAAGATGTTGTATGGCAATTGGGAGGAAGCATACAACCGACTCCCTAGGTTGTTGTTAGCTATGGCCGCCACAAACCCAGGCATGGTTCACGTGGTTGAGCCTCATGGGCACCAAACATTGATTCATAACGGGAGGACCGTCCGAGTATTTGGCCGTGCATTTTGGGCCTTTGAGCAATGCGTGAGGGCTTTTGAGTATTGTCGGCCCGTCATCGCCATTGATGTCACGTTCTTGACCGGACAATACAAGGGCACTTTATTGGTTGCAATAGCAAGTGATGCCAATAACCGGGTGTTGCCTTTGGCTTTCGCTTTGGTTGAGGTGGAGAACAATGATAACTGGGAGTGGTTCTTGCGTCAACTAAGAACAAGGGTATTACCGGCTGAAAGGGAAATTTGTGTCATATCGGATCGCCATCCTGGAATTCTAAATGCGGTGGTGGTTGACATTCCCGGACATACAAAGTTGCATCATTGATGGTGCATGAGGCACTTTTGTGCAAACTTTTATAGGGCATGTGGTATGAAGGAGTTGGCCGATGATCTTCAGGATTGTTGTCTCGCTTTCACCAACAAGCGGTTTTCCACATTGTTCAATGCATTGCTCAGACACAAGAAACTTGACCCCGGCGGTCAGGAGTTTCTCAATAGGAACATTGCCGAAAGGAATATGTGGGCACGTGCTTTCGATGAAGATGGCCGGAGGTACGGTCAAATGACAAGCAATATGGCAGAATGCTTCAATAAGGTGCTCAAGGGTGTACGTGCATTACCCGTGACGGCAATAGTTCAATACACATTTGACAAGATGAATGAATACTTTTTAAAGGACTCAATGGAGACTGATAAGCAGATTGCTGGTGAGAACAAGGGTAAGCACAAGTACAATTTCCCACCAAAGGTTGAAGAATGGTTGGAATTTCAATCACGAAAGGCAGACTCCAAAGAAGTTGTACTATATGACGACAACGAGTGGAAGTATGAGGTGAAAGAGCCCGGAGGAACCACAAACGATGGCCGCCAACACGGAGGCCGGGCTTTCAAGGTCTCCCTAACACGGTGTGATTGCAGCTGCATGAGGCCGTCTTTGCTTCATCTCCCATGCTCGCACTTGTTAAATGCATCCCGGGTTAGGAATGTTGACGTCAATCACCCTCTTACCGTGAGGGAGTCCGAGTTCTCAATCATGACGGTAAAGAATACATGGACTCCACGGTTCCAGCCATACTTGGACCAATCACAATGGCCGGAGTATCATGGAGTTCAACTATGGCCGGACCCGGAATTGAAGGTCGTTAGACGGGGAAGACGTAAGACAAAGCGTCTTAGAGGTGACATGGACGGATGGGGCCGTGGTGGCGGTGGAGAATACGGCACCGGCCAATTCCAAGAGCCTCGTGAGCACTCCCGTTGTGGGGGCTGCAGTAATGGGGGACACAACACATGAACTTGTCCCAAACCAAGAAAGAGATCAAAGAAAAATGGGCAACGACGGTTCGAAGAATCGTTTCAAAGAGGCTTGGAGGAAGAGTGTCATCAAAAGGAGAGGATGGAGTGGAAGAAACGAGAGGAGGAGAGGGCACGCCAAGCGAAACTTGCTCGTGAGGAGGAGAGGGCAAGAAAGCTTGCAAAGGCTCGCGAGGCGCAAGAGGAGGACTCGGCACGTGACAAGAAGGGGAAATGGCCTCGCTCTACTCAGTAGGGACTTCGCTTCGGTGCACTCGTCATCAACTATCTTCTAATGAATGTGTCGTGAAGTTGTGAGGGCATGTGAGATGTTGAACTATCTTCTAGTGAATGTGATATGTACCTTGAGGAATGCTCATAGTGAACCATCATCATTGCCAGTTCCAACCGGTGTCTTCTCCAGAATAGACTGGCTCTCATCAGCTGCTTTCTTGATCTCGGTGCGCTGCGGATGAGAAAGAATGAATGTGTTAGCCATTCAAACATGTGTAATACGGTCAACGGGAAAGTAAAGAGGGGAACACTTTACCACATAGTTAATCACCGGAATAGCAGGGACTCCTTGCCCTTGCCTGACATCGCTGTTGTACTTCCCCTTTGCTAGATCCTCAAAGTTTACGAGTTCTTCAAGAATATCCTCATTATATGCCGGCGGGCATATCTCAACTCGAGTAGTTCCAATAAACCATCGTACGTAGTTATCAAAAGCAAGTGAGTTGTGCTCTCGAAGCGGGGCGCGTGCAGTGCTACGAGCTTGCTCCACACAAAGCTGGAAGCGGGTAACATACGCATAATGATGCTTGTTCCAGTCCTTTATCTTCCGCTGCCTTCTCCTGTCCAACCTGCGTGGTATAAAACCAAACATTAGCGTAATCAAAAGGAGTCCCGATGATTAGACAATACGCAGGCATGGTCTCTTACCTATGAAGTGCTTTGTCCGTGTCCACCCAATCCGGCGGGTGAGGCTGGAAAAGACCAAACTGACGATACACGCGATGCGGCAAATGAAACTCAACCACCCAATTGCATATCAGTGGGCACCACATAAGCCAGAGATCCTTATCCCGCAAGCACATCGGGTTGAGGCAGAACTCCGCGGTGTACCCCAAGCTCTCACCCGCGCCATATGGCTGCCATTCCACCTATGAAACATGGCAACAATGCAAATTTGATGACTATTTTTCAAGCAAGCATGAGAAAGGACTAAAGTAATGACCTCCTTACCTGCTCAGGCGTAATCGTGTCCAACTCGGCAATGTACTTTTGGTACATGAGATTGACATCGTTCGTCATCTCGGAAACGATATCCCACTTGTAAGCCCACGTGGGGCGCCGTAATTCGTCATGTTCATCTGCATACCAAGGATCAAACCTGACGCTCTTCGGGCGTCCAACAGGCAGACGCTCCCAGCTCCATACAGAAAGTAGAAGCAGATTACCACCAATGCCCGCACTAGGTGTGATCCTGCAACACGCATCGTCCAGCTACATATGAAAGAAAAACAATGTTAACTTGACAGCAAGCTTGCATTGCTAATGAAGAAATGAGTTGATCACAAAACAGACCAACTGCCTGTCGGTACAAGTAGGCAAGAGTCGCTGAACCCTAGCTCCATTTGCTATCAAAGACGGTCAACGCCTTCAACCACATCCATGGAGCGTTCTTGCCAGTGGAGTCAGGAAACAAAGTCCTCGACACAACGTACCACATACACACGAGCATGTGTCTGGATCACATCATTAGTGGCATCCGGAGGGCGCGTCGCAAAGTTATTTTGAATCCACGTGAAAGCAGCTCCGGCTACTTTGCTTTCCCTCTTCTTCTTCTCTTCTCCCTCCTCTACATCATCCTCAGCCTCGGTAGGAGCCATACCGATAAGAGCAATCATCTGCTCGCGCCACCCATCAGAATCGGTGCTCATACAGAGCGGCCTCCCATCGATAGCAAGACCGGTGATCAACGAGACATCCTCGAGCATCACGGTCATCTCCCCGGTCCGAAGATGGAAACTATGGGTCTCTGGTCTCCACCGATCAACAAGAGCGGACACCAGTGGAGCGTTCAGATTCGGCGTGGACCGGTTGACCAACAGAATCCACGGGAGTAGTCCTGCCTGCTTGATGTACGGTGTGTACCGCTCATCATAAGGCATGGCAGGACCAGAGACCCCGTGATACCGAATCTTCATAGGTTCAAGCTTCTGCAAAAAACAAGTAATGACAAATCTTAGGGCATGTAAATTTGAACTAAAGGCAAATTTGCAAAATATTTAGATTACTCATTATTACCTTATCCTTCTCGCGCATCATGTAGGCCCGGTGTTGCACGTCATAGACATCGTCCAGAAGCCAAACCATCCTTACAATTTCAAACAATAAACATATAAGAGTTCATCTTCATCTCAAATATCGGTATACACTAAACATATAACATGTGTTCAACTACAAGAATCTCAACATCTCCTTCTCACACAATGAATATGTCATATGTGTTCAAATAAACTAAACATCTAATATTTCAATAAACACAACATCTAATATTTGAAATAAACTCAACATCTAATATTTGAAATAAACTCAACATCTAATATATATCTAAACAAACTTCTCATATATGTCTACAAAAATCAACATCTCATAGTTATCTATAAAAATAGGCATCTCATATATATCTAAAAAAACTAAACAATCTAGGGTTTCACTAACAAGAATCATATATTGTGAACTAATAAATAACACTATGGTACTACCAATATGAATACACATCCTAAATCGAGCAAACCAAACAAATCAAGGGTTCCATCAAATCTTGGACAAATCTCTAAAATGGCAACAAATTTACGGAGCAAAAGAAAGAGAACGGAAGAGTTTACCTAGTAGGATGGATTGGGGATCGAATCCACGGATCAAATCTTGAGATCTGAGAGGGATGTGGGGGGGGGGATTAGATGGGGGGGCCGCCGCTGCTCTCTGTCCAGAGAGCGAAGAGATGAAGAACTGCCTGGTTGGGCTGGGGCAGCCACGCTTAAGTCACTGTGCAGCGCCTAAGGGCTAGGCGCTACACGTCAAAGTGTGGCGCCTAGCCCTTAGGCGCTGCACAGGTGCGTGTGGGGCCGCAACTGGACCAGGGCTGCCACGATGGCAGGAGTTGCGACGCCTAAAGGAAGGGCGCTGCACAGTAGGGTGCGGCGCCCAGCTGTCGGGCGCCACACCAAAGGGTCAGCAGAGTGAAATTTTTTCATGACCAGGTCAGTTTGTGATTTGATTTGGGTCTCAGGTCAAATATGTGATTTCTGCCTCTGTAACTATAAGATCTTGCCTAAAAAATTAATAAAAAAAATCTTTTAGATCACTACTTTATTTCTCAAAAAAGTTGATACTTTAGTGAGCTAAAAGATCTTATATCACATTACAGAGGGAGTAATTCGGAGAAGTTAAGTTCTGAGACCGGTCCTATATGTGGAACTTATCATGGAAGCTTCTTGTTAAAATAATAATCCCTTGCGATGAGTTCTTCTTGCACCTATATTTGGTCCTTTGCAACTGTGGTTCCGACCATATTGTTCTTTTTTGATCCCATTTCTCGGACGACTTAAACTACTTGTCTTTTGCAGGTCTTTTCACCTGTCCAACCTCTATCCTGTTCTACCTTCAAGTATTACCCTGTGGTACCTCGAGAATATCACGGAACTACATAACTTCTTATGAGTTCTTTATAAACTATTAATTCTCGCTGATTCCAATTTCCACGGGTTCTGAGTTGTTGGACACTCGAGAACATCGATAACTGGATCGAGTCTACACTTTCCTTTCCATTGTTTTGTTACCCTTTCTTGTAACCTAACATATCTAAGGAGTGATAATTCCCTGCTTAGGTAAACACCTCGGTGTACAAACTTTGCCAGCAAGACCTTGTTACTATTGTTGATGACATTTCGGTAGCCACCGATGGACGAGAACTTTGCCTATTGGTCCGCCTTGTCTTAACGAGCAGGAAGATGGTTCTCTTTGTCCCTCGCCCTTGGTATCAACGTTGTTGCCAACATTACTGACATGTTGTCCTTTGACCTTCCTTGCTATCATGACCGTGCAAATGTTAGTACCCTTCCTGCTTTTAACCCACATGGTGGGCCCATAATCCACAGTTCCACAGGATCGAAACCTGACTCTCTTGGACATCCCTATTTTCCAAAAATTGTTCCTCGCGCTTGGCTTCGTATGTACATCATGAGCCACCCACCTAGTGATCTATTCTGTTATCAGACGCAATACTTTCCCATTGCCCTGAACCCCTTTCACCCTCTGTTTCAGGCAACAAATGTTTGCCTACTCGGTTGAAGCTTCTTATTGCACCTTCTTACCTTGCTCTCGATGACTTTCTTAAATTTCAACTCGAGAGAGGCCTCTATGCCACATTCACTGAGATAGCCCCCAGGTACCTATCTTCTGTTGAGCTCCGTCCTTCTCGAGTCTTTCCCCCTTACTTCACCCCTTAAATCTCGGGACGAGATTTCTTGTAGTGCAGGAGAATTGTGATGTCCGGATAATTAAGCTATAGTAATTCCCTGCTAATGATGCCACGTCATCATGATTACTGTTTATAAACTTGCGTTGATTAAATCCCCTTCAAATTCAAAATTCTAAATCAAGTCAAACGGCAAAAGTTTTCAAACGTTCAAAACTAAAGTGTTCGTGATATTGTATAAATTCCCCTGACCTATGTCAAGTTGAACCAACTCGAATTGACTCACAAATAAATTCATAGGAATTCAATAAGTGGCCCAAAGGCTTCTAAATTGGCCTTTTTAATTAAAGCAAACCTTCTCAACCTTTGCCTCAAAAACTTTTTGCAACCCTAGGATATTGTATATCATTTTTGTGCAAAGTTTGAGCTTCGAAAAAAATCAATCACTATTTAATCTAAATAAGAACACTAACAATTTTATTAAAATAAAATAAAATGGATCCCCCCTCCCGCTGAACCGACCGGCCCAGCTAGCAAACTGGCTGGCCCAGTCAACCAGCCCCCCACTGGTCTCCTTCTCCCTCTGTTCCCGTGGCGCGATCGCTACACGGGTGAGGTCGACCTCGACCACCTCATCGGCCTCGCCAAGAGGATAAGGCCACAGCCCCCCTCGACCCCTCGTCGCCCAGGCCCCCTCTCGCCTCCCATATCCCCCTTGCTTCCTCTCCCTTTTCCAGCGCCGGGGAGAAGCGCCCGAAGCCGCCACCGTCTCCGAGCATCGCCATGGCCCGTCGAAGACGCGGCCACTGGCCTCGTCGCACCCCATTGCCGTGCCCATCCGCACCATGGGCCTTGTCTTCTTTGTCTGCAGAACCAGGTCGGCGCTGGGGAGCCTCAACAACACCGGCTGCGCCCGTTCCCCTCGCTGGTGCTTGCCTCAGCTACCTCATCGATCTGCCAGCTCTGGTCCTCCCCGCGCCCACACGAGCTCGCCATCGTCTACCTCGCTGTGAGCGCCCACGCCGATTCCCCCTTCCCTCTACTATTTTTCCTCTCCCTGTTGGTCGTCATCCCGTGCACGCCCGCGCGAGTCCGCGCCCGGGCCCCATCCCCGCCTTCATGCCCGAGCACCTGAGGAGCTCGCGGTCGCCGTGCCCGCTACCTTCGCCCGCGCGTCCTTACGCCCGGCGATCCCGCGCTGCTCCCAGTCCCGCACCACTCATAGCCCTGTTATCCGCGCTCGCCTCTGTGGCTCGCCGCCCTGCCCGCTTTGTCGCGCGGCCCTGCCTCCGCCGCTGCTCCGCTGTTACGCTGCAGCCGTGCCAGCCCGCGCCTGCTGATAACCCACAAGTGTAGGGGATCACAACAGTTTTCGATAAGTAAGAGTGTCGAACCCAACGAGGAGCTAAAGGTAGAATAAATATTCCCTCAAGTTCTATCAACCACCGATACAACTCTACGCACGCTTGACGTTCGCTTTACCTAGAACAAGTATGAAACTAGAAGTACTTTGTAGGTGTTGTTGGATAGACTTGCAAGATAATAAAGAGCATGTAAATAAAAAGTAGGGGCTGTTTAGAATAAGAAGCAATAAAGTAAATATTAGTAGAGAGCTTTTTATTACGAGAAAGTTATTTGTCCAAGGCAATCAATAACTAGACCGGTAATCACTATTGCAATTTTATTTGAGGGAGAGGCATAAGCTAACATACTTTCTCTTCTTGGATCATATGCACTTATGATTGGAACTCTAGCAAGCATCCGCAACTACTAAAGATCATTAAGGTAAAACCCAACTATAGCATTAAAGTATCAAGTCCCCTTTATCCCATACGCAAACAACCTACTTACTCGGGTCTGTGCTTCTGTTGACTCACGCCACCCACCATAAGCAAATCATGAACATATTGCAAACCCTACAGCGGGGATCCCTCACGCTTGCGCGACACAGAGAGCACCATAGGACAACACCAATAATAAAACATGCAACTCAAACCAATCACGATCATCAATTAACCCATAGGACAAAACGGATCTACTCAAACATCATAGGATAGCCATACATCATTAGGAAATAATATATAGCGTTGAGCACCATGTTTAAGTAGAGATTACAACGGGTAAGAGAGGGTTTACACCGCTGCATAGAGGGGGAAGAGTTGGTGATGAAGGCGGAGAAGTTGTTGGTGAAGATCGCGGTGATGATGATGGCCCCCGGCGGAGTTCCGGCGCCACCGAAAGCAAGGGGGAGAGAGCCCCCCTTCTTCTTCTTCTTCTTCTTCGACCTTCTCCCTAGATGGGAGAAGGGTTTCCTCTCTGGTCCTTGGCTCCCATGGCGTGGGAGGGGCGAGAGCCCCTCCGAGATTGGATCTATCTCTCTATCTCTCTTTGTTTCTGCGTTCCTAGATCCTTCCCCTTCACCGTTTCTTTTATATCCGGAGATCCGTAACTCCGATTGGGGTGAATCTTTCACCCAGATTTTTCTCATAAAATTAGCTTTCTTGCAGAGAAAGAAGAGCATCAACCGCCTTACGGGTGGCCCACGAGGGTGCCAGGCGCACCCAGGGGGGAGGACGCCCCCCCTGTCTCGTGGACACCTCGGGCATCGTTTCGCGTTGATTCTTCCTCCGAAAAATCCCAAATATTCCAAAATAATTCTTCGTCTGTTTTTATCCCGTTTGGATTCCGTTTGATATTGGGTTTCTGCAAAACATAAAACATGCAACAAATAGGAACTGGCACTGGGCACTGGATCAATATGTTAGTCCCAAAAATAGTATAAAAAGTTGCCAAAAGTATATGAAAGTTGAATATATTGGCATGGAACAATCAAAAATTATAGATACGACGGAGACGTATCAGCATCCCCAAGCTTAATTCCTGCTCGTCCTCGAGTAGGTAAATGATAAAAAAGATAATTTTTGATGTGGAATTCTACCTAGCATAATCTTGATCATATGTCTAATCATGGCATGAATATTAAGATATGAGTGATTCAAAGCAATAGTCTATCATTTGACATAAAAACAATAATACTTCGAGCGTACCAATATCATGTCTTTTCAAAACAACATGGCCAAAGCAAGCTTATCCCTACAAAATCATATAGTTTAGCCATGCTTCATTTTCGTCACACAAAATGCTCCCATCATGCACAACCCCGATGACAAGCCGAGCAATTGGTTCATACTTTTTAACGCGCTTCAGCTTTTTCAACCCTCACGCAATACATGAGCGCAAGCCATGGATATAGCACTATAGGTGGAATAGAATATGATGGTGGGGGTTATGTGGAGAAGACAAAAAAGGAAAAAGTCTCACATCGACGCGGCTAATCAACGGGCTATGGAGATGCCCATCAATTGATGTCAATGCGAGGAGTAGGGATTGCCATGCAACGGATGCACTAGAGCTATAAGTGTATGAAAGCTCAAACTGAAAACTAAGTGGGTGTGCATCCAACTTGCTTGCTCATGAATACCTAGGGCATTTGAGGAAGCCCATCGTTGGAATATACAAGCCAAGTTCTATAATGAAAATTCCCACTAGTATATGAAAGTGACAATATAGGAGACTCACTATATGAAGAACATGGTGCTAATTTGAAGCACAAGTGTGGAAAAAGGATAGTAACATTGCCCCTTTTCTTTTTCTCTTTTTTTCTTTTTTCTTTTTTTTGGTGGGCTTTGATACGTCTCCAATGTATCTATAATTTTTGATTGTTCCATGCTATTATATTACCCTTTTGGATGTTTATGGGCTTTATTTTACACATTTGTATCATTTTTGGGACTAACCTACTAACCGGAGGCCCAGCCCATATTGTTGTTTTATTGCATGTTTCAGTATCTCGAGGAAAAGGAATATCAAACGGAGTCCAAACGGAATGAAACCTTCGGCAGCGTTACTTTTGGGAAGAATATGATCCTGGAGACTTGGAGATCAAGTCAGAAGATCCTCGAGGAATCCACGAGATAGGAGGGCACGCCCCCTATCTCGTGGGCCCCTCGAGCACCTCCCGACCGAGTTCTTTCGCCTATATATGCCTACGTACCCTAAAACCATCAAAAATCAAGATAGATCGGGAGTTCCGCCGCCGCAAGCCTCTGTAGCCACCAAAAACCTCTCGGGAGCCCGTTCCGGCACCCCGCCAGAGGGGGAACCCATCACCGGTGGCCATCTTCATCATCCCTGTGCTCTCCATGACGAGGAGGGAGTAGTTCACCCTCGGGGCTGAGGGTATGTACCAGTAGCTATGTGTTTGATCTCTCTCTCTCGTGTTCTCTCTATGGCACGATCTTGATGTATCGCGAGCTTTGCTATTGTAGTTGGATCTTATGATGTTTCTCCCCCTCTACTCTCTTGTGATGAATTGAGTTTCCCCTTTTGAAGTTATCTTATCAGATTGAGTCTTTTATGAGAACACTTGATGTATGTCTTGCTGTGCTTATCTGTGGTGACAATGGGATTTCACGTGCCTCTTGATGTATGTTTTGGTGACCAACTTGCGGGTTCCGCCCATGAACCTATGCATAGGGGTTGGCACACGTTCTTGACTCTCCGGTAGAAACTTTGGGGCACTCTTTGAAGTACTTTGTGTTGGTTGGATGAATCTAAGATTGTGTGATGCATATCGTATAATCATGCCCATGGTTACTTGAGGTGACAATGGAGTATCTAGGTGACATTAGGGTTTTGGTTGATTTGTATCTTAAGGTGTTATTCTAGTACGAACTCTTTTATAGATCGATCCGAAAGAATAACTTTGAGGTGGTTTCGTACCCTACCATAATCTCTACGTTTGTTCTCCGCTATTAGTGGCTTTGGAGTGACTCTTTGTTGCATGTTGAGGGCTTGTTATATGATCTAGCTATGTTATTATTGTTGAGAGAACTTGCACTAGTGAAAGTATGAACCCTATGCCTTGTTTCCTATCATTGAAATACCTTTTACGCTCACTTTTATCATTAATTACCTTGCTGTTTTTATATTTTCAGATTACAAAAACCTTTATGTACCATCCATATTGCACTTGTATCACCATCTCTTCGCCGAACTAGTGTACCTATACAATTTACCATTGTATTGGGTGTGTTGGGGACACAAGATACTCTTTGTTATTTGGTTGCAGGGTTGCTTGAGAGAGACCATCTTCATCCTACGCCTCCTACGGATTGATAAACCTTAGGTCATCCACTTGAGGTAAATTTGCTACTGTCCTACAAACCTGTGCACTTGCAGGCCCAACAATGTCTACAAGAAGAAGGTTGTGTAGTAGAAATCAAGCTATTTTCTGGCGCCGTTGCCGGGGAGGCGAGTGCTTGAAGGTATATCTTTAGATCTTGTAATCGAGTCTTTTTGTTTCTTGTTTTATCACTAGTTTAGTTTATAAAATAAAACTACAAAAAAATGGAGTTAAGTTTGTCTCATACGCTTCGTCTTTTTAGTATCTTTCGTGAGAATGATGGAAAGGAAAATTGTGCTCAAGTGCTAGAAGAAGAATGCATTAGAATGTTTGGTACTAGATCTTTGAATGATGAGCATGATTGCAATGTTGTTAGTATGAATTCCTTGAATATCCATGATGCTAATGATATGCAAAGCTACAAGCTTGGGGAAGCTGCGTTTGATGAATATGATATATTTCGTCCCCAAGCTTTGATGAGCAAATTTATTTTGATGATAGCATGCCTCCTATTTATGATGATTATATTGATGAAAGTGGGTTTGGAAGAGTGTCAACTTTAGGAAGTGGTGATCCCACTATTTTGGAGGATGTTAAATCTTATTGTGATGAATATGAAAGTGGATTTGGAAGAGTGTCAACTTTATTTAGTGATGATTCCACTATTTCGGAAGAGGTTCCAATTGATTATGAGAACAAAGTTGCTATCTATGATGATTATTGTGATATATTGTATGCTATTAAGAATAATGATAACCATGAAACTTGTCATCATGATTTTAGTTTCCAATTGGATTATGCCTCACATGATAATTATTTTGTTGAGTTTTCTCCCACTACTATTCATGAGAAGAAATTTGCTTATGTGGAGAGTAGTAAATTTTCTATGCTTGTAGATCATGAAAAGAATGTTTTAGGTGCTGGTTATATAGTTGAATTCATTCATGATGCTACTGAAAATTATTATGAGATAGGAACTTATGCTTGTAGGAATTGCAATAATGTCAAGTTTCCTCTCTATGTGCTTAAATTTTTGAAGCTATGCTTGTTTTACCTTTCTATGCTAGTTGATTATTGTTCCCATAAGTTGTTTGATCACAAAATCCCTATGCATAGGAAGTGGGTTAGACTTAAATGTGCTAGTGATATTCTTCATGATGCTCTCTTTATGTTTCAATTCTTAGCTTTTATGTGAGCATCTTTGTCATCATCATGCCTAGCTAGAAAGGCATTAAAGAAAAGCGCTTGTTGGGAGACAACCCAATATTTATCCTTACTGTTTTTGTGTGTTCACATGATTATGCTACTTTAGTAATCATGTTTTATAGCTTTTGTTTCAATAAAGTGCCAAGTAAGACCTTTATGATAGCTTACGGTGATAGTTGTGTTGATCCTGCTGAAAATCAGAAACTTTTGCACCCAGTAAATTAGTTTTGTTAATTCACATAAACGTGATTCTGATCTGATTCTTTTTGATATGGATTGCTGCACAAATTGCTTAGGACTTCCTAATTTGGTAAGAGTTTTGGAGTTCCATAAGTATATGTTTGATACAGATTACTACAGACTGTTCTGTTTTTCACAGATTCTGTTTTCTATGTGTTGTTTGCTTATTTTGATGAATCTATGAGTATTATCGAAGGGTATGAACCATAGATAAGTTGAAGTATAGTAGATATTACACCAATATGAATTTAGAATGAGTTCATTACAGTACCTAAGTGGTGGTTTTTTCTTATACTAACGGAGCTTACGAGTTTTCTGTTGAGTTTTGTGTTGTGGAGTTTTCAAGTTTTGGGTAAAGATTCAATGGACTATGGAATAAGGAGTGGCAAGAGCCTAAGCTTGGGGATGCACAAGGAACCCCAAGGTAATATTCAAGAATAGCCAAAAGCCTAAGCTTGGGGATGCCACGGAAGGCATCCCCTCTTTCGTCTTTGTTCATCGATAACTTTACTTGGGGCTATATTTTTATTCACCACATGATATGTGTTTTGCTTGGAGCGTCATTTTATTTTGTTAGTTTTTGCTTGCTGTTATTTATATTAATGTTTTGCATCTTTAGTTTCAATAAAAATTTCAAGGATAGCCTTTGCCATGCTTATTTTGCTAGTATACATGTTGCTGTTTGAAAACAGAAAGTTTGCTGCTGTTGCAAAAATTCCCTAGAAAATTCAGAGAATGGTATACTGTTGAAACTTTTTGCATGATGAGATCTGATAAATTTACTACAGTGGGAATTTTATTTCATAATTTTTTGAGTTAGGGAAGTATTTATACTCTTGCATTCTTTACAGACTGTACTGTTTTGGCAGATTGCTGTTATGTTTGCATTGTTTGCGTATGTTTGCTTGCTTAATGATTCTATTTAAGGATAGGAGTATTAAATATGCAGAGACATTTAGTATGCAATGTTGAATAATAATTTTAGTGATTTGTTACAGTAGAAAATGATAAGATTTTGCATTGGTTTATACTAACCTATCTCACGAGTTCTTGTTGAGTTTGTTGTGGATGAAGCTTATGATAAAAAGAGAAACCATGATATGAGAGGAACTAAGGAGACACAAAAGTTCAAGCTTGGGGATGCCCAAGGCACCCCAATATAATATTTCAAGAAGTCTCAAGCATCTAAGCTTGGGGATGCCCCGGTAGGCATCCCACCTTTCTCCTTCAACAAATATCGGTTAGTATCGGTTGAGCCTAAGTTTTTGCTGTTGGGGAACGTTGCATAAAATAAAAAAATTCCTACGTTCACCAAGATCAATCTATGAGTTCATCCAGCAACGAGAGAGGGGAGTGCATCTACATACCCTTTGTAGATCGAGCGGAAGAGTTCAAGAGAACGGGGTTGAGGGAGTCGTACTTGTCGTGATCCAAATCACCGGAGATCCTAGCGCCGAACGGACGGCACCTCCGCATTCAACACACGTACGGTCAGCGTGACATCTCCTCCTTCTTGATCTAGCAAGGGGAAAGGAGAGGTTGATGAAGATCCAGTAGCACGACGGCGTGGTGGTGGATGCAGCAGGGTTCCGGCAGGGCTTCGCCAAGCGACTACGGGAGGAGGAGGTGTAGCAAGGGGGTAGGGAGGCGCCAGGTGTTGGGGTGTGGCTGCCCTCCCACCCCCCTCTTTATATAGGGACCCCAGGGGGGGCGGCGGCCAAGGGGGGAGACTTGCCCCCCAAGGCAAGTGGAGGCGCCCCCTCCCCTAGGGTTCCCAACCCTAGGCGTAGAGGGGGGCCCAGGGGGGGGCACCAGCCCACCAGGGGCTGGTTCCCCTCCCACTTCAGCCCATGGGGCGCTCCGAGATGGGTGGCCCCACCCTGTGGACCCCCAGGACCCTTCCGGTGGTCCCGGTACAATACCGGTGACCCCCAAAACTTTCCCAATGGCCGAAACTCGACTTCCCATATATAATTGTTTACCTCCGGACCATTCCGGAACTCCTCGTGACGTCCGGGATCTCATCCGGGACTCCGAAAAACTTTCGGTTTGCTGCATACTCATATTCATACAACCCTAGCGTCACCGAACCTTAAGTGTGTAGACCCTACGGGTTCGGGAGACATGTAGACATGACCGAGACGGCTCTCCGGTCAATAACCAACAGCGGGATCTGGATACCCATGTTGGCTCCCACATGCTCCTCGATGATCTCATCGGATGAACCACGATGTCGAGGATTTAAGCAACCCCGTATACAATTCCCTTTGTTAATCGGTACGTTACTTACCCGAGATTCGATCGTCGGTATCCCAATACCTCGTTCAATCTCCTTACCGGCAAGTCACTTTACTCGTACCGTAATGCATGATCCCGTGACCAGACACTTGGTCACTTTGAGCTCATTATGATGATGCATTACCGAGTGGGCCCAGAGATACCTCTCCGTCATACGGAGTGACAAATCCCAGTCTCGATCCGTGTCAACCGAACAGACACTTTGGAGATACCTGTAGTGCACCTTTATAGCCACCCAGTTACGTTGTGACGTTTGGTACACCCAAAGCACTCCTATGGTATCCGGGAGTTACACGATCTCATGGTTTAAGGAAAAGATACTTGACATTGGACAAGCTCTAGCAAACAAACTACAAGATCTTTGTGCTATGCTTAGGATTGGGTCTTGTCCATCACATCATTCTCCTAATGATGTGATCCCGTTATCAATGACATCCAATGTCCATAGTCAGGAAACCATGACTATCTGTTGATCAATGAGCTAGTCAACTAGAGGCTCACTAGGGACATATTGTGGTCTATGTATTCACACGTGTATTACGATTTCTGGAAAATACAATTATAGCATGAATAAAAGACAATTATCATGAACAAGGATATATAATAATAATCCTTTTTTTATTGCTTCTAGGGCATATTTCCAACAGTCTCCCACTTGCACTAGAGTCAATAATCTAGTTACATTGTGATGAATCGAAGACCCATAGAGTTCTGGTGTTGATCATGTTTTGCTCGCGGAAGAGGTTTAGTCAACGGATCTGCGACATTCAGATCCGTATGTACTTTGCAAATATCTATGTCTCCATCTTGAACATTTTCACGGATGGAGTTGAAACGACGTTTGATGTGCCTGGTCTTCTTGTGAAACCTGGGCTCCTTGGCAAGTGCAATAGCTCCAGTGTTGTAACAGAAGAGAGTGATTGGCCCCGACGCATTGGGTATGACTCCTAGGTCGGTGATGAACTCCTTCATCCACATTGCTTCATGTGCTGCCTCCGAGGCTGCCATGTACTCCACTTCACATGTAGATCCCGCCACGACACTCTGCTTGCAACTACACCAGCTTACTGCTCCACGATTCAACATATGCACATATCCGGTTTGTGACTTAGAGTCATCCAGATCTGTGTCGAAGCTAGCGTCGACATAACCCTTTACGACGAGCTCTTCGTCACCTCCATAAATGAGAAACATGTCCTTTGTCCTTTTCAGGTACTTCAGGATATTCTTGACCGCTGTCCAGTGTTCCTTGCCGGGATTACTTTGGTACCTTCCTACCAAACTTACGGCAAGGTTTACATCAGGTCTGGTACACAACATGGCATACATAATAGATCCTATGGCTGAGGCATAGGGGATGATACTCATCTCTTCTTTATCTTTTGCCGTGGTCGGGCATTGAGCCGAGCTCAATCTCACACCTTGCAATACAGGCAAGAACCCTTTCTTGGACTGATCCATTTTGAACTTCTTCAATATCTTCTCAAGGTATGTGCTTTGTGAAAGACCTATGAGGCGTCTCAATCTATCCCTATATATCTTGATGCCTAATATGTAAGCAGCTTCTCCAAGGTCCTTCATTGAAAAACACTTATTCAAGTAGGCCTTAATGCTGTCCAAAAGTTATATATCATTTCCCATCAAAAGTATGTCATCTACATATAATATGAGAAATGTTATAGAGCTCCCACTCACTTTCTTGTAAACGCAGGCTTCTCCATAAGTCTGCATAAACCCAAATGCTTTGATCATTTCATCAAAGCGAATGTTCCAACTCCGAGATGCTTGCACCAGCCCATAAATGGATCGCTGGAGCTTGCATACCTTGTTAGCATTCTTAGGATCGACAAAACCCTCCGGCTGCATCATATACAGTTCTTCCTTAAGATAGCCATTAAGGAATGCCGTTTTGATGTCCATCTGCCATATCTCATAATCATAGTATGCGGCAATTGCTAACATGATTCGGACGGACTTCAGCTTCGCTACGGGAGAGAAAGTCTCATCGTAGTCAACCCCTTGAACTTGCCGATAACCCTTAGCGACAAGTCGAGCTTTATAGATGGTAACATTACCATCCGCGTCCGTCTTCTTCTTAAAGATCCATTTGTTTTCTATCGCTCGCCGATCATCGGGCAAGTCTGTCAAAGTCCATACTTTGTTTTCATACATGGATTCTATCTCGGATTGCATGGCTTCAAGCCATTTGTTGGAATATGGGCCCGCCATCGCTTCTTCATAGTTCGAAGGTTCACCGTTGTCTAACAACATGATTTCCAGGACAGGGTTGCCATACCACTCTGGTGTGGAACGTGTCCTTGTGGACCTATGAAGTTCAGTAGCAACTTGATCCGAAGTACCTTGATCATCATCATTAATTTCCTCTCCAGTCGGTGTAGGCACCACAGGAACATTTTCCTGAGCTGCACTACTTTCCGGTTGAAGAGGTAGTACTTCATCGAGTTCTACTTTCCTCCCACTTACTTCTTTCGAGAGAAACTCTGTTTCCAGAAAGGATCCGTTCTTGGCAACAAAGATCTTGCCCTCGTATCTTAAGTAGAAGGTATACCCAATGGTTTCCTTAGGGTATCCTCTGAAGACGCATTTTTCTGACTTGGGTTTGAGCTTTTCAGGTTGAAGTTTCTTGACATAAGCATCGCATCCCCAAACTTTTAGAAACGACAGCTTAGGTTTCTTCCCAAACCATAATTCATACGGTGTCGTCTCAACGGATTTAGACGGAGCCCTATTTAAAGTGAATGTAGCTGTCTCTAGAGCGTATCCCCAAAGTGATAGCGGTAAATCGGTAAGAGACATCATAGATTGCACCATATCCAATAGAGTGCGATTACGACGTTCGGACACATTGTTACGTTGAGGTGTTCCAGGCGGCGTGAGTTGTGAAACGATTCCACATTTTCTTAAGTGCATACCAAATTCGTGACTTAAATATTCTCCTCCACGATCTGATCGTAAGAACTTTATTTTTCGGTCACGTTGATTCTCTACTTCATTCTGAAATTCCTTGAACTTTTCAAAGGTCTCAGACTTGTGTTTCATTAAGTAGACTGTAACGCCCCGGACACACCCGCCAGTGGTTGTTACTCCTGGCGAGATATAGACTGGCCCCACAGATCAATACTAGTCTTTTCTGCGCCCTTTGTCCTCACTCGTGCGCAACCGGGAGCAACTTCCCGGTCGGTCACCCATCTTGAAATTACTCCAAGCTGAGCACGCTTAACTTTGGAGTTCTGTCCGAATGGGCTTCCGGAAAAGAAGGAATTCCTTATTGATATGAGTAGTCTATCATCCCTAATAAGCCAGGCTATCACATACACCCCCACTCAGAGGAACCGACGTCCTCGTCGGGCCACAGGAACGTTCCCTCTTGGTACATACGTCTGTGCATCCAGTCCAGTACATGTGTCATGTCGTGTGCCACGGCGGGTCACAAACGTTATGAACAACATGACCACGCACCTGTCCGCAAACATCCGTGTAACCACAAGGGTCAGCTCTGATACCAACTTGGTATCGCCCCGGACACACCCGCCAGTGGTCGTTACTTCTGGCGAGATCTAGACTGGCTCCACAGATCAATACTAGTCTTTTCTGCGCCCTTTGTCCTCACTCGTGCGCACCCGGGAGCAATTTCCCGGTCGGTCACCCATCCTGAAATTACTCCAAGCTGAGCACGCTTAACTTTGGAGTTCTGTCCGAATGGGCTTCCGGAAAAGAAGGAATTCCTTATTGATATGAGTAGCCTATCATCCCTAATAAGCCAGGCTATCACATAGACATACCCATATCTACTTAAGTCATCAGTGAGAGTGAGAACATAACGATATCCTCCGCGAGCCTCAACGCTCATTGGACCACACACATCAGTATGTATGATTTCCAATAAGTTGGTTGCTCGCTCCATTGTTCCGAAGAACGGAGTCTTGGTCATTTTGCCCATGAGGCATGGTTCGCATGTGTGAAATGATTCATAATCGAGAGACTCTAAAAGTCCATCAGCATGGAGCTTCTTCATGCGCTTGACACCAATGTGACCAAGGCGGCAGTGCCACAAGTATGTGGGACTATCGTTATCAACTTTACATCTTTTGGAATTCACACTATGAATATGTGTAACATTATGTTCGAGATTCATTAAGAATAAACCATTGACCATCGGGGCATGACCATAAAACATATCTCTCATATAAGTAGAACAACCATTATTCTCGAATTTAAATGAGTAGCCATCTCGCATTAAACGAGATCCAGATACAATGTTCATGCTCAAACTTGGCACTAAATAACAATTATTGAGGTTTAAAACTAATCCCGTGGGTAAATGTAGAGGAAGCGTGCCGACGGCGATCACATCGACCTTGGAACCATTCCCGACGCGCATCGTCACCTCGTCCTTCGCCAGTCTCCGTTTATTCCGCAGCTCCTGCTGTGAGTTACAAATATGAGCAACGGCACCGGTATCAAATACCCAGGAGTTACTACGAGTACTGGTAAGGTACACATCAATTACATGTATATCGCATATACCTTTAGTGTTGTCGGCCTTCTTTTCCGCTAAGTATTTGGGGCAGTTCCGCTTCCAGTGACCCTTCCCTTTGAAATAAAAGCACTCTGTCTCAGGCTTGGGTCCATTCATTGACTTCTTCCCGGCAACTGGCTTACCGGGCGCGGCAACATCTTTGCCATCCTTCTTCAAGCTCTTCTTACCCTTGCCCTTCTTGAACTTGGTGGTTTTATTGACCATCAACACTTGATGTTCTTTCTTGATTTCTACCTCTGCCGACTTTAGCATTGAAAATACTTCAGGAATAGTTTTCACCATCCCCTGCATATTGCAGTTCATCACGAAGCTCTTGTAGCTCGGTGGGAGTGACTGAAGGATTCTTTCAATGACCGCCTCGTCTGGGAGGTTGATGTCCAGCTGGGACAGGCGGTTGTGCAACCCAGACATTTTGAGTATGTGCTCACTGACAGAACTATTTTCCTCCATCTTACAACTATAGAACTTGTCGGAGACATCATATCTCTCGACCCGGGCATGAGCTTGGAAAACCATTTTCAGCTCCTCGAACATCTCATATGCTCCGTGTTGCTCAAAACGCTTTTGGAGCCCCGGTTCTAAGCTGTAAAGCATGCCGCACTGAACGAGGGAGTAATCATCAACACGTGACTGCCAAGCGTTCATAACGTCTTGGTTCTCTGGGATGGGTGCTTCACCTAGTGGTCCTTCTAGGACATATGCTTTCTTGGCAGCTATGAGGATGATCCTCAGGTTCCGGACCCAGTCCGAATAGTTGCTGCCATCATCTTTCAGCTTGGTTTTCTCTAGGAACGCGTTGAAGTTCATGTTGACATGAGCGTTGGCCATTTGATCTACAAGACATATTTTGCAAAGATTTTAGACTAAGTTCATGATAATTAAGTTCATCTAATCAAAATTATATAATGAACTCCCACTCAGATTTGACATCCCTCTAGTCATCTAAGTGTTACATGATCCGAGTCGACTAGGCCGTGTCCGATCATCACGTGAGACGGACTAGTCATCATCGGTGAACATCTCCATGTTGATTGTATCTTCCATACGACTCATGTTTGACCTTTCGGTCTCTGTGTTCCGAGGCCATGTCTGTACATGCTAGGCTCGTCAAGTTAACCCTAAGTGTTTTTGCATGTGTAAAACTGTCTTACACCCGTTGTATGTGAACGTAAGAATCTATCACACCCGATCATCACGTGGTGCTTCGAAACGACGAACTTTAGCAACGGCGCACAGTTAGGGGGAACACTTTCTTGAAATTATTATAAGGGATCATCTTATTTACTACCGTTGTTCTAAGTAAACAAGATGCATAAACATAATAAACATCACATGCAATTATATAGTAGTGACATGATATGGCCAATATCATATAGCTCCTTTGATCTCCATCTTCGGGGCTCCATGATCATCTTCGTCACCGGCATGACACCATGATCTCCATCATCATGATCTCCATCATCGTGTCTCCATGAAGTTGCTCGCCAACTATTACTTCTACTACTATGGCTAACGGTTTAGCAATAAAGTAAAGTAATTACATGGCATTAAATCATTGACACGCAGGTCATACAATAATTAAGACAACTCCTATGGCTCCTGCCGGTTGTCATACTCATCGACATGCAAGTCGTGATTCCTATTACAAGAACATAATCTCATACATCACAATATATCATTCATCATTCATCACAACTTTTGGCCATATCACATCACAAAGCAATTGCTGCAAAAACAAGTTAGACGTCCTCTAATTGTTGTTGCATCTTTTACGTGGCGGCAATAGGGTTCTAGCAAGAATGTTTTCTTACCTAAGAATGACCACAACATGATTTGTCAACTTCTATTTACCCTTCATAAGGACCCTTTTCATCGAATCTGCTCCAACTAAGGTGGGAGAGACAGACACCCGCTAGCCACCTTATGCAACTAGTGCATGTCAGTCGGTGGAACCTGTCTCACGTAAGCGTACGTGTAAGGTCGGTCTGGGATGCTTCATCCCACAATACCACTGAAGCAAAATAAGACTAGTAGTGGCAAGAAAGTTGACAACATCTACGCCCACAACAGATTTGTGTTCTACTCGTGCAATAGAGAACTACTCATAGACCTAGCTCATGATGCCACTGTTGGGGAACGTTGCATAAAATAAAAAATTTCCTACGTTCGTCAAGATCAATCTATGAGTTCATCCAGAAACGAGAGAGGGGAGTGCATCTACATACCCTTTGTAGATCGAGCGGAAGTGTTCAAGAGAACGGGGTTGAGGGAGTCGTACTCGTCGTGATCCAAATCACCGGAGATCCTAGCGCCGAACGGATGGCACCTCCGCGTTCAACACACGTACGGTCAGCGTGACGTCTCCTCCTTCTTGATCCAGCAAGGGGAAAGGAGAGGTTGATGAAGATCCAGTAGCACGACGGCGTGGTGGTGGATGCAGCAGGGTTCCGGCAGGGCTTCGCCAAGCGACTACGGGAGGAGGAGGTGTAGCAAGGGGGGTAGGGAGGTGCCAGGTGTTGGGGTGCGGCTGACCTCCCACCCCCCTCTTTATATAGGGACCCCAGGGGGGGCGTCCCTAGGAGATGAGATCTCCTAGGGGGGCGGCGGCCAAGGGGGGAGACTTGCCCCCCAAGGCAAGTGGAGGCGCCCCCTCCCCTAGGGTTCCCAACCCTAGGCGTAGAGGGGGGCCCAGGGGGGGTGCACCAGCCCACCAGGGGCTGGTTCCCCTCCCACTTCAGCCCATGGGGCCCTCCGGGATGGGTGGCCCCACCCGGTGGACCCCCGGGACCCTTCCGGTGGTCCCGGTACAATACCGGTGACCCCCGAAACTTTCCCGATGGCCGAAACTCGACTTCCCATATATAATTCTTTACCTCCGGACCATTCCGGAACTCCTCGTGACGTCCAGGATCTCATCCGGGACTCCGAACAACTTTCGGTTTGCTGCATACTCATATTCATACAACCCTAGCGTCACCGAACCTTAAGTGTGTAGACCCTACGGGTTCGGGAGACATGTAGACATGACCGAGATGGCTCTCCGGTCAATAACCAACAGCGGGATCTGGATACCCATGTTGGCTCCCACATGCTCCTCGATGATCTCATCGGATGAACCACCATGTCGAGGATTTAGCAACCCCGCTATACAATTCCCTTTGTCAATCGGTACGTTACTTGTCCGAGATTCGAACGTCGGTATCCCAATACCTCGTTCAATCTCATTACCGGCAAGTCACTTTACTCATACCGTAATGCATGATCCTGTGACCAGACACTTGGTCACTTTGAGCTCATTATGATGATGCATTACCGAGTGGGCCCAGAGATACCTCTCCGTCATATGGAGTGACAAATCCCAGTCTCGATCCGTGTCAATCCAACAGACACTTTCGGAGATACCTGTAGTACACCTTTATAGCCACCCAGTTACGTTGTGACGTTTGGTACACCCAAAGCTCTCCTATGGTATCCGGGAGTTACACGATCTCATGGTCTAAGGAAAAGATACTTGACATTGGAAAAGCTCTAGCAAACAAACTATATGATCTTTGTGCTATGCTTAGGATTGGGTCTTGTCCATCACATCATTCTCCTAATGATGTGATCCCGTTATTAATGATATCCAATGTCCATAGGCGGGAAACCATGACTATCTGTTGATTAACGAGCTAGTCAACTAGAGGCTCACTAGGGACATATTGTGGTCTATGTATTCACACGTGTATTACGATTTCCGGATAATACAATTATAGCATGAATAAAAGACAATTATCATGAACAAGGAAATATAATAATAATCCTTTTATTATTGCCTCTAGGGCATATTTCCAACATTTGCTTCTTCACATGAGTTGTGCTATCCTTGCAATGTCATTTTATTTTGTTTTGCTTGCTGTTTGAATAAGATACCAAGATCTGAATTTCTTTAATGTTAGAGAGTCTTCACATAGTTGCACAATTATTCGACTACTCATTGATCTTCACTTATATCTTTTGTAGTAGTTTGTCATTTGCTCTAGTGCTTCACTTATATCTTTTAGAGCACGACGGTGGTTATATTTTGTAGAAATTGCGAGTCTCTCATGCTTCACTTATATTATTTTGAGAGTCTTTTAGAACAGCATGGTATTTGCTATGATCTTAAAAGTTGGTCCTAGAATGATGAGCATCCAAGTTGGGTATAATAAAAACTATCATAGAAAGTGAATTGGATGCTATGATCAACTTGATGCTTGATAATTGTTTTGAGATATGGAGGTAGTGATATTAAAGCCATGCTAGTTGGGTGATTATGAATTTAAAGAATGCTTATGTTGAAGTTTGTGATTCCCGTAACATGCACGTATGGTGAACCGCTTTGTGATGAAGTTGGAGCACAATTTTATTTATTGATTGTCTTCCTTATGAGTGCGGTCGGGAACGAGCGATGGTATTTTCCTACCAATCTACCCCCCTAGGAGCATGCGCGTAGTGCTTTGATTTTTGATGACTTCTAAATTTTTGCAACAAGTATATGAGTTCTTTTGATTAATGTTGAGTCCATGGATTATACGCACTCCTTCACCCTTCCACCATTGCTAGCCTCTCTTGTACCGTGCAACTTTCGCCGGTACCATATACCCACCATTTACCTTCCTCAAAACAGCCACTATACCTACCTATTATGGCATTTCCATAGCCATTCTGAGATATATTGCCAAGCAGGCCCAACATCACTTGCAAGCACTTGTAGGCCCAACAATGTATATGATGATGATGGAAGTTGCATGGCAATATATCTCGGAATGGATATGGAAATGCCATAATAGGTAGGTATGGTGGCTGTTTTGAGGAAGATATAAGGAGGCTTATGTGTGATAGAGCGTATCGTATCACGGGGTTTGGATACACCGGCGAAGTTTGCACCAACTCTCGAGGTGAGAAAGGGCAATGCACGGTACCGAAGAGGCTAGCAATGATGGAAGGGTGAGAGTGCGTATAATCCATGGACTCACAGCAGTCCTAAAGAACTCATATACTAATTGCAAAAGTTTATTAGCCCTCGAAGCAAAGTACTACTACGCATGCCCCTAGGGGGAAAGATTGGTAGGAAAATACCATTGCTCGTCCCCGACCGCCACTCATAAGGAAGACAATCAAAGAAACACCCCATGCTTCAAATTTGTCACACACCGGTTACCATACGTGCATGCTATGGGACTTGCAAACCTCAACACAAGTGTCTCTACAATCCACAACCACCCACTAGCATGACTCTAATATCACCATCTTTATATTGCAAAACTATTGCAAGGAATCAAACATATCATATTCAGCGATCTACAAGTTTATGTAGGATTTTATGACTAACCATGTGATTGATCGATTCCTGTCATCTCTCTAAATTGATATAAGTGAAGCAAGAGAGTTTAATTCTTTCTAAAAAATATATGCCCACGCTCTAACAAATATAAGTGAAGTAAAAGAGCATTCTACAAATGGCGGTTTTCTATGTGAAGAGAAACAGGCAATCCATACTTCAAATGATATAAGTGAAGCACATGAAGCATTCTATAAAGCCATACTCAAAAGATTTAAGTGAAGTGCAATGTGCATTCTATAAATCAACCAAGGACTATATCATACCAGCATGGTGCATAAAAGAAAAGTGAAAACTAAATACAAAAGACGCTCCAAGACCTGCACATATTGCATGAACAAAACTAATCCGAAAACATACCGATACTTGTTGAAGAAAGAGGGGATGCCTTCCGGGGCATCCCCAAGCTTAGACGCTTGAGTCTCATTGAATATTTACTTGGGGTGCCTCGGGCATCCCCAAGCTTGAGCTCTTGCCTCTCTTCCTTTTCCTCATATTGAGACATCCTCGATTAGACACTTCATCCACACAAAACTTCAACAGAAAACTCGGTAAGATCCGTTAGTATAATAAAGCAAATCACTACTCTAAGTACTATTGCAAACCAATTCATATTTTTTTTGCATTGTGTCTACTGTAATATAGCTTTTTCAAGGCTTAATCCACTGATATAAATTGATGGATTCATCAAAACAAGCAAACTATGCATCAAAAACAGAATCTGTCAAAAACAGGACAGTCTGTAGAAATCTGAACATTCACCATACTTCTGGTACCCCAAAAATTCTACCAAAATTAGGAAAACTAAACAAGTTCTACAGCAAGACAGTGCAAAAAGAATCAGAACCGTTTGGCATTCCAGGGAAAAAATGTAAAATCGCGCACTACAGCCAAAGTTTCTGTCATGCACCATACAAACCAACAAGCATTGTAAACATCCTAAAGGCAAACCTTGGCACATTATTTTTATAATACAATGGAATTGTACAAGGGGATAATTATTTTTGATGAAAAGTTTCTGTAATCAAGATTCACAAAGTTTCCGTGAGCATGAAAAAAGTTCAAGGCTAGCTCCCACTTCAACAATGCTTGTCTCTCTCACTTTCACTTTCCTTTTTGAAAAGTTTTAGGTTCCCCTCTTATTTTTTTTAAACTATATAAAAGCACTCAACAGAAATAAATGACTCTCTAAAACTTCCGGGTTGTCTCCCTGGCAGCGCTTTCTTTAAAGCCATTAAGCTAGGCACATAGTGCTCAAGCAATGGATCCACCCGGATCCCATGGTATATCAAAGACAATTTTAATTAACAATGATATGTAATTTAGTAGTGAGCACAAAGTAACATATATCATGCAACAACGAAGTCTAACTCTCTTCCTATGCATCGGCATGTCATAAAAGAACAATTCATGCACACATAGTAAAGGCCAATGCATAGTATAAGCAGTTCTTGCAATTCTATCGTGTTGGAAACATAAAGAGGCGGAGATGTAGTTCCTCTCTCATAATAATTGCAAGTAGGAGCAGCAAGCATATGCATATTATATTGATCAAAATCATCATGTGCAACGGTAAAAGGCAACCCATCAATATAATCCTTAGTAAGCACAAACTTCTCCGATATAGTGTAGTTGGGAGAATTCAAAAAGATAATAGAACTATCATGCGTGGGTGCAATAGAAACAATTTCATGTTTAACATAAGGAACTATAGCAAGTTCATCTCCATAAGCATAATTCGTATTGGCATCTTGGCCACAAGTATAGCAAGCATCATCAAAAAGGGATATTTCAAACGAATTAAAGGGATCATAAAAATCATCAGCAATCATCCTTCGGTAAGTACGAAGGGTTATTAAACAATGTATGAGTTGAAGAGTTACTCTCATTAGAAGGTGGGCACGGGTAGCTAATCCGCTCTTCCTCCTTTTGTTCTTCGCTCTCCTCATCATCTTTTTCATCCAATGAGCTCACAGTTTCATCAATTTCTTCTTCCATAGCTTCCTGCAAAATATTAGTCTCTTCTTGGACAGAGGAGACTTTCTCAATAAATGCATCAATATTGTAATTGTATTCATAATTCTTATAACAATATTTAAGTATAGAAAATTTTTCAGGTCTATAAACTGAATCATCAAAATCATCAAACTCTTTAAACATAGATTCAATCTCATAAGCACCCATAAAAGCAACAAATTCTTCTATTTGTTCCACACATCATAGTAATCATATACACCATTAGCATAAGAAGCTAAGGTTTTATTATCATTGAATTTGCATGAAAAGGGAAGGTGTGGAGCCTTCATCCTAGAGCAACAAGTATAATCATAACTCAAGCATAGTTGACGAGCATACCAACGTAACATAGAGATTTGATCCCATAATAGTTTCCCTTTTTGTGTCAAGCGATAATCCCTAAAGTATTCACGTTGATCCAACGTGTCTCCCATAACAAAGTTGAATGGGGTTTTCTCAGGATTATCAAAGTAGTACATAAATTCTGTCACATAACGAGCATCAAGGGTTTTAGGAGGTTCCCCATCTCCATGAATAGCAAGTACACCTAATTTTTTTTGGTATTTCGTGTTCCATCTCCATAACTAAAGATAGAGAACAACTAAGAACAACAAATAAAAATTACTTAGTGATAAAGCAAACAAGCACACACGAGAATATTCACCCCACGCTATGACTCCCCAGCAACGGCGCCAGAAAAAGGTCTTGATAACCCACAAGTGTAGGGGATCACAACAGTTTTCGATAAGTAAGAGTGTCGAACCCAATGAGGAGCTAAAGGTAGAATAAATATTCCTTCAAGTTCTATCGACCACCGATACAACTCTACGCACGCTTGACGTTCGCTTTACCTAGAACAAGTATGAAACTAGAAGTACTTTGTAGGTGTTGTTGGATAGACTTGCAAGATAATAAAGAGCATGTAAATAAAAAGTAGGGGCTGTTTAGAATAAGAAGCAATAAAGTAAGTATTAGCAGAGAGCTTTTTGTTACGAGAAAGTTATTTGTCCAAGGCAATCGATAACTAGACCGGTAATCACTATTGCAATTTTATTTGAGGTAGAGGCATAAGCTAACATACTTTCTCTTCTTGGATCATATGCACTTATGATGGAACTCTAGCAAGCATCCGCAACTACTAAAGATCATTAAGGTAAAACCCAACCATAGCATTAAAGTATCAAGTCCCCTTTATCCCGTACGCAAACAACCTACTTGTTGGAGAATGTAGCAGAAATTCAAAATTTTCCTACGTGTCACCAAGATCTATCTATGGAGAAACCAACAACGAGGGGAAGGAGAGTGCATCTACATACCCTTGTAGATCGCTAAGCGGAAGCGTTCAAGAGAACAGGGTTGAAGGAGTCGTACTCGTCGTGATCTAAATCACCGGAGATCCTAGTGCCGAACGGACGGCACCTCCGCGTTCAACACACATACAGCCCGGTGATGTCTCCCATGCCTTGATCCAGCAAGGAGAGAGGGAGAGGTTGAGGAAGACTCCATCCAGCAGTAGCACAAGGCGTGGTGGTGATGGAGGAGCGTGGAAATCCTGCAGGGCTTCGCCAAGCACTGCGGGAGAGGAGAAGGGAGAGAGGTAGGGCTGCGCCAGGGAGAGGTCAAACTCATCTGTTGGCAGCCCCAAAACCGTCAAGTATATATAGGGGGAGAGGAAGGGCTGCGCCCCCACCTAGGGTTCCACCCCTAGGGGCGGCGGCCAGCCCAAACCCATCTAGGGTGCGGCCAAGGGGGGGAGAGGGGAAACTTGCCCCCCAAGTTAGGTGGGTGCGCCCCCTCCCCCAAACCCTAGGCGCCTTGGGCCCTTGTGGGGGGGCGCACCAGCCCACCTGGGGCTGGTCCCCTCCCACACTTGGCCCATGCAGCCCTCCGGGGATGGTGGCCCCACTTGGTGGACCCCCGGGACCCTCCCGGTGGTCCCGGTACGTTACCGATAAAACCCGAAACTTTTCCGGTGACCAAAACAGGACTTCCCATATATAAATCTTTACCTCCGGACCATTCCAGAACTCCTCGTGACGTCCGGGATCTCATCCGGGACTCCAACAACATTCGGTAACCACATACAAACTTCCTTTATAACCCTAGCGTCATCGAACCTTAAGTGTGTAGACCCTACGGGTTCGGGAATCATGAAGACATGACCAGACGTTCTCCGGTCAATAACCAACAGCGGGATCTGGATACCCATGTTGGCTCCCACATGTTCCACGATGATCTCATCGGATGAACCACGATGTCAAGGACTCAATCGATCCCATATACAATTCCATTTGTCTAGCGGTATTGTACTTGCCCGAGATTCGATCGTCGGTATGCCGATACCTTGTTCAATCTCGTTACCGGTGAGTCTCTTTACTCGTTCTGTAACACATCATCTCGTGATCAACCCCTTTGTCACATTGTGCACATTATGATGATGTCCTACCGAGTGGGCCCAGAGATACCTCTCCGTTAACCGGAGTGACAAATCCCAGTCTCGATTCGTGCCAACCCAACAGACACTTTCGAAGATACCTGTAGTGCACCTTTATAGCCACCCAATTACGTTGTGACGTTTGGTACACCCAAAGCATTCCTACGGTATCCGGGAGTTGCACAATCTCATGGTCTAAGGAAATGATACTTGACATTAGAAAAGCTTTAGCATACGAACTACACGATCTTTTGTGCTAGGCTTAGGATTGGGTCTTGTCCATCACATCATTCTCCTAATGACGTGATCCCGTTATCAACGACATCTAATGTCCATGGTCAGGAAACCATAACCATCTATTGATCAACGAGCTAGTCAACTAGAGGCTTACTAGGGACATGGTGTTGTCTATGTACCCACACATGTATCTGAGTTTCCTATCAATACAATTATAGCGTGGATAATAAACGATTATCATGAACAAGGAAATATAATAATAACTAACTTATTATTGCCTCTAGGGCATATTTCAAACACTACTTACTCGGGTCTGTGCTTCTGTTCACTCACGCCACCCACCATAAGAAAATCATTAACATATTGCAAACCCTACAGCGGGGATCCCTCATGCTTGCGCAACATGGAGAGCACCATAGGACAGCACCAATAATAAAACATGCAACTCAAACCAATCACGATCATCAATTAACCCATAGGACAAAACGGGTCTACTCAAACATCATAGGATAGCCATACATCATTGGGAAATAATATATAGCGTTGAGCACCATGTTTAAGTAGAGAGTACAGAGGGTAAGAGAGGGGTTACACCCCTGCATAGAGGGGGGAAGAGTTGGTGATGAAGGCGGTGAAGTTGTTGGTGAAGATCGCGGTGATGATGATGGCCCCCGACAGAGTTCCGGCGCCACCGGAAGCAAGGGGGAGAGAGCCCCCCTTCTTCTTCTTCTTCCTTGACCTTCTCCCTAGATGGGAGAAGGGTTTCCCCTCTGGTCCTTGGCTCCCATGGCATGGGAGGGGCGAGAGCCCCTCCGAGATTGGATCTATCTCTCTGTCTCTCTTTGTTTTTGCGTTCCCAGATCCTTCCCCTTCACCATTTCTTTTATATCCGGAGATCCGTAACGCCGATTGGGGTGAATCTTCCGCCCAGATTTTTCTCATAAACTTAGCTTTCTTGCGGCAAAAGAAGAGCGTCAACCGCCTTACGGGTGGCCCACGAGGGTGCCAGGCGCGCCTAGGGGGGGAGGGCGCGCCCCTGTCTCATGGCCACCTCGGGCACCGTTTCACGTTGATTCTTCCTCCGGAAAATCCCAAATATTCAAAAATAATTCTCCGTCCGTTTATATCCTGTTTGGATTACGTTTGATATTGGGTTTCTGCAAAACATAAAACATGCAACAAACAGGAATTGGCACTGGGCACTCAATCAATATGTTAGTCTCAAAAATAGTATAAAAACTTGCCAAAAGTATATGAAAGTTGAATAATATTGGCATGGAACAATAAAAAATTATAGATACGACGGAGATGTATCACCTGCCTACGCCCCGTCCGCTGCCCCGATCCGCATCGCCTGCCCGCTGCTGCGCGCCCAGCTGCGCGCGCCTCGCTGCCGCCATCGCCGCGCGTTAGCGCACGCCCGCAACCCCCAGTGTCTGTGCGCCACCGCCCCCTGCGCTCGCCACTGCCACCAACCGCGGCCCTGGTCGGCCGGCGCCCCCAGGCTCCGTCCGCCGCACCCGGGTCAGCCTCGAGGGGCGCCCATGCCCGGCCCGCTATGCCAAACGCCCGAGTGGCTCGGTTGAGCCACTGGCCTATGGGCCCCAGCGCCCTATTTTTTATAAAAAGGATTAAAATAATAATATAAATAAATTAGTTAAATAATTAAAAACTTAATTAACTAGCTAAATAATATGTAATTAGTTAAATGTGTCAATGACACGAGGGCCCCACCCCCTATTGACCAGTCAAACGTTGACAGGTCAACTGGGTCCCCCTGGCCCACATGTCATCCTCTGTGTATACTCCTGTGTACATAGAGCTGGGTACATCTAGCATTTTGTTAATTATTTTCGAATTGAATTAAATTCCAGATTGCTAAAACTTTAGTAAATCATATAAAATAATCCGTAGCTCAGATGAAAAAGTTTTATACATGAAAGTTGCTCAGAACAACAAGACAAATACGAACACGCGGTCCGTTAATCCGCCACATGTCGCTATCATATCAAACGTCGAACCTTTCCCCTCCGGCTCATCTGTCTGACAGACGTTCGAAACCGGAAAAACTTTCCTGAATGTTTCCCCCTTCGCCAGTATCGCCTAGCACTGCGTTAGAACACCTCTAGCCCCGCTTATTGTCTTGTTATGCATATGTTTGCGCGTATTTACTGTTTCTTCCCCCTCTTCTCTCCGGTAGACCCTGAGACCGCTGCTAATGCCACTGTGATCGACTACGTCGACGACGACCCTTCTTCCCTTTTCAGCGGAGCTTCCAGGCAAGCCCCCCCTTTGATCATCCCGATATCACCCACTCCATTCTCTCATGCTTGCATTAGATTTTGCTACTGTATTTGATTGCTCCTATTCTGATGCATAGCCTGCTTTTGTACCTGTTGTTGTACCTTACCTGCTTACCCTAAATTGCTTAGTATAGGTTGGTTAGTGATCCATCAGTGACTCCCACCTTGTCCTTGTTGCCCCTGCTTCATCATCGACGACTCGATCTACGTGATCGATGACCGGAGCCCGACACCTCACATCACATCACGCTCCTTTTTGTTGCTTGACTCTGTAGAGTTGCCATCGAGTGCCGAGGGTGTTACCTCATATATCACTCCTGATGAGATCTCTGTAGTGTAGCTATTCGGTCGTGGTCATCGAGGGTGATTCCTCCTTAACCACTTCCGATACGACTCTGTCGTGCAACCCCTCAAGTGTGAACCTCGACGGTGGTTCCTCTTACGTTCACCTTGATGATTACATCGAGTGGAATCCACCGAGGGTGATTCCTCGGGTTTTCCCCTTGATGTTTGGACACACAGTTACTTTGACTTTACTTGAGACCTTGGTGAAAGTCGAGCGGGCCCGGAGAGCACCCGCAAGATAATTACGTGGCACGACCGGGCATTCCTGGCCCTTATCGTAATTCCACGAGACGAGGCGACAAGGTCAAATCGATCGTGAGTCTCTGCTCATCTCCGCAAGCTAATATGTAGCAACCAGACCTCAAACAGTCTAGTCTCTATGCATCAGTGTCATCCCTGGATCGGTAATGCTGACACACATAGTAGTTGAGGATTTATAACAGAGTTTCAATCACACACTTATTACATTGAATGTCTCAAAAGAGAACTTATAACAATAATATGGCTTAAGGCCATCTAAAGCGATAACAACGGAAGGCTTGGAAGATAAAGTGAGTCCATCAAACTCCAACGGCATAGCTGAGTGAGCGACAACGACCTATGGCACCTTATCATCGTTTGAAAAGTCTGCAACATGAAATGTTGCAGCCCGAAATGGGTCAGCACATGGAATATGCTGGCAATGTAACACATAGAGAAATTAATAGAATAAATGCTATCACTACATTCATATATGGATGGTGGAAAGCTCTATGGTTACGATTTTGCATAAAGCCAGTTTTTCCCTACAACAAAGGAATAAATTTTATTTAACTATCATGGTGGTTGATAAACATTGAGAAGGTTCCTCCAACTCAATCCCAATTAAGCATCATCATTAGACCCAACAAATTAATTTAGAGTGATGAGATCAACATGATAATCCAAGAACCAGATACTCAAGATGTCCATAACTGGGGACACGGCTAACCATGATTAATTTATACACTCTGTAGAGGTTTGCGCACTTTTCCCCACAAGACTCAAACACATCCATGATTGGAGATTCGTGACATATTCTTTCTGAAGCATTAACTCTCTACTCTGGGTAGACGGGTACCACCTACAACCCATTACATTTGCTAGCCTACCTCTTCAAGAGCTTCAGGCAACTTACTCAACTATGCTAGAGCCCATATTGGCTTGTGGCTGCACACGGAGGTTTCTAGCATGAATAATCTTATGATCCCTTTGAGCCTGGGTGGCGAACCGTAGGATGATCACACGGGTACTCCGGGATATCCTAGGACAACACCAGATTCTCCAGGTGCCATGACAACCACTGGGTACTCCAGGGTGCCTCAACCAATCCACCCAGATGTGTATTTAAGTAGCCACCTTAAGTTAACCATTAATTAACAATACTCACATCTGTCATGGATACACTCACCCAGTCCACGTCTACGAGCATAACATAGCAATATAAGCATAACGTAGATGTAACTCCCAAAGGTTTGATAATAAACAGGACATTAGGTTCTACCTCATCATCTACTTCCCAAACCCACATGTTATTCAAATACTAACCATGCAATGTTTGAGGATTGATCTAATGCATAAAAACAGGGTAATAAAGGGGTATGATCAAAGTGTTACTTGCCTTGCTGATGATCCGCAAAACCTAGAGACTCGTAGTAGCACGCTTCACAGTCCGGGTACTCTATCGCAAACAAACAATAACATACATAATTACTCAACTATAAGCACAAGCAAAACTTAAATAAGAGATCTAACCAGAAAGTTCAACTGAAAAACTCCGATTTTCAAAAAGAATCAAATCAAACAGAGCAACAGAACTAAAACTACGAAAGAAACAAGATCCGATTACTAATCTGGACTAAAGTCAAATTTAAAGTACCAAAATCTTGTTCAAGTTGGTTAAACAGAAAGAGGGCTTCGAGGCGAAGATCTAGGCGCTTGAATCGCCTGAATCGGATAAACGAGTGAAAAGATAAACTAAAACAAAGATGAGGGCAGAAATCACGATCAAAAAATAATCGCAAAAAAACCCTGGAAAAAAACGGGACAAACAGGCTAACGAATGAACGTTCGCTATCTACGGCTAACGGACGAACAACGTTCGTTAAAAAGAATGTACGGACGAACGTCCGCTATTTAACTAAACCGGAAAAACCCGAACCAAAACTAAAAAAACGAATCTGGGGTTTCTAAAAAAGCCGATCGTTCCTAAGAAAACCGACGACGGCGGCGGTGGCTACCTCGGCGAGGTCGGTAGCGGCGGGCAAGGCGACGGGGTGGCGGTGGTGTCGCGGGGCGGCGCGGATCGGCGGCGGCGGCGGATCGAGGCGGCGGCGCGGCGACGGGGCTAGGGTTTCGGCGGACGGACTGGCAGGCTGGCGGGGTGGCTTATAAGGCCGGCCGAGTCGGGAGTCCTAGCCGGACACGACCCGGTTAGGTCGGTAACATTTTTTAAATAATCCTGATGCAGAAAAACTAATGAAAGAAATACTAAACGGACTCCAAAAATCCTGAAATAAATTTTCATGGTCCTCTAATAATATTGCGGAGAAAGTGAACATTTATTTGGGCCTCTAATGCAATTTTGAAAAACACATTTTTTTTCCTAATTTAAATAAAATAGCAATAAAACTCCAAATAAAAATCTTATTTGATTTTAATATTTTCCTCCAATATTTCTTTATTTTGGAGAAGTCATTTTATCCCCTCTCTTTTATTTTCATATTGGAAATATTCGAAGAGAAAACTCAAATATGAAAATAACGAAATCCCTAACTCTCTTCGTGGGTCCTTGAGCTGCTTAGAATTTCTAGGATCAACCAAAAAAGCAATAAAATATGATATGCAATGATGATCTAATGTATAACATTCCAAATTGAAAATTTGGGATGTTACAAACCTACCCCCCTTAAGATGAATCTCGTCCTCGAGATTCGGGTTGGCTAGAAAATAGGTGCGGGTGGTCCTTCTGTATGTCTTCCTCTCGTTCCCAGGTGGCTTCATCCTCGGTATGGTGGCTCCACTGAACTTTGCAGAACTTGATAACCTTGCTGCGTGTGACTCGGCTGGCAAACTCGAGAATCTTCACTGGTTTCTCCTCGTACGTCAAATCGCTATCCAACTAAATCGCTTCTAGTGGCACTGTATCTCTCAGAGGAATATTGGCCATCTCTGCGTGACACTTCTTCAATTGGGAAACGTGAAACACATTGTGAACTCCTGATAATCCTTCTGGCAATTCCAGCTTGTAAGCAACTTCTCCCATACGCTCCAAAACTTTGCATGGTCCCACAAAACGTGGTGCTAACTTTCCCTTAACTCCAAAATGCTTAACTCCTCGAAGTGGGGACACATGAAGATACACTTTGTCTCCAACTTTGTAAACTGTCTCTTTGCGTTTAGAATATGCATAGCTCTTCTGCCTGGACTGTGCTACCTTGAGTCTATCATGAATCAACTTAACCTTCTCTTCAGACTCTTTAATCAAATCCAGTCCAAACAACTGACGGTCTCCAACTTCATCCCACAACAACAGTGTCCTGCACCTCCTTCCGTACAAAGCTTCAAAAGGGGCCATCTTCAAACTGGCTTGATAACTGTTGTTGTAAGAGAAGTCTGCACACGGCAAATTGTCGTCCCAACTAGATCCATAATCTAGCGCACAAGCTCTGAACATGTCCTCCAGAATCTGATTGACTCTCTCGGTCTATCCATCTATCTATGGATGAAAGGCTGTACTAAACTCTAGCCTGGTACCCAAAGTTTCATGCAATTGACTCCAGAGGTAAACTGGGTTCCTCTGTCTGATACAATGGTCCTTGGAACTCCATGCAGACATATGATCCTGGTCATGTATATCTTTGCCAACTTAGCACTGGTGTAGGTGGTTTTCACTGGGATGAAATGAGCTACCTTCATCAACCGATCGACTACAACCCATATCGAGTCATAACCTGAACGAGTCATGGGCAATCGCATGACAAAATCCATGCCTAGCTTGTCCCACTTCCATTCGGGTATCGGCAATGGCTGTAGCAATCCTGCTGGCTTCTGATGCTCTGCCTTTACTCTCTGACATACATCACATACCGCTACATACTCAGCAATATCTTTCTTCATTCCGGTCCACCAGAAACTATCCTTCAAATCCAGATACATCTTGGTATTTCCTGGGTGAATCAAATACGACGAATCATGGGCCTCCTGCAAAATCAACTTCCTGATCTCGGGGTCATTAGGCACATATACGCGATCTTCAAACCATAAAGTATCATGCTCATCCTCACGAAATCCTTTAGCCTTTCATTTGCTCATCCTTTCCTTTATCTCGGCAATCTCCTTGTCAGTCTTTTGAGCTTCTCTGATCTTATTCATCAAGGTAGACTGAATTTCCAACGCTACTACATAGCCTCTCGGAACTATCTCCAAACATAGCTCATGAAGATCCTCGGCTAACTCCTTGGGTAATCCTCTGATCATGAGTGTATTGACATGACTCTTGTGACTCAACGCATCGGCTACTACATTAGCCTTTCCAGGATGATAGTGCAACTTCATGTCATAATCCTTAATGAGCTCCAACCATCTCCTCTGCCTGAGATTTAACTCCTTCTGCGTGAAGATATACTTCAAACTCTTGTGATTCCGCGTACACCTCACAATGGTTTCCGATGAGAAAGTGTCTCCATGTCTTCAACACATGCACTACGGCTGCTAGCTCCAAATCGTGTGTAGCATAATTTAGCTCATGAGATTTAAGCTGTCGTGAGGCATATGAAACAACTCTTACCTCCTGCATAAGCACTACTCCAAGTCCTTGACGAGAAGCGTCGCAATACACTTGATAATCCTTGCGTTGATCTGGGAGAATCAACACTGGGGCGGTAACCAAATGTTTCTTCAACTCCTGAAAACTGGCTCACAATCCTTAGTCCATTTGAACTTGGTGTCCTTCTTTAACAACTCCGTCATGGGCTTTGCAATCTTAGAGAAATTCTCAATGAACCTCCTGTAGTATCCTGCGAGTCCAAGAAAACTGTGGATCTCTCCAACCGACGTGGGTGATTCCCATTTAGTCACGGTGACAACCTTGGTGGGGTCTACTGCTATTCCTTCTCCGGATATAACATGTACGAGGAATCCAACTTCCTTCAACCAAAACTCACATTTGCTGAAGTTGGCATATAACTGATGTCCCCTGAGCTTCTCAAGAACCAAACGCAAATGCTCCTTGTGCTCCTCTTCATTCTTCGAGTAGACCAATATGTCATCAATGAACACCACGACAAACTTATCCAAAAACTCCATAAAAACCTTGTTCGTCATGTTCATGAAATATGCAAACATGTTAGTTAGACCAAATGACATAACGGTATACTCATATAGCCCATACCTTGTGCTAAAAGCTGTCTTAGGTATATCCTGCTCTCGAATCTTCAGTTGATGGTATCCTGATCGCAGATCGATCTTGGAAAATACTTTAGCTCCTTGCAACTTGTCAAACAAATTGTTGATCATCGGCAGTGGGTACTTGTTCTTGATCGTCACTTCATTCAACCCACGATAATCAACAACCATCCTCAACGATCCATCCTTCTTCTCCACTAGAAGCACTGGTGATCCCCAAGGTGACGAACTTGGGCGAATGTAGCCTTTATCCAGTAATTCCTTAATCTGCTTCTTAATTTCTTTCAAATCCTTTGCGGGCATCCGATACGGTCTCTTAGATATTGGCCCTATGCCTGGCAAAAGCTCAATCAAAAACTCTATGTCTCTATCCGGTGGCATGCCTGGCAACTCTTCTAGAAATACATCAGGTAAATCCTTCACCACTGGTACTTCCTCCTGTACAACTCCTGATAAGGAATTCACTTGAGTCCTCTTAGGCACATGCCGGGATACATACTTGATCCTTCTTCCTTCTAGGGAGGTGAGCATAATCGACTTATTGGAGCAGTTATTGTTCCCTCCATACTTTGGTAACCAATCCATGCCTAATATTACATCCAGTCCTTGTGATTCCAATACTATTAGGTCTGAGGGAAACACGTAATTACCAATCCTTAATGGTAACCGATCACACCATAAGCTAGCCATATACTCTGGACCTGGCAAGGTTACTAACATGGGTGACCTAAGGGCTTGGGTTGGCAGGTTATACTTGTCCACAAATCCCCTTGATATGTATGAATGCGATGCACCAGTATCAAAAAGAACGATTGCAGTAAATGACTTAACCAAAAACTTACCTATAACTACATCAAGTTGCACTTCAACCTCCTCCACGCTAACGTGGTTCACTTGTCCCCTGTTGAAAGGGTTTGGCTTCTTCCCAGAGATTCCATTGCCATTTCCATTCTTTGCTTCAGAACACTCAGTGGCGTAATGTCCATTCTTCCCGCACTTGAAACAAGTAATGTGACTTAGATCCTTCTTGGCGGGCGTTGTAGGGCTGGAATGGTTCTGGCCGTTGCTTCCTCCATTCCCATTTCCATTCTTGGAGCCACTATGGTTGTGCGAACTTCCTCCATTGGAATTATGGCCTCCATGGTTATGGTGAACGTGTCCTCCCGAGTTCGGGGTAAAACTAGGTCTCTGCTGTGCTCCTGAATTGTACTTCCCTTGTCCATACTTCCTCTTGCGGTTGTCTATCTGCTGCTGCTTCCCTTAAATCATGAGAGCTCTATCTACCAACTCCTGGTAGTTGTTGAAAGTTGCCACCATCAACTACATGCTCAGCTCATCATTCAGTCCTTCTAGAAACTTCTCCTGCTTAGCGGCGTCTGTAGCGACGTCATCCGCGGCATAACGTGCTAACTTACTAAAATCATCCACATACTGGCCCACTGTGCGTCCTCCTTGGCGCAAGTTGCGAAACTCGCGCTTCTTCATGGCCATAGCTCCAACTGAAACATGGGCAGTGCGGAAAGCCTGTTGAAACTGGTCCCATGTAACAGTGTCAATGGGATAAGTGGCTGTGAAATTCTCCCACCATGATGTTGCGGGTCCATCAAGCTGATGTGCGGCAAAATGCACTCTCTCGGCATCTATGCATCCTGTAGTGGTCAACTCCCTTCCAATCTTGCAGAGCCAATCATCTGCAACAATAGGTTCGGTGCTACTAGAGAACACCGGCGGATTCAGCCTTAGAAAACGGGCTAAGTGATCAACAGGTGGTGGTGGTGGTGCGTTGTTGTTGTTGTTGTTGTTGTTGTTGTTGTTGTTGTTGTTGTTGTTGTTGTTGTTGTGCCCCTAGTTCTGATTCTGAACTAGTAGCCGCATCGGGGTATTCTGCTGCTGGATCAACTGGGTGAGCTCCGGCGGGAAAGAAAATCCATTGTCACGCTTCGGTGGCATCTGATGGGTTTAGAAAAGGTGAGAAAACATAATAGAATGAGGTCTAAAGGGAAAACACTACCCATATGCACATGAGACAAACACAATCATATCACTCCAATCAATTCAAACAAGGGCATGCAATCGATCTAACTATTGTTACAAAGTGCTCGGACTATACTATATACATGGGGGAAATACTACTAATGATATGGCGGTAGAGTAGAAGTTTTAATCGGTAGAAGACTCCATGATATCTGTTCCAGCTTCATCAACATAGTCATCACCGCTATCGTCGGTATCCGAGTCGGTATCGTTGATGATGATGTAGTCCTTCGAGCGAATGTCCTTGCAATCGTCGTCATCTCCTCCTGGCGCGGGGTCTCCCATGAATACTCCTAGCTTCCTCGTCAGATCGTCATTCTTCTCCACTAGTATCATCATTTCCTCCTCGTATCCATCGCGTGTAGACTTGAGTTCTTCCTCCAGCTCCATGATCCTGGTCATTTCCTTCTTCAGATCTATCATGCTTGTGCACATCTGGTTCTCCTGGCGACAAATGTGCTGGTTTAACTCCTGGATGAAAGCTGCAATGGACCTATCCCTCCTGGTGCTGATCATCTTCCATTGCTCATCTTGGCACCCGCAAATCTGGTAGATAGTATCCTTGAGATCCTTGTGGTAAACTTCTCCAATGCGTCCCATGGTGATGTGGGATGCCATTAAGCCTGGGCGTTCGGTCTTTTCGGTTTGTTCGGTCCGGTCTTTTCGGTCTTTAAAAATTCGATCTTCCATAATTGATGACCGAAATAATTTCGGTCTTTTCGGTTTTTCACTATTCGGTCTTCGGTCTTTACTATTCGGTCTTCGGTCCCGACCAAATAGACCAAATTAATTGCTAGAACTCACATTTATATTACTTCCAGTAATAGTCGTATGCAAACTACATAGAGTACAGAGGTACATGTGTCATGTGTGTGCAAAGGTGTGTGTGTGTACAGAGACAACAAATGTTTGTATAGAGGCGCATGTGTAAATACGAAAAATTCAAACAAGTAACACTTGTATGCAATCTGCATGGAAAACAGTACAACACATGAAAATCTTAAAAAAGAAAATCAGAAGTATATATAATCACCACTTCACCAGCAACAAGATTCACATGAAGATCTTAAAATAGAAAATCAGCACTATATATACTGCTGACAGCACCCCTACTACCAACTGAAACAGCAGCCACCCTGGACTGCTACCAAACATCGAGACGGCCAGTATATTCCTCGCGGGTGCAGTACATTCTGCAGGTAGTTGATGATCAGTTGCTTTTCATACTCAAGTCTGCATGCGGCTTAGCAATGAGCACCTGAACTTTTGCTTCATTGCTTAGCTGAGATGGCTCAATCATGCAAATGCATATACGGTCCACTAATGCTTATAATGTTGACGATATGGACATAGATTGATCATGTGCGTACATTATACTTGCATATCCACCTGAACATCAGTGTCGAGGGTAGCAGCAGCCAGCCATTACCGATGCTCCTAACTGCCAATGACTACAACTACCCAGCCATCGTTCGGCGACATATTGCTGCTGGACTCTTCTAGGTTCTCAATCGCCGGCCACATCTCAGCAATCAAGGGCATAAGAATCTCAGACCTCCGCTATGCAATGACGCGGACGTGGCTTTGTGGAATGATGAAATCCTAAGATGGAGGAGCATGCCTTCTTGCTGAGTTTTACCTATGGACAACACAAAATCTGGACATCACAGAACATGGATATCACAAAATCTGGACATAATAGAACATAACCATCACAAAATTTGTACACCAAGAACATGAACATCTGAACAAAATCTGGACAGTACAGAACATGAACATCACAAATGAGTCTGATGCACATAGAGAGATGAGGTAGCTTGCTCACCTTTAGATGCGAGGTGGAGCACTGAAAAGGACAGTAGGCGGCCAGCCGGCGACCAGCATGGAAGAGGACAAGATGGTGAAGAACTCCAGCTTAGATGGTGGTCGGGGATGGATGGCCGCGTCACAGGCAATGGAGCGACACATAGCGCGATGCACGGGGCACGGCGTTTGATGGCTTGGATGCTAGTGTGGTCGTCACCGGTCCTGAGGGCGGCTCGGGGCATCAGGATTCATCGATCAGGGCGCGCGGCACCTTGGTGCGGCCGTCATCACGGTCTCATAGGGAGAGTGGCATCGGGCCACAGCGGCAGCCGGCGGCTAGGGTTTGTCGTGGGAGAGAATGGGGAACGGGAGATTGTTGTCCTGTGAATCGTGAGAAGAGCCGAGGGTGAGATCGTGTGATGACTTGGGCTGGCCGGATGGGCCTTTGGTAAACCCTCGTGTATGGGCTTTTACTAGTTCGGTCTTTACGGGCTATTCGGTCTTTGAGACAGCAGGACCGAACAGACCGTAACAAATTCGGTCTTTAGTTTGTGCTGACCGTTTCTTATTCGGTCTTTTTTAGTTCGGTCTTTTCGGTTTCGGTCTTGGTCTTTTCGGGTTCGGTTTTCGGTCTTTGGTTTTTATGCCCGGGGTGAGCTGCCATGCTCTTTCCTAGACTCTAGGTTGGTGCATCAAGGAAAACTCTATGGGCTCAGTGAATGGCATGAACGTCCTTCCTGGAACTTGAACTCGAATCATCCAACACTCCTCTTCTGGTAAAGTGGCGATGTAGGTTCCGGTGAGGCTTGGTATTCCGATGTTCAGGTACCTAGTAACTTCCTTCAAGTGTCATCCAAAAGGAGTGTCTTCATCCGGTTGTGTAAACTTGTTCCTTGCATCCGCCATCCTATAGAGTAGAAAAGAGGAAGGAGTCAGAAATGAGAAGAGAGTAGTGATCTAGGGTTTTAGCTTAGTGGTCGCATCCTACAGTCAGCGTGTGCTCTGATACCATCTTGTAGCGACCAGACCTCAAACAGTCTAGTCTTTGTGCATCAGTGTCATCCCTAGATCGGTAATGCTGACATGCACAGTACTTGAGGATTTATAACAGAGTTTCAATCACACACTTATTACATTGAATGTCTCAAAACAGAACTTATTACAATAATATGGCTTAAGGCCATCTAAAATGATAACACCGGAAGGCTTGGAAGATAAAGTGAGTCCATCAAACTCCAACGGCATAGCTGAGTGAATGACAACGACCTATGGCACCTTACTCATCGTCTGAAAAGTCTGCAACATGAAATGTTGTAGCCCGAAACGGGTCAGCACATGGAATATGCTGGCAATGTAACACATAGAGTAATGAATAGAATAAATGCTATCACTACATGCATATATGGCTGGTGGAAAGCTCTATGGTTACAGTTTTGCATAAAGCCAATTTTTTCCTACAACAAAGGAATAAATTTTATTTAACTATCATGGTGGTTGATAAACATTGAGAAGGTTCCTCCAACTCAATCCCAATTAAGCATCATCATTAAACCCAACAAATTAATTTAGAGTGATGAGATCAACATGACAATCCAAGAACCAGATACTCAAGATGTCCATTACCAAGGACACGACTAATCATGATTAGTTTATACACTCTGCAGAGGTTTGCGCACTTTTCCCCATAAGACTCGAACACATCCATGATCAAAGATTCGAGAGATAGTCTTTCCGAAGCATTAACTCTCTACTCTGGGTAGACAGTACCACCTACAACCCACTACATCTGCTAGCCTACCTCTTCAAGAGCTTCACGCAACTTAGTCAACTACGCCAGAGCCCATATTGGCTTGTGGCTGCACACGGAAGTTTCTAGCATGAATAATCTTATGATCCCTTTGAGCCTGGGTGGCGAACCGTAGGATGATCACACGGGTACTCCGGGATATCCTAGGACAACACTCGATTCTCCAGGTGCCCTGACAACCACCGGGCACTCCAGGGTGCCTCAACCAATCCACCTAGATGTGTATTTAAGTAGCCACCTTAAGTTAACCATTAATTAACAATACTCACATCTGTCATGGATACACTCACCCAATCCACGTCTACGAGCATAGCATATCAATATAAGCATAACGTAGAAGTAACTCCCAAAGGTTTGATAATAAACAGGACATTAGGTTCTACCTCATCATCTACTTATCAAACCCACATGTTATTCAGATCCTAACCATGCAATGTTTGAGGATTGATCTAATGCATAAAAACTGGGTAATAAAGGGGTATGATCAAAGTGTTACTTGCCTTGCTGATGATCCGCAAAACCTAGAGACTCGTAGTAGCACGCTTCGCACTCCGGGTACTCTATCGCAAACAAACAATAACATACATAAGCCCTCAACTCGAAGCACTGGTAAAACTCAAATAAGAGATCTAACCAGAAAGTTCAACTGAAGAACTTCGGTTTGCAAAAAGAATCAAATCAAACGGAGCAACGAAACTCAAACTACGAAAGAAACAAGATCCGATTACTAATCTAGACTAACGTCAAATTTTACAGTACCAAAATCTTGTTCAAGTTGGTTAAATAGAAGAGGGCTTCGAGACGAAGATCTAGGCGCTTGAATCGCCTGAATCGGATAAACGAGCAAAAAGATAAACTAAAACGAAGATCAGGGCAGAAATCACGATCGAAAAATAATCGTAGAAAAACCCTGGAGAAAAAACGCGACGAACAGGCTAATGAACGAACGTTCGCTATCTGTGGCTAATGGACGAACAGTGTTCGTTAAAACAAAAGTACGGACGAACGTCCGCTATTTAACTAAACCGAAAAAACCGAACCGAAGCTAGAAAAACGAATCTAGGGTTTCTAAAAAAACTGATCGGTTTTCCTAAGAAAACCGACGGCGGCGGCGGCTACCTCGGCGAGGTCGGCGGCGGCGGGCGAGGCGGCAGCGTCGCGGATCAGCGGCGGCGGTGACGGATCGAGGTGGCGGCGTGGCGGCGGGGCTAGGGTTTCGAAGGGCGGGCTGGCGGGCTGGCAGGGGCGGCTTATAAGGCCGGCCGGGTCGGGAGTCCTAGCCGGACATGGCCCGGTTAGGTCAGTAACTTTAAAAAAAATCCTGACACAGGAAAACTAGCGAAATAAAATACTAAATGGACTCCAAAAATCCTGAAATAAATTTTCACGGTCCTCTAATAATATTGCGGACAAAGTGAACATTTATTTGGGCTCTAATGCAATTTTGAAAAATGCATTTTTTTCCTAATTCAAATAAAATAGCAATAAAACTCCGAATAAAAATATTATTTTATTTTAATATTTTTACTCCAATATTTCTTTATTTTGGAGAAGTCATTTTAACCCCTCTCTTTTATTTTCATATTGGAAATATTCGAAGGGAAAAATAATTAAAACGAAATGATCCTCTTCTATTTGAGAAAACTCAAATATGAAAATAACGAAATCCCCAACTCTCTCCGTGGGTCCTTGAGCTGCTTAGAATTTCTAGGATCAACCAAAAATGAAATAAAATATGATATGCAATGATGATCAAATGTATAACATTCCAAATTGAAAATTTGGGATGTTACATAATAATAAACTATGGTTTTGGTATTTGTTCTAAGTTGGCCTTTGGCCTTTACGCACTAACCACCATGCGAGAATAGTTATGGGCCTCGACGTCGCAGTATCAGCTGAAGCTTTGTCAGACGTCCAGTTTAGCAGTGCGGCACGACTCAGCCGACACCATCCTGTAGTGGTGGAGCCTGGTCCGCCCTGCTCGCAACGACCCGGAGTGCAACGGGCGATGGGCCCAGACCCGGAGTGCTTAGGAGGTAGACTGGCGGAGACCTCTCTGCTGAGCCTAGGTAGGGTTGCGACGTGTTGATCTTCCGAGGCCGGGCATGACCCAGGAAAATGTGTCCGGCCAGAGTAATCAACCGTGTTGGAAAACGTGGTGCACCCCTGCAGGGAAGATTATCTATTAATAGTCGTGTTCACGGTAACAGACGTTCAGACTTATATCCTGATCTTATACAACTACAAATGGATACTTGAGATATGTGGCTCCGAGATTGCTTTTCCGCAGGTAGTCGGAGAAGAATCTCTGGGCGTTGTTTCTACAAAATGTTTGTTAAATATTAAATTGCTATTCTTTACTCTTCTACAGGCTGCAAGATGCTCGGAGCTACTTGAAGATGCTAGTCTTCGATAGGCTAGGCCATCCCCCTCTATTCTGGTATTCTGCAGTTCAATCCACAGATACAAACCTTCCTTTTGATACCAATGCATACTTAGTATAGATCTGATGCTTGCGAGTACTTTGGATGAGTACTCACCGTTGCTTTGCTACCCCTTTCCCCCTTCTTTCTTCTTTCCGGTTGATGTAACCAGATGGTGGATCCCTGGAGCCAGATGCCACCGCCTACGGATACTGCTACGTGGAGACCGCCGACGACCAGGAGTAATTAGGAGGTCCCAGGCAGGAGGCATTGCCTCTTCGATCGTGTTGCTTTTGTGCTAGCCTTCTTAAGGCATCCTTGTTTAACTTATGTCTTTACTCAGACATTGTTGCTTCCGCTGACTCTTGTGTATCGAACTATGTATTCAAGCCCTCAAGGCCCCTGGCTTCTAATACAAAGCTTTATTATTTTGATTTGTGTCTAGAGTTGTGTTGTCATATCTTCATGTGAGTCCCTGATCTTGATCGTACACATTTGCGTGCATGATTAATGTCCGGTTGAATTTGGGGCGTCACGTTTATATTTCATTTTTTCATTTAAAATTTGGTCCAATTTTTTGAAATTTTGGGAATGATGTTTTGAAATTCGCAAACACATTTTCAATATATGAATAGTTTTCGAATTTCGGGAATAACTATTGAAACTCATGAACATTTTTTAAATTTTGGAACAATATTTTAAATTCGTGAATATTTTTAATCGGTGGTTTCTTTAATCTACAGGCATTTTGTAAAATTGGGGAACATTTATGAAACTACCAAACATTTATTGAATTCATGCATATTTTTTAATTGATGATTTTTCTAAATTCATGAACTTTTTTGACAATTGGAAATGATTTTTTTCGGGTAATGATTTTTGATCGTGACCATTTTTAGAATCGACAAACAATTCTAGAAATATTGGAACATATTTTGAATTCATGAACATTTTTTTGAAATTCATGAATGTTTTTCAAATTCGTAAACATTTCTTGAATCCATGTTCATTTTTTAAGTTGTTACAGTAACGTTTTTGTTTTGGGGAAAACAGACTCAAAGAGGATCTAGTTTGTCTTTTTTTTTGACACCTGAAACAGTAGGAGAGGCTCTTACTGTATATATTGAATTAAAGTATCAAAAAGTTTAGTACAATGTCATATCCTTACATCCATAGCCATGATAAAATTAAGGGTATATGTAGGTAACCTAAGTAAGTACTAGACTATGAGGCAACAAAGGACTGAATAAAAGTGGAGAGAAATTGTTTGTGTTTCTCTTTAGCTCTATGTATGAGTAAAGAGAAGTCCTCTTTGAATCTTCTTGCCAATGAGCCAACCGTGGGGTCAATTCTCCTAAAGTGCTTGTTATTTCTTTCTTTCCACAAACTCTAGGAGGCATATAGAAAAATCTCCATAAACATTTGGTTGTTCCACACGGATTTGGCTTCCTTGATCCAGTTGAGGCGATCTCCATTAGTTGTCCAGTGGATATTCAAAGTGTCCCAACAGGCTGAACTGAAGTGGCAAGTAAAGATCATATGTTCAATCGTTTCTTCCTCAGTGCTACCACACAGAATGCAACCATAATTGTCCCTGATGTTGTAGTGTCTTCTCTTCAGCATGTTTTTGGTGTTGAGGCGATCAGAGAGAATAAGCCAAGCGAACACTTTGATTTTCATTGTGGCCGAAGATTTCCAGAGCCATTTGTAACTAATATGTGATGTGGCCTCACGAAAATAGAATTTGTAATATCTTTTGGCAGTGTATATCTCAGAGCCCCACTCGTAAATCCAGGAGTCCATGTCATCGCCCTCATCACTGCCAACATGCGCTGTGATCTCCTGGATATGATGTAGCTCATTGTGTGCTTGCATGGACAGTGGTAGGTGAAAGGTTTCATTGAGGTTGGTGCACCCAAGAAAGTCCTGAACAGAAATATCTTCAAGTTTGGCATAAGAAAAAGCACGTGGGTGTGAATCAGCAAGGACATCATCCAACCATAGATCTTTCCACATAAGCATAGTATCTCCTTTGCGAATGATCACTTTTGATATTCCTCTATAGATAGGTGTGAGTTTGAGCACATCTTTCCACCAGAATGATCCGCATGGGTCTGAAGCGTGTGGGATTTTGTCATTGTAATATGTGGACCAAATCAAGTCAACCCACGGCAGATCCCAGTGATTATAGAATTTGTGCAGGTATTTCATGAGTAAAGCATCACTTTGGGTTTGTAAGTCAAGAACCCCGAGACCCCCACACTCTTTTAGTCTGCAAACCATTTGCTATGAAGCTAAGGAGTTACATTTTTCTCCATCATTAGTTTTCTTGGTCCAGAGACATTGTCTTCTGATTTTATCCAACAGATCAATGAAATTTTCGGTGGCAGTTTGAGGGTGCAAAGGGCAAAGATTATAAGGGACATGATTACCGACTTGAGAAGCGATAATTTCCCTCCATAGGAAATCATTGACAGTGTCGCTGAAAGTCTTCGTTGAACTCCACAAACCAATGGCATGAGATCTTGTACTATAGGTTTAGAAGTACCCATTGGGAGCCCAAGGTAGGTAAAAGGTAACTTTCCCACCACGCAACCAAAAATTTGCGCAATATGCTGAGCGGTGGAGGCATCACAGTTCATGGGCATGAGAGTTGACTTGTGGAAGTTAATCTTTAGACCAATCGAAGTGGCATAATTAGTAAGAATCTTTTTGACAAGAGAAGCTTGGTCTGGACATGCAGGAAGCAGCATGATAGTGTCATCGGCGTATTGAATCACCGGGTATTCCGATTGGTTGGGTCGGTGAAAGGGCAGTTGAAGATCATTTCTTTGGAAGGAGTCATTGATTGCAGCCTGCAATAAATCTCCCGCCAGGACAAAGATTAGGGGGGACAGGGGATCACCTTGGCGCACTCCATAAACGCAATTAAACTGTCTGCCCGGGACGCCATTAAGGAGCACAGAAGACTTCGCAGATGAAAAATTGTTTTGATCCACCCCAGCCATTTATCATTGAAACCCATGTGTTTCATGATTTCCAGCATAGCATCATGGTCGATGGTGTCAAACGCTTTTGCAAAATCCAGCTTGAGCAGAACTATTGGCTTTTTAGAAGATTGGCATTGGTATATGTACTCAAAAGCCCAAGCAAGGCAGTCTTGTATAGACCTCTTTTTCAGGAAACCGTACTGGTTGCGGTGAATAATCTTGAGAATGATTTTTTGTAACCTGTTAGCTAGAAGCTTTGTGATGACCTTAAGACAACAATTTAGCAGAGTGATCGGTCTAAAGTCATGAACTCCTTGTGGCGCAGAAATTTTTGGGATGAGTGTGATGAATCCATCGTTGATACTCTCCAGGTTGAGACCACCCTAAAAAAATTGATCACATAGTGCATAGAAATCTTCCTTAATTATGTGCCAACAAGATTTGAGAAATGCCCCATTAAACCCATCAGGACCCGAAGCCCTATCCGTAGGCATTTCTTTGATGACTAGGTCAATCTCCTGCCTAGTAAATGGCACAGTTAGATCATCCAGCCCCTGATTCTCTTGATAATGGAGGGAAGATCAAATTTCATCTCATGTTTAGAGGAGGTTCCAAGTCTTTCCTTAAAAGAGTGATAAATAACAGATTCTTTGCTTGCATGATCATCAATTATGGTTCCATCATGTAAAGTTAATGAGGCAATATTGTTCCTTCTGTAACGTTCGGAAGCCATAGCTTGGAAAAATTTGGAGTTCTCATCTCCAAAACAAACCCATCGAATTGTGCATCGTTTCTTCCAATATTGTTGTTGATAGGACAATAGTCGTAGGATGTGGGCCTTTAGGATAGTCCTAAAATTAGCCTCAGGAATTGTCAAAAGCCTTCTATTCTCTAGCGTGTCTAGATCAGCTAGAGCTTTGTTGGAGTTATTAATGGCTATAGACAATCAGGAAATGTTCTTGCTCCAATTTTGAGGCAGTACCGCAAGTGCTTGAATTTTCTACAAAGAATGGTTGCACTATTGGTCAATCGGACGGGCTTATCCCAAGCAGACTGTACAACCTCCATAAAACCAGGATGTTGAATCCAGAAAGGCTCAAATTGAAAAAGTTTACTTCTAGGAATAGAAGTTTCAATGGAGACCACGCACGGTATATGATCAGACACAGGCTTGCCTAGAGGTTTAACAATGGTGTCGGGGTATGAACCAGTCCAGCTACAAGATGTAAAAAACCAATCAAGTTGCTCCAAAAGTGGATCCTATTGCATATTACTCCAATCGTATGTGCGGCCTTTGATTGGTAATTCGATGAGAGATTGTGTTCGTATGAAATCATTGAACGTAATCATGTCACTAATGCTCCCTCCTGGCTTGTTACGATTGTCAAGGCTGCGGATGTAGTTAAAGTCACCGAGTAGGAGCCAATCTTCATTAGCAGGTATGTTTAATGAGAATAACCAATTAGTGTAATTAATACGTGGATCGCCTTGACACGGGCCGTAAATATTCACAAGCGTCCAAGCTTGGGAGGACTATGTTGATTGAAATTTAATGACCAGGGCAAAATCTTCCGAGGCAATAACCGTACCAGAGAAAACCAAACTGTTCCAAATAGTAACAATTCCACCCGAAGCCCCATCTAAAGGAACAAAAGCAAATTGGTCAAACCGACGTGGACAACAAGATTTGATAAAAGCATTATCGATCATAGGCTTCTTAGTTTTTTGCAATCATATAACTGAGCAACCACTAGCATTGATAGCATTAGAAAGTGCTAATTGTTTATCACCAGAGTTTAACCCATGAATGTTCCAACATAACACATTCCAATTGACCAAAAGACCCATAAAGCTAATAAACCAGCAAATTAATCCAAGGACAAAGACCCTGCCTCCTTGGACTCCAAGAGAGCAGCTTCAGTAAGTTCTTCTGGTGGGATGGCGCATTTTTGGACGCCCACCTGCTGGATTACCTGAATGGGAGTGGGAGGTGGTATTTCCTGGGCCGCCTCAGCATCCAGCTCCCTGATGATCACCAAGGAAGGAGTAGAAGGAGTGTGGCATGGTTTGCCCTTTGATTGCTTCTTCTTGGTATCAGACGGTGCGTGGACCCGGAGTCCATCATATTTATTGGATCTAGCACTGCGACGAAGAGAGACTTCACATTCAGGTGCCTGCACTTTTCCACGATGAGAGGAAGTGCCTCCATCAGGAAGAACAACATCAGAAGGAGGCATAAGCAGAGAGCTAGAATTTCCCTGGAGCAGAGCCATCGAGGGATCAGTCGGAGCCGCAGCAGGGACAGACCAGGAGTGAACCACAGAGATACAGTCCTTATTATCCCTAGTGATCTGATGCCCAGCAGTAATCATGATAGAGTCATTGTTGCTGCAAACTTGAACATGAACTTTCAAGAAATCCCTAAAGCCCAGCCCCGAGCTCCATGGGCCAAAAGTGGCCATAACTGGCTTAATAGCAGTCCACAGAAAGTCATTGATCTGTCTCACCGGCCTGGCTGAGTGGAAGAGCATAGAAGCCATCAAGTTCCCATGATGTGACATGGTGAAGTGCAGACCAGAATTGTTCAGAGAAAGATCAATGGTGAGAGAATCTTGCTGCTGTATTATAGGAACCAAGGAGGTACTGGCAGGGCTATCAAAGTTACGTCTCCAGAGATTATTCAGAACGTTGACAGGCACAAGAACAAACCCATCAGAACTGACAGAGGACTCAGAGCTACTATGCCAAGATATGGAGTCATTCCAAGCCATTGCAGGGCTGTCTAGCAGATTGTTTTCAGGTAAAATTCCATCAGAAACCTGAAGACCTTCAGCAGCCAACCATGCCTGAAAATTGTACACAACGGGAGGTGGAGGAGCTGGCCAGGCACCCCATTGCGCCTGAAACTGAACCTGTTGGTCAACCGCCACATTGTCATTGGCCTGATTAGCCTGATGCATAGCATGATCAGCAGCTATGTTCTGAGCCATCCAGTTGTGCAGCTGGGCTTGATAAATTTGCTCAGTAGTCAGCCCTTCACCAAATAGAGGATGTGGAACCCCATCATCAGGAGGTGGATCTTCATCAGCAGGTGGAACTTCAGGTAAGTGTGCATTCTAATCACTACTTCGTAACATAGTTACAACAACTGTCCAGCAGTGTCTAGCACCCCCAATCTGCCTCATCACAATGCTCTTAGGGACCAATCTAAGATGAATGACCCTGGCCTTCAGGAGCACAAAACGCCTGTCACTCCTGGGATTATGCCATTCAAGCAGAGTACCGAAAGTATCCACAGACTTATGCATGTAATGCTGGGTTTGATAGTCATAGGGAAATCCAACGTACAAGATCCAAATCTTCGGGCCAAAAGTGGTAAGCCTCATGTTAAGGCAGCGTCATGAGGAACAAAAGAAATCACCGTGTGCTCATCAGTTTGCATCTCCTCTAGTTCAAAGGTGGTTCCGACGACAAAATCTCTAACCAGGGAGTCATCAAATCCAAAAATACCAATCCCTAGAGGGTGATCTTCAACTTCAGTAGGGAAGAAATGAGACTCATGGAGCAAACCTTGGATGGTATCTCTGAGGGCTTCTTTCTGATGCCGCGGGATGAACCTATTTGCCTCCGCAATGGCCAAGAAGTCTTGGCGCAGGGGAGGTACCGCACTGACCACCATGTCCGATCTCACCTTACGATCAGCTGGGCCAAGCTCCACCATCATTCCTTGTGGCAGGTAGGGGAGGATGTTGATGGGGAAATTCGCCATTGTTGGTGGAGGAGGGAGGAGCTGAGCATGCGCAGAGGAATGCACGCGCGGCGAGGTGGAATGCGTATCGGCAGGGGGTATGGACTGATTGTGTAGCCAATTTTCTTTGCTGGAGCGCCGCCCCTGGAGACAGGATGATGGCACGTGTCCAAGCCAGCCGCAGATATTGCAATGAACGGTCGAGGATTGCTTGGGTCGAGCTGTGGGGCGCAAAGTAGGTGACTAAGGTAAATGCTTGCTAGAGGAAGGAATCTGTGCAGCCCCTGATTTGACTAGACCAAAATCAATTAGCCTCCCGTTTCCCAAGTTGGCCGTGGCAGTGCTGCTAGTAGAAGGTAAGCAGGGTAATGATTCCATATCAAAAAAAGGAGAAATAGGATTCTTGCCTTTGAAAGTATTGGCAATAAGATTTGCTGCTCCAGATAAATGAATATCAGATTTCTTAGCATTCTTGGGCTTCCAAAAATAGTGCTTGGCCTTAGGATCATAGCAGTTACGCTTGGTGTGGCCCAAGAAGAAACAAGCCTCACATTTGAGATAGGCCGGGCATTGAAAAAAAAGGTGGGTATGTGATCCACAAATAGTACAGGCCCGCAAGATCAATTGTGGCCCAGAGCCCACAGCCTGATCGATGGTGGGCTGGACAGGATTCACCCGACTAGCGGGTGTGGGATAACAGCAACTGTCATTAAGACAGATAGAGCAAATCTCGCCTGGGCATGCAGAAGCTAGGTGGCCCAGCGAATTACAAGAGGAGCACAAATTGAGCCTCCCATAAATGTAAACCGAGGGAGGGACCGATGATAGAGACCAGATATTGGCAATATGTGAATCAGAATAACCAAAATGACGTTGGTCCAAAATATGGAAGAGCATAAAATTCGGAATACTGCTCCGTGCATTCTCCTTAAACCGACAACCTGCAAATCTGTAATTAATAGGCCTTATCCCATTAACATCATTATTCCCCGTAGTAATGGGTGATTTGAATGTCCCAAAGATGATGGCCGAAGACAAGGAGTGTTGGTTAATGCCCTGAGTAAATGTCTGTCTATCTGTCGGCCCCGGAATAACCGATTCCGACGACTGAGCTGCCGGCGATGAGCCGTCCGGCGACGGATCAAGGCTGGAAACCAATCCCTCCGTAGGAGGGAAACCAAATTTAGATAAAACCAGACTTGATGTGCTCAAAACCTTGTCTTGCTGTGTAGAGAACTTGTATTTAGACTTGATAGCAATAGGAGAACGAGCAGCCACCTCTGGAATGTGAGAATCAAGATGCCATGATGAATCCATTGCCAAAATACCAGTTTTGCTCTGTCGGAAAAGACTGAAGTGGCAAACAAAATCCGGCCATACTCTATCCTTGAGACCATAGATGTAATGCCCAACTTTATTGGAAGCCACAGAAAAACGAAATCTTCGTCCATCAATATGTGTCACGTTGAGTCCAGAAGGGAGGCCCCCAATACAGCATTGGAGGGCAATAGCAACCGAATCATCATTGAGAGGGAAACTTGCCGAAGAGAAGTTTACCACCAAGAAGAACTCTTTGTTTGAACCAGAAGGAGAGAAATGAACGGTAGAACCAAAACGTCGACACACCTGAGCTG
>NC_041393.1:81670158-81723957 GCF_002162155.2 Triticum dicoccoides | reverse complement strand
ATGATCGTCTAGATTGACTAGATCAAAAATCTCCATGGCTGGATGGTGTGTGGTGGAGGGCAGGTGGGAGGAAGGAGAGGAGAGGAGAGGAGGTGGGAGGAGCCATGACCCCAAACCAGATCTGTTGAGCCAGGCATCATGTCTTCTTCTTCCTCTAATAATGTGGAAGAGGATGCTTGGTTGATGAAGATCGAGCTGAAGAGGGAAGAGCCCGTTGGAGCAGCCAAGGATGACAAGAGCAAGGAGGCCCCCAGAGATCAAGTGCCGGTGATCGAGCCATCTAGTTTGTCTTTCTTCCAAGAACTGAAAAGCGACCCTTTTTTTAGACAAAAGAAAAAACCAATCTAATAGTCTGATTCATGCCAGGAAAAGAAACAGCAAATCAGGCAAGTTGGCCAGCCCAATGCTGTGGGCCAACCTGCGCCAGGGTGCACGTTTGCTCAGTATCCAACGCACTATGCACCAAATAGGAGGTCCCTCCAACAGGCGCGCTTCGTCTCGACGCGGTATAATTATTTTACAGCGTCAAAATAGTTCTTTTGCGCATGGGAGCGACGAAGAGGCTTTTCAGATGCAAACACGGCGCCCAATCCGGCGGCCCGCCGTGCAGCGGCCCGCATGCACAATCTGGCACCTCAAATTTGCAACCCAACAGCCCGCGCGCACACCTATGCTCTAAAGTTTTTCGTGCGCGTTCTATTTTATAGCATCTGCTGGAGCACTGTTTTTTTATCTCCGGCACACAAAAACGATAGTTTTTAGTAGTGAGCCCTTTTCTGGGCGCGTGTTGAAGATGCTGTAAAGAAACTTGAAGCTCGTGATGAAAAAACCTTGAACCAGCAACATGCTTTTATTCCTCCCCTTGAAGCTCAGCCGATCAAATTCACACAGTACACAAAACACAAGAGTGGCTGTGTTGCCTGACAAACGACCAACCACGGGACCTTGGATACCACCAGCTAGTAGTTACTAGAAGGAGAACTTGAACACCATGTCATGCTTGTACACCTTCCCCGGCCGGACGATCTGCGACGGGAAGCTCGGGCGGTTCACGGCGTCGGGGAACCCCTGCGTCTCCAGGCAGAGCGCGCCGTAGTGGCCGTAGACCTTGCCACCCTTCCCCCTCACCCCGCTGAGCCCGTTGGCCGTGTAGAACTGCACCCCGGGCTGGTCCGCCCACAGCTCCATCGCCCTGCCGGACGCGCCGTCCCGGACGACCGCTACCGGGCGCAGGCCCCTGCCGTCGACGACGTAGTTGATGTCGTACCCGTTGACGCCCCGGCTCAGGAGGCCGCCGATGCGCGAGCCCACGGCGGCCGGCGTGCGGAAGTCGTAGGGTGTGCCAGCCACGGACGCCATGCGGCCCGTCGGGCTGAGCGAGGCATCCACAGGCGTGTACCGGGAGGCGAAGAGGCGGACCTCCTCGCCAAGGACGTTGCCGCTGCCGTCGCCGCCGAGGTTCCAGTAGGCGTGGTGCGCCAGGTTCACTGGGGTGGCCTTGCCCCGTGCCGTCGCGTTCATGCGCACGCTCAGCACGTGCGGGCTCGAGAGTTGGTACGTCACGTGCACGTCCACGTCGCCCGGAAACCCTGTTCAAGTTCAGCTACTTCGTTAAAAATCGGTTATGTTTTGAAATAAAATGAGAAGCGAAGAGCTCCTCAATTTGATGAAAGAGGAAATTGCACAACTACACAACTTTTGGGACTGAGGTAACACGATACAAAACCAAAACTCCAGGACTAATTACAAAAAAAATGTCCAAATTTCAAATGGCTGGGCTAAATTGGCTGAAAATTCCCCAGATTTATCATTTAGCATGTTTTGAATTGCTGTAGTTTTTTCAGATTTTTTTGGAAACTTTGTTTCTTTAAGAAAATTTGACTGATTCTTACAAAGCTGTCCATATTTGAAAATGGCTGACCTAAATTCATGACTGAACCCACATGTGCAATCTCCTCTCGATGAAAGTATCAGAAAATGGTAAGGGCTCCAAATTCCTTACCTTGCTCTCCGTCGAAGCTATGGTAGTAGAGAGTGATGAAGGGCGAGCTGCCGCCGGCGACATGCTCCTTCACCGTCCACACGACCTTGTCGAATCCCCGGTGACCACCTAGAGGAGAACAAGAGCAGAAAGATGATCGATGGCAGCTCGCGGGAGGAGGGGAGGGGAAATTTTTCTTCTTGTACGTACCGTGCAGCGTGTTGTTGCCGTCGTTGGGAACCAGCCGGTAGGTTTTCCCGTCCAGCGTGAACCGGGCGTTGGCGATTCTGTTGGCGACGCGGCCGATCAGCCCTCCGAAGTAGGCGGTGCCATTCTGCACAACACGCGCGGCCGAGACGCAAACCAACTTTGTCAGCGGCGAAAGAAGAAGAATCGTATCGAACCACGTCGGTGCAATGTACTGTATTTGCAAGTAAAGGAACATAGGCGTTTTGTGCATCATCATATCCTACCATGTATTCAGCAACCGTATCGTAGCCCAGGATCACATCCCCAAAGTTTCCTACGGTGCAAGGGAACAAGACTGAGATCCCGGATCATTTGGAGAAGCAACGGACGAGAACCACGACCTTTTGGAAGGAACGAAGGAAGAAGCGTGTCATTCATATGATTACCTCTCGAGTCGGGGAGAATCACGGACATGAGGGTGGCACCCCAGTTGGTGACCTTGATGGAGAAATCCCCCTTGTTGAGCTCGTAGACACCGACGGTCTTCCTCTCGGCCGCCGCATCGGCGCGGCCGGACAGGCCAAGCGCCACAAAGCACGAGACAAGAAGAAGGGCGACAAGCAGGGCCCTCGCCATTTTCATCGCGAGGTGTATCTATTCCACAGAGAGTGTCACCGTAGCAGCCAAGAAGAGCTGGAAGAAGGGGCCACTACTGCTTGATGGTTATAGTACATGCGTGCGTGAAGGCGGGCAGATATAAAGTGGCCACATCATTGATCCTTGGTATGCGTGACCGCCGAGTGTTCTTCTGTCAGAGGCTAGCCACTGCTCCTCGTGACGCGCAAATTAGCCCTACGCTAGCTTCTTCTTCTCCGTCGCCTAGCCGTGCTGTGCAGCCATACTTTGATTGGAACCACCGGACGAAGCTGGTCTGGATTGTACTAGCTCATGTCTCTCATTTTGCCACATTGGCACCGGCTGGCAACGGTGCGCGCCCATGCGGCATTTACAGAGGGGACAGACAAAGGATGTGAATGGCCAAATACGTGGGGCCATCAGGCAAAGCATGTGAGCATCGCCGTAGCAATGCACGCACAACCTTCACCAACAAACCTGCTGCCTCAGTCCAAGCTGGATGCATGCATACCCACACGTTTTTGTTGGATGCAGGCAGCTACCTGCTGCCTCAGTGAAGACAAACCTCCGCAGGCCGATAAAAAACATCAAGGAAAACGTAAGGAAAACAGAACAGGCGATCTAGGTCAGAAGCCGCCGTCGGCTCGGCGGCGGCGTCGCCCCTACTCTCTCCGACCCCTCCGCGTTGCGGCAGGTGTGTCGTCTTTAATTCCAGTCGGGCTGCCTCGTCGTCTGTTCTTGTCCGGCCCTAAGTGAACTTTGCTTCGCGGCGGGTGTCGTTACCGATCCAGTCGACTTGCTTTGTCAAGTCTTCTGTACAATTTGTTCACTTCATCGATCTTACCACTAGTAAAAAGCAAGGTTTTGGTTCAAGCCAGATAAGTCCATTAGTCCCGATTCAATCACGAACCAGGATCCATGGGGCATTGGTCCCGGTTCATGAGGTCAGGGAGCCTGCCGGGCCTCGTGAGGACACTGGTCCTGGTTCGTCTGGCCCCTTTAATCCCGTTTGATGGGACGAACCGGGACAAATGGGCCTCGTTCCTGGCCCACTATCATTGGTTTCGGTTGGTGGCTTGAACCGGTACCAAAGGCTGCCCTTTAGTCCCGGTTCAAGCCACAAACCGGGACCAATGATGTGCCTATATATGCCCCCTCGCCGGCGAGCAGAGCCCTCCACACTGCTCTGTTTTTTCTGGCCGGCGAGGGGAGGGCTTTATGGTGCTCTAGCTCACCTCCTATGCACATGAGGTGTTCGATGGAATGCCCGAGCCACACTACTTAAGCTTTCTCCTCTCCAAGCTCGACCTCCAAGCTCCATTTTCCTCAATATTTGTCTAGGTTTAGCGGTCTGTCACGTCCCGTCCCCGCCTTCACCGTTGTCGATCGCCCGCGCCGATCTCGTCGTCGGCACCACCGTGGTGAGCCTCTTTGAAAGGATCAATATAGTTGACTAGAGGGGGGGTGAATAGGCAACTAACAATTTTTAGCTTTTTTATCCAAATTAAACTTTGCATCAAAGTAGGTTGTCTAGATATGCAACTAGGTGAGCAACCTATATGATGCAACAACAACAAGCACACAAGCAAGCAAGGGATACAACACAAATAAGTTTGCACAAGTAAAGGCACGAGATAACCAAGAGTGGAGCCTGTGAAGACGTGGATGTGTTAACGAAGTTCCTTCCTTTTGAAGGGAAGTACGTCTCTGTTGGAGCGGTGTGGAGGCATAATGCTCCCCAAGAAGCCACTAGGGCCACCGTATTCTCCTCACGCCCTCACACAATGCGAGATGCCGTGATTCCACTATTGGTGCCCTTGAAGGCGGCGACTGACCTTTACAAACAAGGTTGGGGCAATCTCCACAACTTAATTGGAGGCTCGCAACGACACCATGAAGCTTCACCACAATGGACTATGGCTCCGCGGTGACCTCAACCGTCTAGGGTGCTCAAACACCCAAGAGTAACAAGATCCGCTAGGGATTAGTGGGGGGAATCAAATTTCTCTTGGTGGAAGTGTAGATCAGGGCCTTCTCAACCAATCCCGAACAAATCAGCAAGTTTGATTGGCTAGGGAGAGAGATCGGGCGAAAATGGAGCTTGGAGCAACAATGGAGCTTTTGGGGGAAGAGGTAGATCAACTTTGGAGAAGAAGACCTTCTTTTATAGAGGGGGGAAACAATCCAACCGTTACCCCCCCCCCCAAACAGCCCCGCAGAGGGCGGTACTACCGCAGGGGGCAGCGGTACTATTGCTGGCCCCAGCGGTACTACCGCTCCCCCTCGTGGTACTGTCGTGCAGCCAGGGAGGGCAAGAAGATGGGCAAAAATCGGACCCAGTGCGGTACTACCGTGGTGGTAGGGCGGTACTACCGCTCACGACCGGTACTACCGCTTCTACTGTCGCTGCTTAGTGCCACACAATCCGACACGAGAGGCGACCCCCTCGAGTCGAGGCGGTAGGAGCCCGGTACCGCAGAGGTACTACGGCTAAGGACCCCCATGCGGTACTACCACTGCAGAGCGGTACTGCCGCCTGTGGCTCTTGCGCGGTACTACCACTGGGAACCGCGGTACTACCGCTGGGACCAAAAAATGCACATAGGAAGGAAATGGAAGCTCCATCGAAGCGGGAAGGCTCAGAGGGTGTGAAGAGAATGTGTACGTGTTGATTCCACCCTAGCCTTACCAAAGTGGATCCCCTCTTGATAGTACGGTGACTCCTACGAAACCAGTCCACCAAAACAGAAACGAAAGAGCTACACCGTCTTTGATTTAAACTCCGAGGGGAAAGAATCGTCTCGTGCCAAAGGATGAATCTCTGAAATGCTCATAGCACACGATTAGTCCGCAAACGTGTTGTCATCAATCATCAAGCTCTTAACGATCTCCCCCTTTTTGGTGGATTGATGACAACCAGGGATTTGCACAAAGATAGGACAAGAAAGTAAAGATAAACTTAGAACTACAAAATATAGACGGGCTCCCCCTGAATGTGTGCACCTAATTAGTGGTGCCTTTGGAATGCAAGGCACACACATTAGGATCAACACTCCCCCTATATTTTATAGTCCTACAACATAAGCAACAAGTAAACGTGGCTTAAATGCAGAAGGGTACATGTGAGCAAGGTATATAACCGGATAAGCATGCAACTCACAAAATACCAAAGTACTTGATGGACATAGATAATAATGGATAAGGTAGCATATGTCTCACACCATATGAACTGGAACTAGGTCTCACAGGCACAAAACCAACAAAGCAAACGACGAGAGAAAAGACACAACTCGGCAACGACACAACAAACCACAAAGGCACAACCTGGCAACGACACAAATCCCTGGACTCTCTCCCCCTTTGGCATCGAGACACCAAAAAGGCAAAGAGTGTTGCTACGGCTCCAGGTGGTAGCAAACTGAGGATCTTGAGCATCACATCCCAGCGGGATCGTTTGCACCGCCGTCATTGGTAGGACGAAACTGCTCGCTGTCTGAATCGGTCCACGGGCAGTGCTGCGGAACCCACTCCTCCTCATCAGTGATCCTTCCCTTAGATCTGTTGTTAAAAGTTGCACCCAACTGACGCATGAGCTCCTTGTGACGACTCCGAGCCTTCTTCTCAGAGACATGAGACATATACTGGCCATGAGACTCCATGCAGAAAAGTTTCTTCGTCTTGCGCTTAATCTTCTTCGCCCAAGAGGGCTCCACTCCGGAGGGCTCATAGTCCTCATCATCATCGGCCTCAGCCTCGCCCTCGGTCTCCATGTCAGCAGCATTAGACGGAACCCCAGATTTAGGAGTCGTGGTGCCCCGGTTGTCCTTCTTCCTCAGACGCTTGATCTCATGAGAAACCAATTCTCCAGTTTCCAGCATAACCCTGGGATAGACATGTGCCCAGGCCTTCTCAATGAGCAACATGATAAACGGGCCATAGATCGGGCACGTGTGCTCAGAAACGGCAGAGAGAAGTTCAGACCACATGACATGGAAATGTCCAAGGACTCGTCAGTGTTTGCTTCCTTCTCATGCTGGCAGAAGAAAAGCATGTCCACGAGATAGGAGTGGACCATATCCAGATTCCCGATACGAGGGAAGAGAGTCTCGCGAAAAATGCGATGAAGGATGTCCAGAAAGGCAGGCAACTCATAGGTCTCCTTCTCAGTCACGGGGTGAATCTTCACAATGCAGTAGGGCCAGAGGGCTTGCTTGTGAGTGGAGGTTTCATTGCGGTGAGGGCGGAAGCCGACTGGAGTCTCAAGCCCGTGATCTTCCACCCCAAGTAACTCCATGAAGGCCTTCCACTTGACAGAAAGCAACTTTCCATTTGTCATCCAAGTCAGAGTCCTTTCTTCATCAGTTCCAAGATGGACAGTGGCAAAGAATTGAGCCACCAAATCTGCATCAAAGTCCTTGTTGAACTGCATGATCCTGAGAATGTTCAGCTGAGAGCACATCTGAAGGGCTTCGCCAAAGTACTCAGGGTCCTTTTCCATAGCATCAGTGTCGACGGAACATACATCAACATAGAGATTCTTCTTAGCCTTGATCACATCAAAGAAGATGGCAAATTGAAAGCGGTTCCAGAACGGACGGTTGACCAAAGTGGGTTCTTGGTCTTCCGCATAGGGGTTGTGGTGACGCCTTTCCCAGAATTCCTTAGCAGTCATCTCAGTCACAGTCTTGCCCCTCGGCTTCGGCTTGTTGGCAGGCTTCTTCTTGAGTTGAGGCGGAGGTGGAGCACTTGAGGAAGCACCCGTTGTCTCAAAGGTGCGGTAGCGCTTTTATGTTGAACGTCCGGGGTTGACACGGCGGACTTGCTGCTCAGGATGTTCATCACCTGGAACCAAACACACGAGCAGAAGAAACAACACGAAAGAAAGAGCATAAGCCTCCAATCAAAACAACATGTATTAAAAAGTGGTAGGAAAATGATGGAATTGGGCATCCAGTGGTAGTACCGTGACGCAACCGCGGCAGTACCGCTCGAGCGGTAGTACCGCTCTAGACGGGGAACGGCGGTTCCCTACTGCCGTGGACAGATCCGGCACTACCGGTGATGCCAAATTCAAAAATAAACCTACCAAACATCAATTCAAAAGTCCTAGATGCCATCTCCATCCTACTCAAGCCTCGACTTAGCCAAAAATCAAGAAAAGCAATGCATATTGCCCCTAACAACTAGATGTGAGATCTAGGCAAAGAGAGAACGGGAATGGGGGCAATACCAGCATCCATGGCAAGAGGACGTTGTGGGGATTGATTCCACCAAAGGAACTGGAGAGGGGAGGCATGAAGACGGCGGCCAGCCCAAGCCCTCCTGTGGCGAGACATCGCTGGAGCGACAAAGAAGACGAGTGAGTGGAGCGAATGCGTATGGGGGAGAAAGGCAACTCCCCCTGCCCCAACATAATCCCCCATCGCCCGCCCTGTAGCGGTAGTACCGCTGGGGTGGGCGGTAGTACCGCTTGATGATCATCAGCGCTAGTACCGCACACCCAGCGGTAGTACCGCTCAGCCGCAAAAAGACTGGCCAAAATGGCTTAGCTCAAGAAAAGAAAACGACTGGCCAAAACGGCTTAGCACAAGAAAAGAAAACGACTGGAAAACAAGAGCAAACACACACGCAAAACCAACACAAAGAGGACGAGAAACACACTCCTCTCCAAGAGAGGGAGGTGGCCGAGGCCACCTATGTTTGAGTCCGGAGGTATGGCGCCGCGAAGATTTTAACCTTGGGCCCATGACCAACACTCATCTTTGAAGCACAAGTACCATAAAAAATGGCTAATGTGAAAGAGTTTGATTAATTTAAGCATAATGGGGGGAGGGAAAGTTCATTGAGAGAACAACACTCCCTCTATGTCCATGCCTACACCTAGACAAGAAAGCATGATGAGTATGGTGGGGTGTGCAAGGGTTCAAACCACATTGCTCGAATCAATGATATTTAGCTCATGCCTTAACTCGCGAAATCTTGCTTCATCCAAGGGCTTCGTGAAAATATCTGCAAGGTTATCATGAGTGTTGACATACATGAGCTTGATCTCCCTGTGCCTAATGTGATCTCGGATGAAGTGATAGCGAATCTCAATATGCTTCGTCTTGAAGTGTTGCACCGGGTTGAGAGAGATCTTGATGGCACTTTCATTGTCACACCAAAGAGGCACTTCGTCACAAGTGACACCGTAATCCTTTAAAGTTTGCCTCATCCATAGGAGTTGAGCACAACAACTACCAGCAGCCACATACTCTCCTTCGGTGGACGAGAGAGATACACAACTTTGCTTCTTAGAAGACAAACTCACTAAAGAGCAACCAAGTAATTGGCACCCCCGGAGGTGGACTTTCTATCCACTTTGTCTCCCGCCCAATCTGGATCTGTGTAGCCCAAAAGATCAAAGTTGGCTCCTCTTGGGTACCATAAGCCAAAGTTTGGGGTATGAGCAAAATATCGAAAGATTCGCTTGACCGCCACAAAGTGGCTTTCCTTAGGTGCATCTTGAAACCGTGCACAAATTCCCACACTCAATATGATATCTGGTCTAGATGCACAAAGGTAAAGCAAGGATCCAATCATGGAGCGATATACCTTTTGATCCACCGCTTTACTATTGGGATCAATGTCAAGTTGGCATTTGATGGGCATTGGAGTGGAGGCCGGCTTGACATCACTTAGCTTGAATCTCTTGAGCATGTCTTGAGTGTATTTGGCTTGGTTGATGAAGGTTCCTTCTCTTATTTGCTTGATTTCGAACCCGATAAAGAACTTCAACTCTCCCATCATAGACATATTGAACTTTGAGGTCATGAGAGCGGCAAATTCTTCATTGAAAGCTTTGTTAGGGGAACCAAAAATAATATCATCAACATATAGTTGGCACACAAACAACTCCCCTTTGACCTTCTTACTAAAAAGAGTGGGGTCAATTTTCCCGATTTTGAACCCACGATCTTGTAACAACTCCGTAAGATGCTCATACCACGCACGTGGGGCCTGTTTAAGGCCATAGAGCGCCTTGTGGAGTTGGTACACATAATCGGGGAAATAGGTATCTTCGAACCCGAGGGGTTGGTTGACATACACCAACTCATTAATGGGACCATTAAGAAAAGCACTCTTCACATCCATTGTTGCAACGTGAAATTATGAGGAGAAGCATAAGCAATCAACAAACGAATAGATTCAAGGCAAGCAACGGGAGCAAAGGTTTCACCATAGTTGATACCCTCGACTTGGGAGTAGCCTTGTGCCACCAAACGAGCCTTGTTGAGAACAATGATCCCATGAGCATCTTGCTTGTTCTTGAATATCCACTTGGTTCCAATGACATTATGATTCCCGGTTGACCTTGGCACTAATTTCCACACTTGGTTATGCTCGAAGTTGTTGATTTCTTCATGCATGGCATTGAGCCAATCCGGGTCCTCGAGCGCCTCATAAACCTTTTGGGGTTCGACACAAGAAACAAACGCATGATGTTCACAATAATTTGCTAATTGTCTACGAGTGCTTATCCCCTTTCTTAGGCTTCCAACCACATTCTCCATAAGATCACCTTTGGTAGTGAGCTTGGGAGCGATCTTCGCGGCACGACGCTCTAATTCCTCCTCGGATGTGAAAAGAGGAGGGGTAACTTGATCATCTTGAGCGTCATCTTGAGCTTGTTCTTGATCTTGAGCTTGCTCTTGATCTTGAACTTGCTCGAAGGGAAGAACTTGACCTTGGGCATCATTTGGTGGTTCACCACCATCTTGAGGTTGATCTTGCCCTTGATCTTGTTCATGAGGTTGAGGGCCTTCACTTTGTTGTTTGGAAGCGTGTGGGTCTTGGGTTGGTGATGGCTCCACTTGAGTGGAGCATTGTCCTTCTCCTTCGGCCACAAGGGGTTTCTCAATGGGTAGGATATGACCAACACCCATTCTTCTTATGGCTTGGGGAGGAATTTCATCACCTACATCACAACTACCACTTTGCTCCACTTGGGAGCCGTTATTCTCATCAAACTCTACGTTACATGTCTCCTCAATGAGTCTGGTGGACTTGTTGAGGACACGGTAAGCATGAGAGTTTGTAGCATAACCAACAAATATGTCCTCATAAGCTCTAGCCTCAAATTTAGACAAACGAACACCTTTCTTGAGAATGAAACACTTAGACCCAAACACCCAGAAGTACTTGAGGTTGGGCTTGTTACCGGTAAGTATTTCATGAGGAGTCTTGTTCAAGCCTTTGTGGAGATAGAGCCGATTGGATGCATGACATGATGTGTTGATGGCTTCGGTCCAAAAGTTGTATGGAGACTTGAACTCCGCCATCATGGTCCTTGCTGTATCCATCAACGTCCGGTTCTTCCTCTCTGCGACACCATTTTGTTGAGGGGTATATGGTGCAGAATATTGATGCTTGATCCCCTCATCACTAAGAAACTCATCCAAGGTGTAGTTCTTGAACTCGGTGCCGTTGTCACTCCTTATTGTCAAGATCTTTGCATCATGTTGATGTTGAGCTTCATTTGCAAAGTCGATGACAGTTTGTTGAGTCTCACTCTTCCTCTTGAAGAAATATACCCAAGTGTATCTTGAATAATCATCCACAATCACCAAGCAATACTTTATACCTCCAAGACTATCAAAGGATGGAGGCCCAAAGAGATCCATGTGAAGAAGCTCCAAGGCTCTCTTCGAGTAGATGATAGTCGTGGGAGGGTGAGCCTTCTCATGTAGCTTTCCTTCGATACAAGCACTGCAAGCACGATCTTTGGCAAAACTAGCATTTGTTAGTCCACAGACATGGTCCCCCTTGAGAAGACTTTGCAAAGATCTCATATTGACGAGGGCTAAACGGCGATGCCAAAGCCATCCCACATAAACTTTAGCCATTAGGCATGTCGCGGTCTTAGTGGGTCGCTCCGAAAAGTTAATCACATAAAGACCGTTCTCGACATGCCCAACAAAGGATACTTTAAGAGTATTGCTCCACAAGAGGGCCACAGTATCAATATCAAAGAAAGTGGCAAAGCCCATGAGTGCAAGTTGACGAACGGAAAGTAGATTGTAAGCAAGGGACTCAAAAAGCATGACTTTCTCGATCGTTAGATCATGAGAGATGACAACCTTGCCAAGACCCAATACCTTAGAAGACAAGGCATCACCCCACTCGACGTTGGTGGGCATAGAAGGGATCTTGTGCACGTCCACCACCAAGTCCTTGTGATGCGGAGCATCCTACGGTCATCACCAAGTCAAGAGTCCATTTGGCAAGTGACACGTGCGACCTCTACTTCTCAAACATAAAGGTGAATCTTCTCCTTTACACGTGTTCACTTAACCCCTTCAAGGATGGTATACTACTTGACACTCCACTTGTGTGCATGCATAGGTATTGCCGGAGCTTCTCAGATGACGAGGAGGAGTGCAAGCGCCAAGGAACAACTAAACCATCCGTGAGGGAGGCATGGAAGCGAAGACGGAAGAAGAAGGAGCTGCAGACTCTACAGCGACCGGACGACCGGAAGCCACCGGACGTCCGACCCCCCTACAGCGCCTGGACGACCGGACTACGCCAGACGTCCGACACCTGGAACTCCAGCCAGCCCAAGAGACCTGCCGACGAGATCTACAGCGACCGGACGACCGACCGAGATCAGACGTCCGACACCTCCCAGGCCACGGATGACCGAGCTCCTTCGGACGACCGGTGCCACGGCAACAGAACGATATTTACGGAAGTCCGAAGACTTCCGGACGTCCGGACCGTCTCGAGCTTCCGGACGTCCGACCCCCACCGGACGTCCGACGCCTGTGTGCGCAGCCGCGGGCCTTTGGCCTTGTATCCCTCTTCCACTTACCCCTTCGAGTCTTAGACTATAAATAGACCTCCCCCTCATCCTTTCTCGGGTTAGCAAAGATGATAGCTCATTCTTAGGTGAGCTTTGCTCCTACATCTAGTCTTGAGAGAGAGAGACTACCACTCCCATGGAGTTCAAGACCTACATGTGAGAAGATCCTGCGGGATATCATCAAGACCCCCTTGCGGGAAGATCCGTCTAGGATATCATCAAGACCTCCTCTTGGAGATGAACCTTACCTTGTATCTTTCCCTTTGTTGTTCATGTACCTTGTGATCTTGTGTGTTTGATTGTCTAGTGGATGTGTGACTGGACTCGTTCTTGAGTGTTTCCCCTTGTGATTTCTTCCCGTTCTTCCCCGTGTTCATCGTGTTCTTTGAGGGATCCCACTCCAAACGTGAAAGATCGGCCTACACCGGGTTTGCCCCGTATCATATGGTATCATGAGCCACGTTGATCACGTATTTGGAGTCCCTCCCACCGTTTTCTAGCCTTGTTTTGTTGCGTTCTTCCCCAAAATCCGAAAATCCTCACCAAAAATAGCCCCAATTTTTTTTGTGATTTGTTGGTTTGATGATGTTTTGTTGATTTTGATCCATCGGTTTGCTTGGTTTTGAGTGGATCTAGCAATTCCCCAAGTTTCCCCATCTTCCATCCACAAAATCTCGTCAATTTTGACCCCGAAATCTCCATTTTCCGCCCAAGATCGCGTCCCGGAACTCAATTTTCGCGTTGACCCCGACCCACCGGACGACCGTCGTTTTACGGACGTCCGGACCCCCACGAAGCACCGGACGTCCGACCTTTCCCGGACGACCGGAACCCCTAACCCGAACCAAGTTTACGGATTTCCGACTTTCCCGGACGTTCGACGCTCCGGACATCCGACCTTTACGGACGTCCGTAACCTGTAGATATTGACTGCGGCTGATTCTTGTTTCGGCCATAACTAATTCATCCAAACTATGATTTTGACGTTCTTTAGCTCGTTTTGAAGCTCTCGACATCCCCCTTCCCACAAAAATACCACCAACACAATTTGACTCCATCAAATTTTCGAAAATTTGGCAAGTTTGCCTAGGCCCTCCACCATATCATCCGCATAGCCACCACCGACTTCCGCACCCTAACCCATTTTGCTTGCCATAGCATTAGTGGTTGCTTGAGTAGTGATTCGAGTCTCCTAAGGTGTTTCGGATACTTAGGGACGTTTGCTTCTTCATCAACCACCACCACCACTTCCGCATTGCCAAGTGCAAACCACCACCGCTTTCCGCTACTACCATTTGACCTTTGTCATTTGTGATTTTGAGTTCGCGGTTTTTCCGTTTCCTAAGGTGTTTCGGCTACTTAGGGATGAGCCTCCATCATCTTGGTATCTACATCAAGAACACGGCCACTCACCATCGCAAAGGACGGTAACCTCGACGACACCATTGTATATTCCCTTGCAATTGCATTGTTAACCCCTAGCCCATTTTGCGTTACTTGCCTATCGAGACTAGCCATTTGAGTATTGCCGGCAACCTTACTTGTGCACATTAGTGATCATTGATCTACACCTTCCATTGCATACATACCATATCATTTGATATCATCATATCATATCTTGTGTCACAAGTTCGTTCCCGCATATACACAATTGCTATCTTGGTTTGTGCAAAGTGGCCATACAAAAAAAAGAATAAAGCTTTTAAGCAAAGAAAAAGAGAGAGCAAAGAAGCTTGTAAGCAATAGCCATAGCATCACAATATATCATATATGATCATCTTGGATCATCTTGTGAGAAACACCGGGAACCATACATACATAGCATACTTGGGATAGAAAGTTTATCCATTTTGCATATTATAGGTTGTGCACAAGTGTCATATCCGCCATTTGAGCAATCGTGCTAGCGTCTCTCTTGAGTTGTGCAACACGAGCGTTTTCCGTGGATTCCACATTTTGTGCTCATTCCTTGGTTGCACGACCCCATTTATCTATCCGTGTGTGTGTTTCCGTGTGCCATTCTTTGCTATTGGTCCATTTGTTTCACTTGCGAATTTGTGAATCTCTTTCAACATTATTGACTCTTGCTAACATTTTGCATCAAATTTTTGTGCCACTATCCTCACCGAGCTCTACCATAAGCTTTACTTGATAGGTGTGAGTGAACAAGTCCGGTACCAATTCCACTATTCTTTCATCTCACATTGAGTGAAACGGGATACATCCTCAACTTTGGGAAAAGGTAACTTGGTATTGTTTATCTCATTTCCTACTCACCTCTACTCGAGTCTTGTGATGGATAGGCAAGGCATTTCACCTTTGGTCTACAACAACAACGACGAGTTCGATGCCACGAACAACAACTCCGACACCAAGATGCAAGCTCAAATGGAGGAGATCAAAGCCCTCATCAAGTCCTACAAGCGATCTTCCTCATCTTCGAGAAGACGCTCAAGAGCACATGCTTCCGAGCTACCATCTACGGCAAGATCACATCGGCATCGACACCATCACCAACAAGAACATGAAGGTCAAGAGCTCAACAACAACAACCGCTCAACGCCTTCACCATCTCCCTTGGCATCTTCGCCAAGCGAATTCAAGGCATATTTGCCTACGGACATACGACATCTTCGCCAACAAGCACCTCAAGACTACGCTCAAGAGAAGCTCCCCAAGCTCAAGTCTGCAACTTCCACGAGCTACTACGACCTCGACATCGACCATGCGATTCCTTTCTATGGGACTCAAGAACCCGAGGAGTACCTCGAGTGGGAGCGTTTGATGGACGACTACCTCAAGCTACATCAAGTCCCTTCCGAATATCAAGTGAAGTGCGCCACAAGAAACTTCCACGACTACGCATTGGCATGGTGGCTTCACACACCTTTGGAGAGCTACGACATGAGTTGGCCCAAGACAAAGAGAGCTTTGCGGCGAGAGTTCATGCCTCCAACCTACACGGAATAACTTCAACGCCAATTGGAGAACACCATCCAAGGATCCAAGTCCATCGACGCGTACTTCAAGGAGATTAAGAATGCCTTGTGACGAGCCAGCGTGGACGACCCCATTTGGATGAAGTTCCACTTCATGATGGGATTGCACAACGACATCTCCAAGACAATCTTCCTCGAGAACTACAAGTCCATCGACGACTACTACATTGGTGCTCTCAAGGAGGAACAAGAACTCATGAAGGCCAAGGCTTCTCCACCCCAAGAAAACTTCGCGGCGACCAAGCTCTACGACAAGCATGAGGCTAGTACCACCATGATGTCCAAGCCCGACGAGCTCCAAGACGATGCTCCCAAGTTCGACTTCACCGCCATCCCTCTTTGTGGCATTGATGATGCCAAGTCTACCTTGACTCTTTTTCAAGATGGTGCGGCGACGAGTACGACTACGGAGACCTTCAAGGGCCAAGCTTTGGAGGCGAGCAAGGATGATGCTTCCATCTTAGGAGGCGAGAGTGATGATGTGCCATCTTCGGCCTTCATCCACGGCGACGATGACGAGATGGTTTAGCATGGGATTATCCCTTCGACCACGGTGACGTATGATGACTTGAGTGACTTTTGCCACCATATTGAGAGTGAGAGTGACTTCACCACTAGCCCCATATATGACGAGTTGCCCCACTTTCCATGTGAGGAGAGCCACAATCCCCACCACTTGTGTGAGATGAATGACTCCACCATATATGACTTTGAGTGCACCTATTTTGAGGGAGTGAGTGAACCACCACATAGAGAGAGTGTGATAGTTGATAGGTCTCTTGAGGCCATTTGCATTTCTAACAACTTGACCTCTACTTCTATTGTGTCTTCTCATTTGGTGCTAGGTCCCATTTATGATGACGCGCCGATCCTCGACGACTTCATCCTCCCTTTGGACAAGACGATGGCCATGGTGGAATATGATGCACCCCCCACATGGTTCCATCAAGATGAAGATGACCACCATTTGGTCTTTGCCACCTCACCTACACCCCTTGAGTGGAATGAAAAAGGTAACATAGGTGAAGGTGATTCTCTAGTCCCACTAGTGGACATTCTTGACATTGATTGCTTGCATGATGTTAATCCACCTATTTCCATGATTCATGCTAGTATGATTTCACCATGTGATGATTTGCCCATTTATGATGAGTACGATGATTCTCATGTGGAGTCTATTAGTTGTGATGCCATGTTACATAGGATTTCTTGTGACAATTCTTTAGGTCACATCATGTTTGACAATCCGCTTAACTTGTCATATGCTATGCATGAGATCAATCATATGTCATATTTGCAATCTCTTCATAGTGACTATGCATATGCCATTAAAATAAACCCAATTTGCACATATGGCATAGATTACAAGCCCATGGTTATTGGCATTTGTCTTTCTTGTGATGATATTGATATGCTCCCTTTGCATCATTTATATCATATGCCATGCCATGCCCACCTAGCTTCGGATATGCATTGTTTTGGATGTTGTCCATTTTCTCCATGTGATGTTTCCGATATTACTCATGAGGAGACCCCCATAGTTTCCTCATACATGTTAGGAGATTTTGATCCATCCTTTTCACTAGTAGCTTCCCCCTTGTCGGAGTTAGCATCCGTCACCTTGTTAGTGGAATCACCCACATTCATCGGCGAGGTAGATAGATTAAGTCCTTCTAAGAATTTATTAAACATGCTTTCAACCTCGGTTGTCATGGAGGTTTTCAATGTGTCCAAAGCCACATTGAATTCCTCACGAGAAACCGTGGTTCCCCCATCGGCCGTAGACGAGCTCGGATTCACAACGGAGTGCTCCTCCCCACCATCTACGGTGTCAACCATACTCTTCGGACGACAAAGTCCTTAATAAAGAGACGAGGCTCTAATACCAATTGAAAGGATTGATATAGTTGACTAGAGGGGGGTGAATAGGCAACTAACAATTTTTAGCTTTTCTTTACCAAATTAAACTTTGCATCAAAGTAGGTTGTCTAGATATGCAACTAGGTGAGCAACTTATATGATGCAACAACAACAAGCACACAAGCAAGCAAGGGATACAACACAAATAAGATTGCACAAGTAAAGGCACGAGATAACCAAGAGTGGAGCCTGTGAAGACGAGGATGTGTTACCGAAGTTACTTCCTTTTGAAGGGAAGTACGTCTCCGTTGGAGCGGTGTGGAGGCATAATGCTCCCCAAGAAGCCACTAGGGCCACTGTATTGTCCTCACGCCCTCACACAATGTGAGATGCCGTGATTCCACTATTGGTGCCCTTGAAGGTGGCGACCGAACCTTTACAAACAAGGTTGGGGCAATATCCACAACTTAATTGGAGGCTCCCAACGACACCATGAAGCTTCACCACAATGGACTATGGCTCCGCGGTGACCTCAACTGTCTAGGGTGCTCAAACACCCAAGAGTAACAAGATCCGCTAGGGATTAGAGGGGGGAATCAAATTTCTCTTGGTGGAAGTGTAGATCGGGGCCTTCTCAACCAATCCCGAGCAAATCAACAAGTTTGATTGGCTAGGGAGAGAGATCGGGCGAGAATGGAGCTTGGAGCAACAATGGAGCTTTTGGGGGAAGAGGTAGATCAACTTTGGAGAAGAAGACCTCCTTTTATAGAGGGGGGAAACAATCCAACCGTTACCCCCCAAAACAGCCCCCCAGAGGGAGGTACTACCGCAGGGGGCAGCGGTACTACCGCTAGCCCCAACGGTTCTACCGCTCCCCCTCGCGGTACTGCCATGCAGCCACGGAGGGCAAGCAGATGGATAGAAAACGGACCCAGTGTGGTACTGCCGCGGTGGTAGGGCGGTACTACCACTCACGAGCGATACTACCGCTTCTACTGCCGCTGCTTAGTGCCGCACAATCCGACATGAGAGGCGACCCCCTTGAGTCGAGGCAGTAGGAGCCCGGTACCGCAGCGGTACTACGGCTGAGGACCCCCAGGCAGTACTACCGCTGCAGAGCGGTACTGCCGCCTGTGGCTCTTGAGCGGTACTACCGCTGGGAACCGCAGTACTACCGTTGGGATCAAAAAATGCACATAGGAAGGAAATGGAAGCTCCATCGAAGCGGGAAGGCTCAAAGGGTGCAAAGAGGATGTGTATGTGTTGATTCCACCCTAGCCTTACCAAAGCGGATCCCCTCTTGATAGTACGGTGACTCCTAAGAAACCAGTCCACCAAAACAGAAACGAAAGTGCTACACCGTCTTTGATTTAACCTCCGAGGGGAAGGAATCATCTCGTGCCAAAGGAAAAATCTCTGAAATGCTCAAAGCACACGATTAGTCTGCAAACGTGTTGTCATCCATCACCAAAACTACATCGAGAGAGATATGCCTTAACACTCTTGTTCTTATCTTCTTTCTGAAAGGAAAAAATTCTTACTTGTATGTTTAGATAGATACTTGTATAATTTTCTTACTTTTATTATTACTTCTTATTATATGGTGCGACGGTTTTGGTATCCGCCCACGTCGGCCCTCATCCTGTCTATGATTCGGATGTGGTATATATTATTTTTTATAACTATTTAGTTCATTTATTTTTTATGACAATTATGCCAACCAACGTGACAGAGATTTTATTTATCTAGGAGGTATGTGAAGCGGAAATTCCAACCGACCCTATTGTAGAGAGGTTAAATTTAGTTGAAGAAGAAAACAATTTCTTGAAGGAAAAAATTGATGAGGAGAAGATGATATTGGAGTTGCATGTTGCGGATGTCGTCGATGATCACAAGATCAAGATGGATGCAATGCGCTTGAAGATTAGAAAGATTAGAAAATATGCCATTCATACCGAGGCTTGGTATCATTATGCCGTTGGATCAATTTTTACCTTGATTGCGATTATGATCGCATTTGTTTTCGCATTGAAATGTTTTACATAGTTTCAATGTATGGTTTAATTAATTAGATGCTCTGGAGAGCTATATGTTGTTCAATGAGAACTATGTATGTACTTTAGTTTTAATGTGATGATGAACTTCTATTAATTTGGTTACTTAATTATCTATTCATGATGTTCTGTAATGATTTTTGACACACTTAATTATATATAATGCACTCAGATGAACTGGCAATGGATGTACGGTGACAGACACACCTCCGAGTACATTAAGGGCGTGCGTAATTTTCTCGAAGTGGTTGAGGCAAACAAGCAGAACGATTTTATGTGTTGTCCATGCCCTATACTCCCTCCGTTCCGGCTTATAGGGCTTATCTCAAAATTTTAGTTTTTCCATTTTATAAGGCTCAATTTGGTTGTTTCCCATCACATATTCAGATTCCAAGGTGCATTAAATCATTGCATGCAAGTATTGAGAGAAAATTGACCAATGCATGTACTTTATGCATGCATGCATTGCAATTAATGCATTGATAAACATAATTTTTTGAGAAAAACAAGAGAATTAATTAGGTGCTTTTGCAAACTACAAAAAGTATTCCACCACTCACCATCTACCTTGGTTGGTGAGATTTTTGAATTGAGCCTTATAAACTGGAAAGGAGGGAGTATGTGGGAATACGAAGTCTTACTCTGACTCGAAAACCATTCACACCCACCTCCTTTATAAGGGTTTCATGCCACACTATAATGTTTGGACCAAGCACGGAGAAATAGGGGTTATGATGGAAGACAGTGAAAAACAAGAGGACGATGACAACTATGTCCCCCTGAATACGGTGATGCTGCAATGGGGGAAGTTGTTGAAGATCAAGAGGAACCAGACGATGTGCCCGATGATGATCTCCACTGGATCATTGTTGATGCAAGGAGACAGTGCGAATTTCGATCGCATGTTAGAGGATCACAAAAAAGGTTTGTACCCCAATTGCGAAGATGGCAACACAAAGCTCGGTACCGTACTGGAATTGCTGTAGTGGAAGGCAGAGAATGGTGTGCCTGGCAAAGGATTTGAGAAGCTACTGAAAATATTGAAGAAGAAGATTCCAAAGGATAACGAATTACCCGACAGTACATATGCAGGAAAGAAGGTTGTATGCCCTCTAGGATTCAAGGTGTAGAAGATACATGCATGCCCTAATGACTGCATCCTGTACGGTGGTGCGTACGAGGATTTGAACGCATGCCCGGTATGTGGTGCATTGCGGTATAAGATCAGACAAGATGACCCTGGTGATGTTGATGGCAAGCGCCCCCGGAAGAGGGTTCCTGCCAAGGTGATGTGGTATGCTCCTATAATACCACGGTTGAAACGCCTGTTCAGAAACAAAGAGCATGCCAAGTTGATGTGATGGCACAGAGATGACCGTAAGAAAGACGGGAAGTTGAGAGCACCCGCTGACGGGTCGTAGTGGAGAAAAATCGAGAGAAAGTACTGGGAGGAGTTTGCAGGTGACACGAGGAACGTATGATTTGGTTTAAGCGCAGATGGCACTAATCCTTTTGGGGAGTAGAGCAGTAATCACAGCACCTGGCCCGTGACTCTATGTATCTATAACCTTCCTCCTTGGTTGTGCATGAAGCGGAAGTTCATTATGATGTCAATTCTCATCCAAGGCCCTAAGCAACCCGGCAATGACATTGATGTGTACCTAAGGACATTAGTTGAAGAACTTTTACAACTGTGGATTGGAAACGGTGTACGTGCATGGGATGAGCACAAACAGAAGGAATTTGACATGAATGTGTTGTTGTTTGTCACCATCAATGATTGTCCTGCTCTCAGTAACCTTTCAGGACAGACAAACAAGGGATACCACGCATGCACGCACTGCTTAGATGACACCGAAAGTATATACCTGGACAAATGCAGGAAGAATGTGTACCTGCGGCATCGTCGATTCCTTCCAACCAACCATCAATGTCAAAAGAGAGGCAAGCATTTCAAAGGCGAGGCAGATCACCAGAAGAAGCCCGCCATGCATACTGGTGATCACATACTTGCTATGCTCAATAATTTAAAAGTAGTCTTCAGAAAGGGTCCTGGCGGACTATCTGTTCCGAATGACGCTGAGGGACGCGCACCCATGTGGAAGAAGAAATCTATATTTTGGGACCTACCCTACTGGAAAGACCTAGAGGTCCGCTCTTGAATCGACGTGATGTATGTGACGACGAACCTGTGCATGAACCTGCTAGGCTTCTTGGGCGTGTGTGGGAAGACAAAAGATACACCGGAGGCACAAGAGGACCTGCAATGTTTGCATGAAAAAGACGGCATGCCTCCAAAGTAGTATGAAGGTCCTGCCAGCTATGCTCTTACCAAAGAAGAGAAGGAAATCTTCTTTGAATGCCTGCTTATTATGAAGGTCCCATCTGGCTACTCGCCGAATATAAAGGGAATAATAAATATGGCAGAGAAAAAGTTCCAGAACCTAAAGTCTCATGACTACCACGTGATTATGACGCAACTGCTTCCGGTTGCATTGAGGGGGCTTCTACTGGAAAATGTTCAATTAGCCATTATGAAGCTATGTTCATTCCTCAATGCAATCTCTCAGAAGGTGATTGATCCAGAAATCCTACCAAGGTCAAGGAGTGATGTGGCGCAATGTCTTCTCAGTTTCGAGCTGGTATTCCCACCATCCTGCTTCAATATCATGACGCACGTCCTAGTTCATCTAGTCGACGAGATTGTCGTTCTGGGCCCTGTATTTCTACACAATATGTTCCCCTTTGGGAGGTTCATGGGAGTCCTAAAAAAATATGTCTGTAACCGCGCTAGGCCAGAAGGAAGCATCTCAATGGGCAATCAAACAGAGGATGTCAATGGGTTTTGTGTTGACTTCATTCCTGACCTTAAGAAGATAGGTCTCCCCCAATCGTGGTATGAGGGGAGACTGGGTGGAAAAGGTGAAGGAAATATGCCCTAGAGGCAATAATAAAGTTATTATTTATTTCCTTATATCATGATAAATGTTTATTATTCATGCTAGAATTGTATTAACTGGAAACATAATACATGTGTGAATACATAGACAAACATAGTGTCACTAGTATGCCTCTACTTGACTAGCTCGTTTATCAAAGATGGTTATGTTTCCTAGCCATGGACAAATGAGTTGTCATTTGATTAACAGGATCACATCATTAGGAGAATGATGTGATTGACATGACCCATTCCATTAGCTTAGCAATTGATCATTTAGTATGTTGCTATTGCTTTCTTCATGACTTATACATGTTCCTATGACTATGAGATTATGCAACTCCCGTTTACCGGAGGAACACTTTGTGTGCTACCAAACGTCACAACGTAACTGGGTGATTATAAAGGAGCTCTACAGGTGTCTCCGAAGGTACATGTTGGGTTGGCGTATTTCGAGATTAGGATTTGTCACTCCGATTGTCGGAGACGTATCTCTGGGCCCTCTCGGTAATGCACATCACTATAAGCCTTGCAAGCAATGCGGCCAATGAGTTGGTTACGGAATGATGCATTATGTAACGAGTAAAGAGACTTGCCGGTAACGAGATTGAACTAGGTATTGGATACCGACGATCAAATCTCGGGCAAGTAACATACCGATGACAAAGGGAACAACGTATGTTGTTATGCGGTTTGACCGATAAAGATCTTCGTAGAATATGTGGGAGCCAATATGAGCATCCAGGTTCCGCTATTGTTTATTGACCGGAGACGTGTCTCGGTTATGTCTACATAGTTCTCGAACCCGTAGGGTCCGCATGCTTAACGTTACGATGACAGTTTTATTATGAGTTTATATATTTTGATGTACCGAAGGTTGTTCGGAGTCCCGAATGTGATCCAATACATGATGAGGAGTCTCGAAATGGTCGAGACATAAAGATTGATATATTGGAAGCCTATATTTGGATATCGGAATCGTTCCGGGAGAAACCGGGATTATTCTGGAGTACCGGGGGGTTACCGGAACCCCCCCGGGGGTTATTGGGCCTACATGTTCCATGAGGGAGAAGAGGAGGGCAGGCCAGGGCAGGCCGTGCGCCCCCTCCCCCCCTAGTCCGAATAGGACAAGGAGGGGGGGCGCCCCCCTTTCCTATTTCCCCTCCCCCCTTTCCTTCTCCACCAAGGCAAGAGGGGGGGAGTCCTACTCCCGGTGGGAGTAGGACTCCTCCAGGCATACCCCTTGGGGGCCGGCCGCACCTCCCCCCTCCCTCCTTAATATACGAGGGCAGGGGGCACCCTAGGACACACAAGTTGATCTACGTGATCGTTCCTTAGCCGTGTGAGGTGCCCCCCTCCACCATATTCCACCTCGGTCATATCGTCGCGCAGTTTAGGTGAAGCCCTGCGCCGGTAGAACATCATCATCGTCACCACGCCGTCGTGCTGACGGAGCTCATCCCCGACACTTTGCTGGATCGGAGTCTGGGGATCGTCATCGAGCTGAACGTGTGCTGAACTCGGAGGTGCCGTACGTTCGGTACTTGGATCGGTCGGATCGTGAAGACGTATGACTACATCAACCGCGTTGTCATAACGCTTCCGCTTACGGTCTACGAGGGTACGTGGACATTACTCTCCTCTCTCGTTGCTATGCATCACCATGATCTTGCGTGTGCGTAGGAATTTTTTTGAAATTACTACGTTCCCCAACAGTGGCATCCGAGCCAGGTTTTATGCGTAGATGTCATATGCACGAGTAGAACACAAGTGAGTTGTGGGCGATACAAGTCATACTGCTTACCAGCATGTCATACTTTGGCTCAGTGGTATTGTGAGATGAAGCGGCCCGGACCGACATTACGCGTACGCTTACGCGAGACTGGTTTCACCGTTACGAGCACTCGTGCTTAAAGGTGACTGGCGGGTGTCTGTCTCTCTCACTTTAGCTGAACCGAGTGTGGCTACGCCCGGTCCTTGCGAAGGTTAAAACAACATTAACTTGACGAACTATCATTGTGGTTTTGATGCGTAGGTAAGAACGGTTCTTGCTAAGCCCGTAGCAGCCACGTAAAATTTGCAACAACAAAGTAGAGGACGTCTAACTTGTTTTTGCAGGGCATGTTGTGATGTGATATGGTCAAGACGTGATGCTATATTTTATTGTATGAGATGATCATGTTTTGTAACCGAAGATATCGGCAACTGGCAGGAGCCATATGGTAGTCGCTTTATTGTATGAAATGCAAATGCCCTGTAATTGCTTTACTTTATCACTAAGCGGTAGAGATAGTCGTAGAAGCAATAGATGGCGTAACGACAATGATACTACGATGGAGATCAAGGTGTCGCGCCGGTGACGATGGTGATCACGGCGGTGCTTCGAAGATGGAGATCACAAGCACAAGATGATGATGGCCATATCATATCACTTATATTGATTGCATGTGATGTTTATCCTTTATGCATCTTATCTTGCTTTGATTGACGGTAGCATTTTAAGATGATCTCTCACTAAATTATCAAGAAGTGTTCTCCCTGAGTATGCACCGTTGCGAAAGTTCTTCATGCTGAGACACCACGTGATGATCGGGTGTGATAGGCTCTACGTTCAAATACAACGGGTGCAAAACAGTTGCACACGCGGAATACTCAGGTTAAACTTGACGAGCCTAGCATATAACAGATATGGCCTCGGAATACGGAGACCGAAAGGTCGAGCGTGAATCATATAGTAGATATGATCAACATATTGATGTTCACCATTGAAAACTACTCCATCTCATGTGATGATCGGACATGGTTTGGTTGATTTAGATCACGTGATCACTTAGATGACTAGAGAGATGTCTGTCTAAGTGGGAGTTCTTAAGTAATATGATTAATTGAACTTTAATTTATCATGAACTTAGTCCTGGTAGTATTTTGCAAATTATGTTGTAGATCAATAGCTCGCGTTGTTGCTTCCCTACGTTTTTGCTTCCCTATGTTTTTATATGTGTTCCTAGAGAAAAACTAAGTTGAAAACATGTTAGTAGCAATGATGCGGACTTGGTCCGTGATCTGAGGTTTATCCTCATTGTTGCACAGAAGGATTATGTCCTTGATGCACCGCTAGGTGACAGACCTATTGCATGAGCAGGTGCAGACGTTATGAACGTTTGGCTAGCTCAATATGATGACTACTTGATAGTTTTGTGAACCATGCTTTATGGCTTAGAACCGGGACTACAAAAACGTTTTTGAAACGTCATGGAACATATAAGATGTTTCAAGAGATGAAATTGGTATTTCAGACTCATGCCCGTGTCAAGAGGTATGAGACCTTTGACAAATACTTCGCCTAAAAGATGGAGGATAATTGCTCAACTAGTGAGCAAGTACTTAGATTGTCTGAGTACTACAATCGCTTGAATCAAGTGGGAGTTAATCTTCCAGATAAGATAGTGATTGGCAGAGTTCTTTACTCACCATCACCAAGTTACTGGAACTTCATGATGAACTATAATGCAAGGGATGACGAAAACGATTCCCGAGCTCTTCGTGATGCTGAAATCGACGAAAGGTAGAAATCAAGAAAAGAGCATCAAGTGTTGATGATTGACAAGACCACTAGTTTCAAGAAAAGGGTAAATGAAAAGAAAGGGAACTTCAAGTAGAATGACAAGCAAGTTGTCACTCCCGCGATGAAGCCCAAAGCTGGACCAAAGCCTGAAACTGAGTGATTATACTGCAAACGAAATGGTCACTAGAAGCGGAAATGCCCTGAATATTTGGTGGATAAGAAGGATGGCAAACTGAACAAGGGTAGATTTGATATACAGGTTATTGATGTGTACCTTACTAGTGTTTATAGTAACCCCTGAGTATTTGATACTTCTTCGGTTGCTAAGATTAGTAACTCGAAACAGGAGTTACAGAATAAACAGAAACTAGTTGAGGGTGAAGTGACGATGTATGTTGGAAGTGGTTCCAAGATTGATATGATCATCATCGCACACTCCCTATACTTTCGGGATTAGTGTTGAACCTAAATAAATGTTATTTGGCGTTTGCGTTGAGCATGAATATGATTTGATCATGTTTATTGCAATACGGTTATTCATTTAAAGTCAGAGAATAATTGTTGTTCTGTTTACATGAATAAAACCTTCAATGGTCATACATCCAATGAAAATAGTTTGTTGGATCTCGATTGTAGTGATACACATATTCATAATATTGATGCCAAAAGATGCAAAGTTGATAATGATAGTGCAACTTATTTGTGGCACTGCCGTTTGGGTCATATCGGTGTAAAGCGCATGAAGAAACTCCATAAAGATGGATTTCGGAATTATTTGGTTATGAATCATTTGATGCTTGCGAACCGTGCCTTTTAGGCAAGATGACTAAAACTCCGTTCTCCGGAACAATGGAACGAGCTACTGACTTGATGGAAATAATACATACCGATGTATACGGTCCAATGAGTGTTGATGCTCGTGGCGGGTATCGTTATTTTCTGACCTTCACAAGATGAATTGAGCAGATATTAGTATATCTACTTAATGAAACACAAGTCTGAAACATTTGAAAAGTTCAAAGAATTTCAGAGTGAAGTGGAGAATCATCGTAACAAGAAAATAAAGTTTCTACGATCTGATCATGGAGGAGAATATTTGAGTTATGAGTTTGGCCTTCATATAAAACAATGTGGAATAGTTTCACAGCTCACGCCACATGGAACACCACAGCGTAATGGTGTGTCCGAATGTCATAACCGCACTTTATTGGATATGGTGCGATCTATGATGTATCTTACCGATTTACCACTATCGTTTTGGGGTTATGCATTAGAGACAGTTGCATTCACTTTAAAAGGGCACCATCAAAATCCGTTGAAACGACGCCTTATGAATTGTGGTTTGGCAAGAAACCAAACTTGTCGTTTCTTAAATTTTTGGGGTTGCGATGCTTATGTGAAAAAGTTTCGACCTGATAAGCTCGAACCCAAATCGGAGAAGTGCGTCTTCATAGAATACCCAAAGGTAACTTTTGGGTAGACCTTCTATCACAGATCTGAAGGCAAGTTATTCGTTGCTAAGATGGATCCTTTCTAGAGAAGAAGTTTCTCTCGAAAGAAGTGAGTGGGAGGAAAGTAGAACTTGATGAGGTAATTGTACCTTCTCCCTTATTGGAAAGTAGTTCATCACAGAAATCAGTTCCAGTGATTCCTACACCAATTAGTGAGGAAGTTAACGATGATGATCATGAAACTTCAAATCAAGTTGCTACCAAACATCGTAGGTCTTCCAGAGTAAAGATCCGCACCAGAGTGGTACGGTAATCATGTTCTGGAAGTCATGTTACTAGACCATGATAAACCTATGAACTATGAGGAAGCGATGATGAGCCCAGATTCCACGAAATGGCTTGAGGCCATAAAATCTGAGATAGGATCCATGTATGAGAACAAATTATGGACTTTGGTTGACTTGCTCGATGATCAGCAAGCCATGTTAAATAAATGGATCTTCAAGAGGAAGACGGACACTGATAGTAGTGTTACTATCTACAAAGCTCGACTTGTTGCGAAAGGTTTTCGACAAGTTCAAAGGTGTTGAATACGATGAGATTTTCTCACTCATATTGATGCTTAAGTCTGTCCGAATCATGTTAGCAATTGCCACATTTTATGAAATCTGGCCAATGAATGTCAAAACTACATTCCTTAATAGATTTATTAAAGAAGAGTTGTATATGATGCAACCAGAAGGTTTTGTCAATCCTAAAGGTGCTAACAAAGTGTGCAAGCTCCAGCGATCCATCAATGGACTGGTGCAAGCATCTCGGAGTTGGAATATACGCTTTGATAAGTTGATCAAAGCATATAGTTCTATACAGACTTACGGTGAAGCATGTATTTACAATAAAGTGAGTGGGAGCACTACCGCCTTTCTGATAAATATATGTGAGTAACATATTGTTGATCAGAAATGATGTAGAATTTTTCTAGATAGCATAAAGGAGTATCTGAAAGGAGTTCTTTAAAAGAAAGACCTCAGTAAAGCTACTTACATATTGAGCATCAAGATCTATTGAGATAGATCAATACGCTTGATAAGTTTTTCAATAAGTACATACCTTGCCAAGATTTTGAAATAGTTCAAAATGGAACAGTCAAAGAAAGAGTTCTTGCCTGTGTTGCAAAGGTGTGAAATTGAGTAAAGACTCAAATCCCGACCACGGCAGAAAATAGAAAAGAGAATGAAAGTCATTCCCTATGCCTCAGTTATAGGTTCTATAAAGTATGTATGTACCAGACCTATTGTATACCTTGCTCTGAATTTGGCAAGGGAGTACAATAGTGATCTAGAAGTAGATCACTAGACATTGGTCAAAATTATACTTAGAGAAATAAGGAGATGTTTCTCGATTATGGAGGTGATAAAAGAGCCCGTCGTAAAAACTTACAACGATGGAAGCTTTTACACCAATCCAGATGACTCTAAGTCTCAATCTGGATACATATTGAAAGTGGGAGCAATCAGCTAGAGTAGCTCCGTGCACAGCATTGTGGACATAGAATATTTGCAAAATACATACGGCTTTGAATATGACAGACCCGTTGACTAATTCTCTCACGAGCAGAACATGATCATACCTTAGTACTCTTTTGGGTGTTAATCACATAGCAATGTGAACTAGATTATTGACTCTAGTAAACCCTTTGGGTGTTGATCACATGACGATGTGAACTATGGGTGTTAATCACATACAGATGTGAATATTGGTGTTGAATCACATGATGATGTGAACTAGATTATTGACTCTAGTGCAAGTGGGAGACTGAAGGAAATATGCCCTAGAGGCAATAACAAAGTTATTATTTATTTCCTTATATCATGATAAATGTTTATTATTCATGCTAGAATTGTATTAATTGGAAATATAATACATGTGTGAATACATAGACAAACATAGTGTCACTAGTATGCCTCTACTTGACTAGCTCGTTTATCAAAGATGGTTATGTTTCCTAGCCATGGACAAATGAGTTGTCATTTGATTAACGGGATCACATCATTAGGAGAATGATGTGAATGACATGACCCATTCCGTTAGCTTAGCACTTGATCGTTTAGTATGTTGCTATTGCTTTCTTCATGACTTATACATGTTCCTATGACTATGAGATTATGCAACTCCCGTTTACCGGAGGAACACTTTGTGTGCTACCAAACGTCACAACATAACTGGGTGATTATAAAGGATATCTACAGGTGTCTCCGAAGGTACATGTTGGGTTGGCGTATTTCGAGATTAGGATTTGTCACTCCGATTGTCGGAGAGGTATCTCTGGGCCCTCTCGGTAATGAACATCACTATAAGCCTTGCAAGCAATGTGGCCAATGAGTTGGTTACGAAATGATGCATTATGTAACGAGTAAAGAGACTTGCCGGTAACAAGATTGAACTAGGTATTGGATACCGACGATCAAATCTCGGGCAAGTAACATACCGATGACAAAGGGAACAACGTATGTTGTTATGCGGTTTGACCGATAAAGATCTTCGTAGAATATGTGGGAGCCAATATGAGCATCCAGGTTCCGCTATTGGTTATTGAACGGAGACGTGTCTCGGTCATGTCTACATAGTTCTCGAACCCGTAGGGTCCGCACGCTTAACGTTACGATGACAGTTTTATTATGAGTTTATATATTTTGATGCACCGAAGGTTGTTCGGAGTCCCGGATGTGATCCAGGACATGACGAGGAGTCTCGAAATGGTTGAGACATAAAGATTGATATATTGGACGCCTATATTTGGATATCGGAATCGTTCCGGGAGAAACCGGGATTCTTTCGGAGTACCGGGGGGTTACCGAAACACCCCCCCCGGGGGGGTTATTGGGCCTACATGGGCCACGAGGGAGAAGAGGAGGGCCGGCCAGGGTAGGCCACGCGCCCCCTCCCACCCCTAGTCCGAATAGGACAAGGAGGGGGGGCGGCGCCCCCCTTTCCTCTTTCCCCTCCCCCCTTTCCTTCTCCACCAAGGCAAGAGGGGGAAGTCCTACTCCCGGTGGGAGTAGGACTCCTCCAGGCGCACCCCTTGGGGGCCGGATGCACCTCCCCCCTAAATGTAATATGCCCTAGAGGAAATAATACAGTTATTATTTATTTCCTTATATCATGATAAACTTTTATTATTCATGCTAGAATTGTATTAACCGGAAACATAATACATGTGTGAATACATAGACAAACATATAGTCACTAGTATGCCTCTACTTGACTAGCTCATTAATCAAAGATGGTTATGTTTCCTAACCATAGACATGTGTTGTCATTTGATTAATGGGATCACATCATTAGGAGAATGATGTGATTGACATGACCCATTCCGTTAGCCTAGCACTTGATCGTTTAGTATGTTGCTATTGCTTTCTTCATGACTTATACATGTTCCTGTAACTATGAGATTATGCAACTCCCGTTTACCGGAGGAACACTTTGGGTGCTACCAAACGTCACAACGTAACTGGGTGATTACAAAGGAGTACTACAGGTGTCTCCAAAGGTACATGTTGGGTTGGCGTATTTCGAGATTAGGTTTTGTCACTCCGATTGTCGGAGAGGTATCTCTGGGCCCTCTCGGTAATGCACATCACTATAAGCCTTGCAAGCAATGTGACTAATGAGTTAGTTGCGGGATGATGCACTTTGTAACGAGAAAAGAGACTTGCCGGTAACGAGATTGAACTAGGTATTTGATACCGACGATCGAATCTTGGGCAAGTAACATACCGATGACAAAGGGAACAACGTATGTTGTTATGCGGTTTGACCGATAAAGATCTTCGTAGAATATGTAGGAGCCAATATGGGCATCCAGGTTCCGCTATTGGTTATTGACCGAGAATAGTTCTAGGTCATGTCTACATAGTTCTCGAACCCGTAGGGTCCGCACGCTTAACGTTACGATGACAGTTTTTATGAGTTTTGATGTACCGAAGGAGTTCGGAGTCCAGGATGAGATCGGGGACATGACGAGGAGTCTCGAAATGGTCGAGACGTAAAGATCGATATATTGGACGAATATATTCAGAGTTCGGAAAGGTTCCGAGTAATTCGGGTATTTTTCGGAGTACCGGAGAGTTACGGGAATTCGTATTGAGCCTCATTGGGCCATACGGGAAAGGAGAGAAAGGGCCAAAAGGGTGGCCGCACCCCTCCCCTTGGACTAGTCCGAATTGGACTAGGGAGGGGGGGCGCCCCCTTCCTTCCTTCTCCTTCTCTCTTCCCTTTCCTTCTCTCCTACTCCTACTACATGGAAGGGTTCCTAGTTGGACTAGGAAAGGGGAATCCTACTCCCGGTGGGAGTAGGACTCCCCTAGGGCGCGCCATAGAGAGGGCCGGCCCTCCCCCTCCTCCACTCCTTTATATACGGGGGCAGGGGGCACCCCATGACACACAAGTTGATCTACGGATCGTTGCTTAGCCGTGTGCGGTGCCCCCCTCCACCATATTCCACCTCGGTCATATCGTCGTGGAGTTTAGGCGAAGCCCTGCACCGGTAGAGCATCATCATCGTCACCACGCCGTCGTGCTGACGGAACTCATCCCCGACACTTTGCTGGATCGGAGTCCGGGGATCGTCATCGAGCTGAACGTGTGCTGAACTCGGAGGTGCCGTACGTTCGGTACTTGGATCGGTCGGATCGTGAAGACGTATGACTACATCAACCGCGTTATCATAACGCTTCCGCTTACGGTCTACGAGGGTACGTGGACAACACTCTCCCCTCTCGTTGCTATGCCGTCACCATGATCTTGCGTGTGCGTAGGAAATTTTTTGAAATTACTACGTTCCCCAACAGTGGCATCCGAGCCTGGTTTTATGCGTAGATGTCATATGCACGAGTAGAATACAAGTGAGTTGTGGGCGATACAAGTCATACTGCTTACCAGCATGTCATACTTTGGTTCGGCGGTATTGTGAGATGAAGCGGCCCGGACCGACATTATGCGTATGCTTACGCGAGACTGGTTTCACCGTTACGAGCACTCGTGCTTAAAGGTGGCTGGCGGGTGTCTGTCTCTCTCACTTTAGCTGAATCGAGTGTGGCTACGCCCGGTCCTTGCGAAGGTTAAAACAGCACCAACTTGAAAAAACTATCGTTGTGGTTTTGATGCGTAGGTAAGAACGGTTCTTGCTTAGCCCGTAGCAGCCACGTAAAACTTGCAACTACAATGTAGAGGACGTCTAACTTGTTTTTGCAGGGCATGTTGTGATGTGATATGGTCAAGACGTGATGAGATATAAGTTGTTGTATGAGATGATCTTGTTTTGTTGAAGTTATCGGCAACTGGCAGAAGCCCTATGGTTGTCTCTTTGTTGCATAAGATGCAAGTGCCAAATAATTGCTTTACTTTATCGCTATGCGATAGCAATAGTTGCAAGAGTAATAGTTGGCGAGACGACCATGTGACGACACATTGATATAGATCAAGATGATGAAGATCATGGTGTCGTGCCGGTAACGATAGAGATCATGACAGTACTTTGGAGATGGAGATCAAAGGCGCAAGATGATCATGGCCATATCATGTCACATATTTTGATTGCATATGATGTTTATCTGTTATACATCTTATTCTGTTTTGTTTGACGGTGGCATTTTAACATGATCTCTCACTAATTATCAAGAAGTGTTCTCCCTGAGTATGCACCGTTGCGAAAGTTCTTCGTGCTGAGACACCACGTGATGATCGGGTGTGATAGGCTCTACGTTCAAATACAACGGGTGCAAAACAGTTGCACACGCGGAATACTCAGGTTAAACTTGACGAGCCTAGCATATACAGATATGGCCTCGGAACACGGAGACCGAAAGGTCGAGCGTGAATCATATAGTAGATATGATCAACACATTGATGTTCACCGTTGAAACTACTCCATCTCACGTGACGATCGGACATGGTGTAGTTGATATGGATCTCGTAATCACTTAGAGGATAAGAGGGATGTCTATCTAAGTGGGAGTTCTTAAGTAATATGATTAATTGAACTTAAATTTATCATGAACTTAGTCCTGGTAGTATTTTGCAAATTATGTTGTAGATCAATAGCTTGCGTTGTTGCTTTCATATGTTTATTTTGATATGTTCCTAGAGAAAATTGTGTTGAAAGATTTTAGTAGCAATGATGCGGATTGGATCCGTGATCTGAGGTTTATCCTCATTGCTGCACAGAAGAATTATGTCCTTAATGCACCACTAGGTGACAGACCTATTGCAGGAGCAGACGCAGACGTTATGAACGTTTGGCTAGCTCAATATGATGACTACTTGATAGTTTAGTGCACCATGCTTAACGGCTTAGAATCGGGACTTGAAAGACGTTTTGAACGTCATGGACCATATGAGATGTTCCAGGAATTGAATTTAATATTTCAAGAAAATACCCGAGTTGAGAGATATGAAGTCTCCAACAAGTTCTATAGCTAAAAGATGGAGGAGAATCGCTCAACTAGTGAGCATGTGCTCAGATTGTCTGGGTACTTCAATCGCTTGAATCACGTGGGAGTTAATCTTCCAGATAAGATAGTGATTGACAGAATTCTCTAGTCACCATCACTAAGTTACTAGAACTTCGTGATGAACTATAGTATGCAAGGGATGACGAAAATGATTCCCGAGCTCGTCGTGATGTTGAAATCGACGAAGGTAGAAATCAAGAAAGAGCATCAAGTGTTGATGGTTGACAAGATCACTAGTTTCAAGAAAAGGGCAAAGGGAAAGAAAGGGAACTTCAAGTAGAATGGCAAGCAAGTTTTCACTCCCACGAAGAAGCCCAAAGCTGAACCAAAGCCTGAAACTGAGTGCTTACACTGCAAAGGAAATGGTCACTGGAAACGGAAATACCCTGAATATTTGGTGGATAAGAAGGATGGCAAAGTGAACAAGGGTATATTTGATATACAGGTTATTGATGTGTACCTTACTAGTGTTTATAGTAGCCCCTGAGTATTTGATACTTGTTCAGTTGCTAAGATTAGTAACTCGAAACAGGAGTTACAGAATAAACAAAGACTAGTTGAAGGGGAAGTGACGATGAGTGTTGGAAGTAGTTCCAAGATTGATATGATCATCATCACACACTCCCTATACTTTCGGGATTAGTGTTAAACCTAAATAAATGTTATTTGGCGTTTGCGTTGAGCATGAATATGATTTGATCATGTTCATTGCAATACAGTTATTCATTTAAAGTTAGAGAATAATTGTTGTTCTGTTTACATGAATAAAACCTTCAAATGGTCATACACCCAATGAAAATAGTTTGTTGGATCTCGATCGTAGTGATACACATATTCATAATATTGATGCCAGAAGATGCAAAGTTAATAATGATAGTGCAACTTATTTGTGGCACTGCCGTTTGGGTCATATCGGTGTAAAGCGCATGAAGAAACTCCATAAAATGGATTTTCGGAATCACTTGGTTATGAATCATTTGATGCTTGCGAACCATGCCTTTTGGGCAAGATAACTAAAACTTCGTTCTTCGGAACAATGGAACGAGCTACTGACTTGTTGGAAATAATACATACCGATGTATGTGATCCAATGAGTGTTGATGCTCGTGGCAAGTATCGTTATTTTCTGACCTTCACAAGATGATTTGAGCAGATATGGGTATATCTACTTGATGAAACATAAGTCTGAAATAGTTGAAAGGTTCAAAGAATTTCAGAGTAAAGTGGAAAAATCATCGTAACAAGAAAATAAAGTTTCTGCGATCTGATCGCGGAGACGAATATTTGAGTTACGAGTTTGGTCTTCAATTCAAATAATGTGGAATAGTTTCACAGCTCACGCCACCTGGAACACCACAACGTTATGGTGTGTCTGAATGTCGTAACCGCACTTTATTGGATATGGTGCGATCTATGATGTCTCTTATTAATTTACCATTATCGTTTTGGGGTTATGCATTAGAGACAGCTGCATGCACGTTAAAAGGGCACCATCTAAATCCGTTGAGACGACACTATATGAACTGTGGTTAAGCAAGAAACCCAAGTTGTCGTTTCTTAAAGTTTAGGGCTACGATGCTTATATGAAAAAGTTTCATCCTGATAAGCTCAAACCCAAATCGGAGAAGTGCGTCTTCATAGAATACCCAAAGGAAACTGTTGGGTACACCTTCTATCACAGATCTGAAGGCAAAACATTCATTGCCAAGAATGGATCCTTTCTAGAGAAGAAGTTTCTCTCGAAAGAAGTGAGTGGGAGGAAAGTAGAACTTGATGAGGTAACTGTACCTGCTCCCTTATTGGAAATTAGTTCATCACAAAAATCTGTTCCTATGACTACTACACCAATTAGTGAGGAAGTTAATGATGATGATCATGAAACTTCAGATTAAGTTACTACAGAACCTCGTAGGTCTTCCAGAGTAAGATCCGCACCAAAGTGGTACGGTAATCCTGTTCTGGAAGTTATGTTACTAGACCATGACGAACCTACGAACTATGAAGAAGCGATGGTGAGCCCAGATTCCGCAAAATGGCTTGAGGCCATGAGATCTGAGATAAGATCCATGTATGAAAACAAAGTATGGACTTTGATTGACTTGCCCAATGATCAGCGAGATATTGAGATTAAATGGATCTTCAAAACGAAGACGGACGCTGATAGTGTTACTATCTACAAAGCTAGAATTGTCGCAAAACGTTTTCGACAAATTCAAGGTGTTGACTACGATGAGAGTTTTTCACTCGTATCTATGCTTAAGTCTGTCTGAATCATGTTAGCAATTGCCGCATTTTATGAAATCTGGCAAATGGATAAACAAAACTGCATTCCTTAATGGATTTATTAAAGAAGAGTTGTATATGATGCAACCATAAGGTTTTGTCGATCCTAAAGGTGTTAACAAAATATGCAAGCTCCAGCGATCCATCTATGGACTGGTGCAAGCATCTCGGAGTTGGAATATATGCTTTGATAAATTGATCAAAGGATATAGTTTTATACAGACTTACGGTGAAGCCTGTATTTACAAGAAAGTGAGTGGGAGCTCTGTAGCATTTCTAATATTATATGTGGATGACATATTGTTGATTGGAAATGATATAGAAATTCTGGATAGCATGAAAGGATACTTGAATAAGAGTTTTTCAAAGCAAGACCTCGGTGAAGCTGAGCATCAATATCTATATAGATAGATCAAGACGCTTGATAAGATTTTTCAATGAGTACATACCTTGATAAATTTTTGAAATAGTTCAAAATGGAACAGTCAAAGAAGGAGTTCTTGCCTGTGATGCAAAGGTGTGAATTTGAGTAAGTCTCAAGACCCGACCATGGCAGAAAATAGAAAGAGAATGAAAAGTCATTTCATGTGCCTCAATCATAGGTTCTATAAAGTATGCTATGCTATGAACCAGGCCTATTGTATACCTTGCTCTGAGTTTGACAAAGGAATACAATTTTGATCTAAGAGTAGATCACTGGACAGCGGTCAAGAATATCCTTAGTGAGGACTAAGGAGATGTTTCTCGATTATGGAGGTGATAAAAGAGCCCGTCGTAAAAATTTACAACGATGCAAGCTTTTACACTGATCCAGATGACTCTAAGTCTCAATCTGGATACATATTGAAAGTGGGAGCAATTAGCTAGAGTAGCTCCATGCATAAGCATTGTGGACATAGAATATTTTGCAAAATACATACGGCTCTGAATATGACAGATCCGTTGACTAAACTTCTCTCACAAGCAAAACATGATCATACCTTAGTACTCTTTGGGTGTTAATCACATAGCGATGTGAACTAGATTATTTACTCTAGTAAACCCTTTGGGTGTTGGTCACATGAGATGTGAACTATGGGTGTTAATCATATACAGATATGAATATTGATGTTAAATCACATGACGATGTGAACTAGATTATTGACTCTAGTGCAAGTGGGACACTGAAGGAAATATGCCCTAGAGGCAATAATAAAGTTATTATTTATTTCCTTATATCATGGTAAATGTTTATTATTCATGCTAGAATTGTATTAACCGGAAACATAATACATGTGTGATACATAGACAAACATATACTCACTAGTATGCCTCTACTTGACTAGCTCATTAATCAAAGATGGTTATGTTTCCTAACCATAGACATGTGTTGTCATTTGATTAATGGGATCACATCATTAGGAGAATGATGTGATTGACATGACCCATTCCGTTAGCCTAGCACTTGATCGTTTAGTATGTTGCTATTGCTTTCTTCATGACTTATACATGTTCCTGTAACTATGAGATTATGCAACTCCCGTTTACCGGAGAAACACTTTGGGTGCTACCAAACATCACAACGTAACTGGGTGATTATAAAGGAGTACTACAGGTGTCTCCAAAGGTACATGTTGGGTTGGCGTATTTCGAGATTAGGTTTTGTCACTCCGATTGTCGGAGAGGTATCTCTGGGCCCTCTTGGTAATGCACATCACTATAAGCCTTGCAAGCAATATGACTAATGAGTTAGTTGCGGGATGATGCATTATGTAACGAGAAAAGAGACTTGCCGGTAACGAGATTGAACTAGGTATTTGATACCGACGATCGAATCTCGGGCAAGTAACATACCGATGACAAAGGGAACAACGTATGTTGTTATGCGGTTTGACCGATAAAGATCTTCATAGAATATGTAGGAGCCAATATGGGCATCCAGGTTCCGCTATTGGTTATTGACCGAGAATAGTTCTAGGTCATGTCTACATAGTTCTCGAACCCGTAGGGTCCCCACGCTTAACATTACGATGACAGTTTTTATGAGTTTTGATGTACCGAAGGAGTTCGGAGTCCCGGATGAGATCGGGGACATGACGAGGAGTCTCAAAATGGTCGAGACGTAAAGATCGATATATTGGACGACTATATTCGGAGTTCGGAAAGGTTCCGAGTAATTTGGTATTTTTCGGAGTACTGGAGAGTTACGGGAATTCGTATTGGGCCTCATTGGGCCATACGGGAAAGGAGAGAAAGGGCCAAAAGGGTGGCCGCACCCCTCCCCTTGGACTAGTTCGAATTGGACTAGGGAGGGGGGGCGCCCCCTTCCTTCCTTCTCCTTCTCTCTTCCCTTTCCTTCTCTCCTACTCCTACTACATGGAAGGGTTCCTAGTTGGACTAGGAAAGGCGGAATCCTACTCCCGGTGGGAGTAGGACTCCCCTAGGGCGCGCCATAGAGAGGGCCGGCCCTCCCCCTTCTCCACTCCTTTATATACGGGGGCAGGGGGCACCCCATGACACACAAGTTGATCTACGGATCGTTCCTTAGCCGTGTGCGGTGCCCCCCTCCACCATATTCCACCTCGGTCATATCATCGCGGAGTTTAGGCGAAGCCCTGCGCCGGTAGAGCATCATCATCGTCACCATGCCGTCGTGCTGACGGAACTCATCCCCGACACTTTGCTGGATTGGAGTCCGGGGATCGTCATCGAGCTGAACGTGTGCTGAACTCAGAGGTGCGTACGTTCGGTACTTGGATCGGTCGGATCGTGAAGACGTACGACTACATCAACCGCGTTATCATAACACTTCCGCTTACGGTCTACGAGGGTACGTGGACAACACTCTCCCCTCTCGTTGCTATGCCGTCACCATGATCTTGCGTGTGCGTAGGAATTTTTTTGAAATTACTACGTTCCCCAACACCCCCTCCCTCCTTTATATACGGGGGCAGGGGGCACCCTAGGACACACAAGTTGATCTACGTGATCGTTCCTTAGCCGTGTGCGGTGCCCCCCTCCACCATATTCCACCTCGGTCATATAATTGCGGAGTTTAGGCGAAGCCCTGCGCCGGTAGAACATCATCATCGTCACCACGCCGTCGTGCTGACGGAACTCATCCCCGACACTTTGCTGGATCGGAGTCCGGGGATCGTCATCAAGCTGAACGTGTGCTGAACTCGGAGGTGCCGTACGTTCGGTACTTGGATCGGTCGGATCGTGAAGACGTACGACTACATCAACCGCGTTGTCATAACGCTTCCGCTTACGGTCTACGAGGGTACGTGGACATTACTCTCCCCTCGCGTTGCTATGCATCACCATGATCTTGCGTGTGCGTAGGAAATTTTTTGAAATTACTACGTGTCGTGGTTCTAAGCCTGACAGTAGAGTGGGGGTAGGTATGGAGAGGCAAGGTCCTAGCTATGGAGAGGTTGTAAACTCAAGGGATGTACGAGTTCAGGCCCTTCTCGGAAGAAGTAATAGCCCTACGTCTCGGAGCCCGGAGGCGGTCGAGTGGATTATGAGTATATGAGTTACAAGGTGCCGAACCCTTCTGCCTGTGGAGGGGGGTGGCTTATATAGAGTGCGCCAGGACCCCAGCCAGCCCACGTAGGAGAGGGTTTAAGGTGAGTTAAGTCTGGGGCGTTACTGGTAACGCCCCACATAAAGTGCCTTTACTATCATAAAGTCTACTTGATTACAGGCCGTTGCAGTGCAGAGTGCCTCTTGACCTCCTGGTGGTCGAGTGAGTCTTCGTGGTCGAGTCCTTCAGGCTAGTCGAGTGAGTCCTCGTTGGTCGACTGGAAGGCGACCTCTTCTAAGGATGTCCTGGGGTAAGTTACTTGGATCAGGTCCATGACCCTACCCTAGGTACATAACCCCATCACTACGTTCCCCAACAAAAGGAACACTAGGAGGGGATTCAATAATATGTAGGGACGGTCATTCTTGGTCTCAAGCACACTACAAGAATTCTACCTTGGTGACCCCGTATGTCGATGAGCACAAGAACATTCTACGATCAAAACACCCGGACCAGTGTGACGACTGGATTACATGTGAACACATCAGGAGTTTCAGCAGTTGGTTCCAAACACGTCTCAGGTGTGACAACACTGTTTCTGATGACCTGTACTCGTTGGCGAGGGAACCATCTTCGACTGTAATGACTTACAAAGTGTACGAGATAAATGGGAATACATTTTACACGATCGCCCAAGATCAAAAGAGCACTAACCAAAACAGTGGTGTTCGCTTTGATGCAGCAACCAAGAGGGGAAAGGACACATATTATGGTTACATAGTGGACATATGGGAACTTGACTATGGATATGATATTAAGGTCCCTTTGTTTAATTGCAAATGGGTCAATCTATTAGGAGGCGGGGTACAGGTAGACCCACAGTACGGAATGAAAACAGTGGATCGGAACAATCTGGGGTACACAGACGAACCATTTGTCCTAGCCAATGACGTGGCGCAGGTTTTCTATGTGAAGGACATGTCTACCAAACCGAGAAAAAGAAATGATAAGGAAGCGGATACATCATACGATGAGCCAAAGCGCCACATAGTTCTTTCAGGAAAAAGACACATTATGGGATTGGAGGGCAAGACAGACATGTCTGAAGATTATGAAAAGTTTCATGAAATTCCTCCCTTCAAAGTCAAGGCTGACCCAAGCACTGTGTTAAACGATGAAGATTATCCATGGTTACGACGCAATAAGCAAAGGACACAAGTGAAGAAAAAGTGAAGACTTTCTATCAACAATTATTATGATGATGCCTTTGATCTAGAATATCACTGCAGTTACATGTGAACAAATGAAATCCCTTTGTAATAGATGAGTTTTCGTCCGAAACCCTGATACTTCAAAAGAGATTGTCTGTTTTGTACACCAAGTGCATCCAGTTTTTGTCGTAACCCTCCCAACTTTTTAGCACATGCTATGTGGGTGAAATGATGATACCATGCCAACTTTCAACCTTTTCAGAGTTCATTTGTAGTGCTTTTCAGTTTAAGGGTCATTTAGCTCAAAAAATCAGTACAGGCATGAAAAATACCAAATGAAGTCAAGGAGGGTTGAAAATTGATGATGTGGCTTTGAATAGTGCATTTTGAACGCACAAAAAGTCTGGAGTTCAAATAAGTTCAAAAAAATGGAAACCCTTTGTAACGGATGAGTTTTCATCCGAAACCCTGATACTTCAAAAGTGATTGTCCATTTTGCACACGAAGTGCATCCAGTTTTTGTCGTAACCCTCTCAACTTTTTAGCACATGCTATGTGGGTGAAATTATGATACCATGCCAACTTTCAACCTTTTCAGAGTTCATTTGTAGTGCTTTTCAATTTCAGGGTCATTTAGCTCAAATAATGAACTAATAGCAAAAAGAATGAACTAACAGAAAAAATAATGAACTAAAAATAATCAATTAAAATGTTCTGTTATGATCAACTAAAACAAAACTATAATATCCTTCAATAGCAAAAATAATCAACTAAAAAGCTTTTATAAAACTCCAATAGCAAAAGGAATCAACTCAAAAAACTTTTATAAATCTCTAGTATTATTGAAACTAAAATTATATAAAATTTATGCAACCAAAATTATCAAAGTATTTTTTGTTCAAAACATTAAAAGCAAAAAGAATTCTCATAAAGAATTTTTTTGTTAGAAACATTAGTAGCAAAAAGAATTATCATAAAGAATTTTTGTGTTAGAAACTAAAATAACAAAATATGTTTTTGAATATAATGATAAAACACAGTAATATTAAATAGCAGGAAAAAGAATCACTCAAAAATCTATTTTTATAGTAAAGTTATTCAAAAACTAGTGATTCACACAAATTTCAAAAAAATCAAATTTAAACTATTCAAATTGGAAAACAAAGGGCACTAACAAAAAGTTTATAATTTTTATTACCTACAAGCAAAAGGAACTAAAAAATAAAGCAAAAAAAAGAAAATAAATAATGCAAAAAACAAAAAACTGGAAAAGAAGCCACCTACTAGGCCACCACGGCCTGAATACGACTAGAAACCCAACCATGGGCCAGGATTCAGGCCAGCAGAAGGCCCAGTAGGCTCATGAGGCATAGCAGTGTCAGATTAGGCTCGTAAGCCTGCAATTGAGAGGAGCTCGAGAGGGGTGTGGCAGTGGGGCTTATAAACCACTACAGGCCCCTCTCAACAAGCGAGGTGGGACTAAAGGTTTTGGCCACGGGTAGCACGAGGCCTTTGGTCCCGGTTGGTATCTTTTTTTAAGTTGTTAGTAGGTATCGATTTTAGGTTAGTGCATTTTATCACTAATTTTAGGTTAGTTGATCGATTTAGTGCATTTTAGGTTTGTTGTATTGTTAGTGCATTTTAGGTTTGTTGTACCGTTAGTGCATTTTAGGTTAGTGCATTTTAGGTTAGTGGATAGGAAAAAGTAAAATAAGAAAAACGAAGAAAAGAGGAAAGAAGGAAGAAGGAAGAAGAAGAAAAAGAAGGAGAGAAAAATAAGGATAATGATGATGATATGTATGATGATATATGAAAACTAGCTTGGTTAATTTTTTGTACTAGATGATAATGATGATGATGATGATGATGATGATGATGATGATATATGAAAACTTTTTTAGATGTATATATATGATGATGTAATTTTGTTCAATGATATATGATGATGTAATTTTGTCGATATATATACCCCCTCCCCGATAACTTCGACATGAGGGGGGGTCGAAATACCCCCTCCCCGATAAATTTTTTGCTATGTATATGTCGTCGTTGTCGATATACCCCGTCCCCGATAACTTTGACATGAGGGGGGTCGATATACCCCCTTCCCGATAACATTTTTTTCTATGTATATGTCGTCGTTGTTGATATACCCCCTCCCCGATAACTTTGACATGAGGAGAAGAAGGAGAAGAAGAGGAGAGGAAGAAGAGGAGAAAATAAATAAGAAGAGGAAGAAAAACAAGAAAAAAAGAGGAGAAGAAGAAGGAATAGAGGAAAAGAAGAAAAAATAGAAAAAAAATTCTATTTTTTCTTCTTCTCCTCTATTCCTTCTTCTTCTCCTCTTTTTTCTTATTTTTTTCTTTTATTTTTTCTTCTTCTTCTCCTCTATTTTTTCTTCTTCCTCCTCTTCTTATTTTTTATCAGGAACGAGGGTGTCAGGAACTAGGGTGTCAGAAACTAGGGTAGAAGGTCGAGGGTCGCCAAGGGGTGGAGGGTCGTCGAGGGGTCGAGGGTCGAGGGTCGTCGAGGGGTCGAGGGTCGTCGAGGGGTCGAGGGTGGGTTGAGGGTCGAGGGTCGATGGTCGTCGAGAGTCGAGGGTTGAGGGTCGAGGGGTCAAGGGTCTAGGGTCGTCGAGGGGTCGAGGGTCTAGAGTCGTCGAGGGGTCGAGGATCGCCGAGGGTCAAGGGTCTCTGTTTAACAAGAATGCCCCCATTACGGATGTGAAGGAAATATGCCCTAGAGGCAATAATAAAGTTATTATTTATTTCCTTACATCATGATAAATGTTTATTATTCATGCTAGAATTGTATCAACCGAAAACATGATACATGTGTGAATACATAGACAAACTGAGTGTCACTAGTATGCCTCTACTTGACTAGCTCGTTTATCAAAGATAGTTATGTTTCCTAGCCATGGACAAAAGAGTTGTCATTTGATTAACGGGATCACATCATTGAGAGAATGATGTGATTGACTTGACCCATTCCGTTAGCTTAGCACTTGATCATTTAGTATGTTGCTACTGCTTTCTTCATGACTTATACATGTTCCTGTGACTATGAGATTATGCAACTCCCGTTTACCGAAGGAACACTTTGTGTGCCACCAAACGTCACAACGTAACTGGGTGATTATAAATGTGCTCTGCAGGTGTCTCCGAAGGTACTTGTTGTGTTGGCGTATTTCGAGATTAGGATTTGTCACTCCAATTGTCGAAGAGGTATCTCTGGGCCCTCTCGATAATACACATCACTATAAGCCTTGCAAGCAATGTGACTAATGAGTTAGTTGCGAGATGATGTATTACATAACGAGTAAAGAGACTTGCCGGTAACGAGATTGAACTAGGTATTGAGATACGGACGATCGAATCTCAGGCAAGTAACATACTGATGACAAAGGGAACAACGTATGTTGTTATGAGGTTTGACCGATAAAGATCTTCATAGAATATGTGGGAGCCAATATGAGCATCTAGGTTCCGCTATTGGTTATTGACCAAAAACGTATTTCGGTCATGTCTACATTGTTCTCGAACCCGTAGGGTCCGCACGCTTAAAGTTAGATGACAGATATATATCGGAGTACCGGGGGGTTACCGGAACCCCCCTGGGGGTTAATGGGCCACTTGGGCCCAAAGTGGAGAAGAGGAGGGGCGGCCAGGGCAGGCCGCGCGCCCCCTCCCCCTCTAGTCCGAATTGGACAAGGAGGGGCGGCGGCGCCCCCCTTTCCTTCCTCCCCTCTCTCCCTTCCTTCCCCCTCTCCTACTTGGACAAGGAAAGGAGGGAGTCCTACTCCCGGTGGGAGTAGGACTCCCCTTGGCGCGCCCTCCTCCTGGCTGACTGCCCCGCCCCCTTGAACCTTTATATACGGGTGCAGGGGGGCACCTCTAGGCATAACAATTGATCATTGATCTCTTAGCCGTGTGCAGTGCCCCCCTCCACCATAATCCACCTCGATAATATCGTAGCGGTGCTTAGGCGAAGCCCTACGTCGGTAGAACATCATCATCGTCACCATGTCGTCATGCTGACGGAACTCTCCCTCGACACTCGGCTGGATCGGAGTTCGAGGGACGTCATCGAGTTGAATGTGTGCAAGAACTCGGAGGTGCCGTGCGTTCAGTGCTTGATCGGTCGGGCCCTGAAGACGTACGACTACATCAACCGCGTTGTGCTAATGCTTCCGCTTTCGGTCTACGAGGGTATGTGGACACACTCTCCCCTCTCGTTTCTATGCATCACCATGATCTTGCGTGTGTGTAGGAAATTTTTTGAAATTACTACGTTCCCCAACAGTGGCATCCGAGCCTAGGTTTTATGCATTGATGTTATATGCACGAGTAGAACACAAGTGAGTTGTGGGCGATACAAGTCATACTGCTTACCAGCATGTCATACTTTGGTTCGGCGGTATTGTTGGATGAAGCGGCCTGGACCGACATTACGCGTACGCTTACGCGAGACTGGTTCTACCGACGTGCTTTGCACATAGGTGGCTGGCGGGTGTCAGTTTCTCCAACTTTAGTTGAACCAAGTGTGGCTACGCCCGGTCCTTGAGAAGGTTAAAACAACACTAACTTGACGAACTATCGTTGTGGTTTTGATGCGTAGGTAAGAACGGTTCTTGCTCAGCCCGTAGCAGCCACGTAAAACTTGCAACGACAAAGTAGAGGACGTCTAACTTGTTTTTGCAGGGCATGTTGTGATGTGATATGGTCAAGACGTGATGAGATATAAGTTGTTGTATGAGACGATCATGTTTTGTTGAAGTTATCAGCAACTGGCAGAAGCCTTATGGTTGTCTCTTTATTGCATAAGATGCAAGCGCCAAATAACTACTTTACTTTATCGCTATGCGATAGCAATAGTTGGCGAGACGACCATGTGACGACACATTGATATAGATCAAGATGATGGAGATCATGGTGTCATGCCGGTGACGATGGAGATCATGACGACGCTTTGGAGATGGAGATCAAAGGCACAAGATGATGATGGCCATAGCATGTCACATATTTTTGATTGCATATGATGTTTATCTTTTATACATCTTATTTTGTTTTGATTGACGGTAGAATTATAAGATGATTTCTCACTAAATTTCAAGATAAAAGTGTTCTCCATGAGTATGCACCATTGCCAAAGTTCGTCGTGCCCAAACACCACGTGATGATCGTGTGTGATAAGCTCTACGTCCATCTACAACGGGTGCAAGCCAGTTTTGCACACGCAGAATACTCAGGTTAAACTTGATGAGACTAGCATATGCAGATATGGCCTCGGAACACTGAGACCGAAAGGTCGAGCGTGAATCATATAGTAGATATGATCAACATAATGATGTTCACCATTGAAAACTACTCCATTTCACGTGATGATCGGTTATGGTTTAGTTGATTTGGATCACGTGATCACTTAGATGATTAGAGGGATGTCTATCTAAGTGGGGGTTCTTAAGTAATATGATTAATTGAACTTTAATTTATCATGAACTTAGTCCTGGTAGTATTTTGCAAATTATGTTATAGATCAATAGCTCGCGTTGTTGCTTCCTTATGTTTTTGCTTCCCTATGTTTTTTTATATGTTCCTAGAGAAAAACTATGTTGAAAGATGTTAGTAGCAATGATGCGGACTTGGTCCGTGATTTGAGGTTTATCCTCATTGCTGCACAGAAGAATTATGTCCTTGATGCACTGCTAGGTGACAGACCTATTGCAGGAGCAGATGCAGACGTTATGAACGTTTGGCAAGCTCAATATGATGACTACTTAATAGTTTTGTGCACCATGCTTTATGGCTTAGAACCGGGACTACAAAAACGTTTTTGAAACGTCACGGAACATATGAGATGTTCCATGAGATGAAATTCATATTTCAGACTCATGCCCGTTTCAAGAGGTATGAGACCTCTGACAAATACTTCGCCTAAAAGATGGAGGAGAATTGCTCAACTAGTGAGCAAGTGCTTAGATTGTCTGAGTACTACAATCGCTTGAATCAATTGGGAGTTAATCTTCCAGATAAGATAGTGATTGGCAGGGTTCTCTAGTCACCATCACCAAGTTACTGGAACTTCGTGATGAACTATAATGCAAGGGATGACGAAAAACAATTCCCGATCTCTTCGCGATGCAGAAATCGACGAAGGTAGAAATCAAGAAAAGAGCATCAAGTGTTGATGATTGACAAGACCACTAGTTTCAAGAAAAGGGCAAAGGGAAGGAACTTCAAGCAGAATGGCAAGCAAGTTGTCACTCCCGTGAAGGAGCCGAAAGCTGGACCAAATCCTGAAACTGAGTGCTTCTACTGCAAAAGAAATGGTCACTAGAAGCGGAAATACCCTGAATATTTGGTGGATAAGAAGGATGGCAAAGTGAACAAGGGTATATTTGATATACATGTTATTGATGTGTACCTTACTATTGTTTATAGTAGCCCCTGAGTATTTGATACTTGTTCGGTTGCTAATATTAGTAACTCGAAACAGGAGTTACACAATAAACAAAGACTAGTTGAGAGTGAAGTGACGGTGTGTGTTGGAAGTGGTTCCAAGATTGATATGACCATCATCGCACACACCCTATACTTTCGGGATTAGTGTTAAACCTAAATAATTGTTATTTGGCGTTTGTGTTGAGCATAGATATGATTTGATCATGTTTATTGCAATACGGTTATTCATTTAAAGTCAAGAGAATAATTGTTGTTCTGTTTACATGAATAAAACCTTTGATGGTCATACACCCAATGAAAATAGTTTGTTGGACCTCAATCATAGTGATACACATATTCATAATATAGATGACAAAAGATGCAAAGTTGATAATGATAGTGCAACTTATTTGTGGCACTACCATTTGGGTCATATCAGTGTAAAGCGCATGAAGTAACTCCATTAAGATGGACTTTTGAAATCACTTAGTTATGAATCATTTGATGCTTGTGAACCGTGCCTTTTGGGCAAGATGACTAAAACTCCGTTCTCTGAAACAATGGAACGGGCTACTGAATTATTGGAAATAATACATACCGATGTATGTGGTCCAATGAGTGTTGATGCTCGTGGCAGGTATCATTATTTTCTGACCTTCACAAATGATTTGAGTAGATATGAGTATATCTACTTAATGAAACACAAGTCTGAAACATTTGAAAAGTTCAAAGAATTTCAGAGTGAAGTGGAGAATCATTGTAACAACAAAATAAAGTTTCTATGATCTGATCGTGGAGGAGAATATTTGAGTTATGAGTTTGGCCTTCATTTAAAACAATGTGGAATAGTTTCACGGCTCACGCCACATGGAACACCACATCGTAATGGTGGGTCCAAACGTCATAACCATACTTTATTGGATATAGTACAATCTATGATGTCTCTTACCGATTTACCACTATCGTTTTGGGGTTATGCATTAGAGACAACTGCATTCACTTTAAAAAGGGCACCATCAAAATCCGTTGAGACGACGCCTTATGAACTGTGGTTTGGCAAGAAACCAAAGTTGTCATTTCTTAAAGTTTGGGGCTGCGATGCTTATGTGAAAAAGTTTCAACCTAATAAGCTCGAACCCAAATCGGAGAAGTGCGTCTTCATAGAATACCCAAAGGTAACTATTGGGTACACCTTCTATCACAGATCCGAAGGCAAGTTATTCATTGCTAAGATGGATCCTTTCTAGAGAAGGAGTTTCTCTCAAAAGAAGTGAGTGGGAGGAAAGTAGAACTTGATGAGGTAACTGTACCTGCTCCCTTATTGGAAAGTATTTCATCACAGAAATCAGTTTCAGTGATTCCTACACCAATTAGTGAGGAAGCTAATGATGATGATCATGAAACTTCAGATCAAGTTACTACAGAACCTCGTAGGTCTTCCAGAATAAGATCCACACTAGAGCGGTACGGTAATCCTATTCTGGAAGTCATGTTACTAGACCATGATGAACCTGCGAACTATGAGGAAGCGGTGATGAGCCCAGATTCCGCGAAATGGCTTGAGGCCATGAAATCTGAGATGGGATCCATGTATGAAAACAAAGTGTGGACTTTGGTTGTCTTGCCTGATGATCGGCAAGCCATAGAAAATAAATGGATCTTCAAGAGGAAGACGGACACTGATAGTAGTGTTACTATCTACAAAGCTCGACTTGTTGCGAAAGGTTTTCGACAAGTTCAAGGTGTTGAATACGATGACATTTTCTCACTCGTAACGATGCTTAAGTCTGTCTGAATCATGTTAGCAATTGCCACATTTATGAAATCTAGCAAACGGATGTAAAAACTACATTCCTTAATGGATTTATTAAAGAAGAGTTGTATATGATGCCACCAGAAGGTTTTGTCAATCTTAAAGGTGCTAACAAAGTGTGCAAGCTCCAGCAATCCATCAATGGACTGGTGCAAGCATCTCGGAGTTGGAATATACGCTTTGATGAGTTGATCAAAAGATATGGTTTTATGTAGACTTTTTGGAAAAGCCTGTATTTACAAGAAAGTGAGTGGGAGCACTACAGCCTTTCTGATAAGTATATGTGAATGACATATTGTTGATCGGAAATGATGTAGAATTTTCTAGAAAGCATAAAGGAGTGTTTAGAAGGAGTTTTTCAAAGAAAGACCTCAGTAAAGTTACTTACATATTGAGCATCAAGATCTATTGAGTTAGAACAAGACGCTTGATAAGATTTTCAATTAGTACATACCTTGACAAGATTTTGAAGTAGTTCAAAATGGAAACAGTCAAAGAAAGAGTTCTTGACTGTGATGCAAAGGTGTGAAGTTGAGTAAGACTCAAAACCCGACCATGGCAGAAAATAGAAAGAGAATGAAAAATCATTCCCTATGCCTCAGTCATAGGTTCTATAAAGTATGTTATGCTGTGTACCAGACATATTGTATACCTTGCCTGATTTTGGCAAAGGAATACAATTTTGATCTAAGAGTAGATCACTAGACAGCGGTCAAGAATATCCTTAGTGAGGACTAAGGAGATGTTTCTCGATTATGGAGGTGATAAAAGAGTTCGTCGTAAAGAGTTACATCGATGCAAGATTTTACACCGATCCAGATGACTCTAAGTCTCAATCTGGATACATATTGAAAGTGGGAGCAATTAGCTAGAGTAGCTCCGTGCAGAGCATTGTAGACATAGAATATTTGCAAAATACATACGGCTCTGAATGTGACAGGCCCGTTGACTAAACTTCTCTCACGAGCAAAACATGATCATACCTTAGTACTCTTTGGGTGTTAATCACATAGCGATGTGAACTAGATTATTGACTCTAGTAAAACCCTTCGGGTGTTGGTCACATGACGATGTGAACTATGGGTGTTAATCACATACATATGTGAATATTGATATTGAATCACATGATGATGTGAACTAGATTATTGACTCTAGTGCAAGTGGGAGACTGAAGGAAATATGCCCTAGAGGCAATAATAAAGTTATTATTTATTTACTTACATCATGATAAGTGTTTATTATTCATGCTAGAATTGTATTAACCGGAAACAGGATACATGTGTGAATACATAGACAAACTGAGTGTCACTAGTATGCCTCTACTTGACTAGCTCGTTTATCAAAGATGGTTATGTTTCCTAGCCATGGACAAAAGAGTTGTCATTTGATTAATGGGATCACATCATTGAGAGAATGATGTGATTGACTTGACCCATTCCGTTAGCTTAGCACTTGATCGTTTAGTATGTTGCTACTGCTTTCTTCATGACTTATATATGTTCCAGTGACTATGAGATTATGCAACTCCCGTTTACCGGAGGAACACTTTGTGTGCCACCAAACGTCACAACGTAACTGGGTGATTATAAAGGTGCTCTACAGGTGTCTCCGAAGGTACTTGTTGGGTTGGCGTATTTCGAGATTAGGATTTGTCACTCCGATTGTCGGAGAGGTATCTCTGGGCCCTCTCGGTAATACACATCACTATAAGCCTTGCAAGCAATGTGACTAATGAGTTAGTTGCGAGATGATGTATTACATAAAGAGTAAAGAGACTTGCTGGTAACGAGATTGAACTAGGTATTGAGATACCAACGATCGAATCTCGGGCAAGTAACATACCGATGACAAAGGGAACAACATATGTTGTTATGCGGTTTGACCGATAAAGATCTTCGTAGAATATGTGGGAGCCAATATGAGCATCCAGGTTCTGCTATTGGTTATTGACCGGAAATGTATTTCGATCATGTCTACATTGTTCTCGAACCCGTAGGGTCCGCATGCTTAAAGTTAGATGACAGTTATATTGTGAGTTTATATGTTTTTGATGTACCGAAGGTATTCGGAGTCCCGGATGTGATCACGGACATAATGAGGAGTCTTGAAATGGTCGAGACATGAAGATTGGTATATTGGACGACTATATTCGGACACCGAAATAAGTTTCGGGGGTTATCGGATATATACCGGAGTACCGGGGGTTACCGGAACCCCCCGGGGGGTTAATGGGCCACTTGGGCCCAAAGTGGAGAAGAGGAGGGGCGGCCAGGGCAGGACGCGCGCCCCCTCCCCCTCTAGTCCGAATTGGACAAGGAGGGGGGCGGCGCCCCCCTTTCCTTCCTCCCCTCTCTCCCTTCCTTCCCCCTCTCCTACTTGGACAAGGAAAGGAGGGAGTCCTACTCCCGGTGGGAGTAGGACTCCCCTTGGCGCGCCCTCCTCCTGGCCGGCCGCCCCCTCCCCCTTGAACCTTTATATACAGGGGCAGGGGGGCACCTCTAGGCATAACAATTGATCATTGATTTCTTAGCATATGCGGTGTCCCCCTCCACCATAATCCACCTCTATAATATCGTAGCGGTGCTTAGGCGAAGCCCTGCGTTGGTAGAATATCATCAGCATCACCACGCCGTCGTGCTAACGGAACTCTCCCTCGACACTCGGCTGGATCGGAGTTCGAGGGACGTCATCGAGCCGAACGTGTGCAAGAACTCGGAGGTGTCGTGCGTTTGGTGCTTGATCGGTCGGGCCGTGAAGACGTATGACTACATCAACCGCGTTGTGCTAACGCTTCCGCTTTCGGTCTACGAGGGTACATGGACACACTCTCCCCTCTCGTTGCTATGCATAACCATGATCTTGCGTGTGCGTAGAATTTTTTTTTGAAATTACTACGTTCCCCAACAGGATGTGCACAAGTTGATCCATTTTTTCTGATCTCATCCATGGCTACATCATTTACTGGAAGTAACAGGCGTATGACGCTATGAAACTCTTCAAAGTTGTTTTGAAACAGAGTCCCGGATAGGATGATTCTGTTTTTGGTACGGATTTAAGCAAAGGCCTTCCAAATGGCGATATTCGGAAGGCTCTTGCTGAACTTCGTACCAAAAAGCGAATTATCCTATCCGAGACTCCGTTCCAAAACAATTTTGGAGAGCTTTTTACCGTTATGCGCCTGTTACTTTCGGAAAATGATGAAGCAATTGTTTTCTTGAGATCAACAAAAATATGGACCACTTTCTACACATCCAGAATGGCACCATCTTGTAAAATCCCTTAAAGGTTTAGAGAATCCAAGTGGTCGAGGATCAAAACTAGCTAGGGTAGGGGGTCAAGGGTCGCCGAGGGGTTGAGGGTCGAGGTTCGTCGAGGGGTCGAGGTGTTGAAAATATGCCCTAGAGGCAATAATAAATGATTATTATTATATTTCCTTGTTCATGATAATTGTCTGTTATTCATGATATAATTGTGTTATCCGGAAATCGTAATACATGTGTGAATACACAGACCACAACATGTCCCTAGTGAGCCTCTAGTTGACTAGCTCATTGATCAACTAATAGTCATGGTTTCCTGACTATGGACATTGGATGTCGTTGATAACGGGATCACATCATTAGGAGAATGATGTGATGGACAAGACCCAATCCTAAGCATAGCACAAGCTCGTGTAGTTCGTTTGCTAGAGCTTTTCCAATGTCAAGTATCTTTTCCTTAGACCATGAGATCGTGTAACTCCCGGATACCGTAGGACTGCTTTGGGTGTACCAAACGTCGCAGCGTAACTGGGTGACTATAAAGGTATACTACGGGTATCTCCGAAAGTGTCTGTTGGGTTGACACGGATCGAGACTGGGATTTGTCACTCCGTATGACGGAGAGGTATCTCTGGGCCCACTCGGTAACGCATCATCATAATGAGCTCAAAGTGACCAAGTTTTTGATCACGGGATCATGCATTACGGTACGAGTAAAGTGACTTGCCGGTAACGAGATTGAACGAGGTATTGGGATACCGACGATCGAATCTCGGGCAAGTAACGTACCGATTGACAAAGGGAATTATATACAGGATTGATTGAATCCTCGACATCGTGGTTCATCTGATGAGATCATCGAGGAGCATGTGGGAGCCAACATGGGTATCCAGATCCCACTGTTGGCTATTGACCGGAGACGCGTCTCGGTCATGTCTGCATGTCTCCCGAACCCGTAGGGTCTACACACTTAAGGTTCGGTGACGCTAGGGTTGTAGAGATATGAGTATGCAGTAACCCGAAAGTTGTTCGGAGTCCCGGATGAGATCCCGGACGTCACGAGGAGTTCCAGAATGGTCCCGAGGTAAAGAATTATATATAGGAAGTCAGGTTTCGGCCATCGGGAAAGTTTCGGGGGTCACCGGTATTGTACCGGGACCACCGGAAGGGTCCAGGGGGTCCACCGGGTGGGGCCACCTATCCCGGAGGGCCCCATGGGCTGAAGTGGGAGGGGAACCAGCCCCTGGTGGGC
>NC_041393.1:81663196-81669803 GCF_002162155.2 Triticum dicoccoides | reverse complement strand
CCGCCGCCCCCCTTGGAGATTGGATCTCCTAGGTCCGGCGCTCCCCCCCTAGGGGGCCTATATAAAGAAGGGGGAGGGAGGGCAGCCGCACCCATGCTCTTGGCGCCTCCCTCTCCCCCTGCTACACCCCTCCCTCTCGTAGAAGCTTGGCCAAGCCCTACCGAGATCGCTGCTGCATCCACCACCACGCCGTCGTGTTGTTGGATCTTCATCAACCTCTTCTTCCCCTTGCTGGATCAAGAAGGAGGAGACGTCTTCCTCAACCGTACGTGTGTTGAACGCGGAGGTGCTGTCCGTTCAGCACTAGGATCATCGGTGATTTGGATCACGACGAGTATGACTCCCTCAACCCCGTTCTCTTGAACGCTTCCGCTCGCGATCTAAAATGGTATGTAGATGCACTCCTCTCTCTTGTTGCTAGATGAACTCATAGATTGATCTTGGTGAAAGCGTAGAATTTTTTTATTTTCTGCAATGTTCCCCAACAGTGGCATCATGAGCTAGGTCTATGCGTAGTTCTCTTTGCACGAGTAGAACACATTTTGTTGTGGGTGTAGATGTTGTCAACTTTCTTGCCACTACTAGTCTTATTTTGCTTCGGCGGCATCGTGGGATGAAGCGGCCCGGATCGACCTTACACGTACGCTTACGTGAGACAGGTTCCACCGACTGACATGCACTAGTTGCATAAGGTGGCTAGCGGGTGTCTGTCTGTCCCACTTTAGTTGGAGCGGATTCGATGAAAAGGGTCCTTATGAAGGATAAATAGAAGTTGGAATATCACGTTGTGGCTTTTACGTAGGTAAGAAAACGTTCTTGCTAGAACCCTATTGCAGCCACGTAAAAACATGCAACAACAATTAGAGGACGTCTAACTTGTTTTTGTAGCATGTGCCTTGTGATGTGATATGGCCAAAAGTTGTGATGAATGATATATATGTGATGTATGAGATCATGTTCTTGTAATAGGAATCACGACTTGCATGTCGATGAGTATGACAACCGGCAGGAGCCATAGGAGTTGTCTTAATTATTGTATGACATGTGTGTCAATGATTAAATGCCATGTAATTAGTTTACTTTATTGCTAAACCGTTAGCCATAGTAGTAGAAGTAATAGTTGGCGAGCAACTTCATGGAGACACGATGATGGAGATCATGTTGATGGAGATCATGGTGTCATGTCGGTGACGAAGATGATCATGGAGCCCCGAAGATGGAGATCAAAGGAGCTATATGATATTGGCCATATCATGTCACTATTTGATTGCATGTGATGTTTATCATGTTTTTGCATCTTGTTTACTTAGAACGACGGTAGTAAATAAGATGATACCTCATAATAATTTCAAGAAAGTGTTCCCCCTAACTGTGCGCCGTTGCGAAAGTTCATTGTTTCGAAGCACCACGTGATGATCGGGTGTGATAGATTATAACGTTCACATACAACGGGTGTAAGACATATTTACACATGCATAAACACTTAGGTTAACTTGACAAGCCTAGCATGTACAGACATGGCCTCGGAACACAAGAGACCGAAAGGTCGAACATGAGTCGTATGGAAGATATGATCAACATGGAGATGTTCACCGATGATGACTAGTCCGTCTCACGTGATGATCGGACACGGCCTAGTCAACTCGGATCAGGTATCACTTAGATGACTAGAGGGATGTCTAATCTGAGTGGGAGTTCATTAAATAATTTGATTAGATGAACTTGATTATCATGAACTTAGTCTAAAAACCTTTGCAAAAATGTCTTGTAGATCAAATGGCCAACGCTCATGTCCACCTCAACTTCAACGCGTTCCTAGAGAAAACCAAGCTGAAAGATGATGGCAGCAACTATACGGACTGGGTCCGGAACCTGAGGATCATCCTCATAGCTGCGAAGAAAGATTATGTCTTAGAAGCACCGCTAGGTGAAGCACCCATCCCAGAGAACCAAGACGTTATGAACGCTTGGCAGTCTCGTGCTGATGATTACTCCCTCGTTCAGTGCGGCATGCTTTACATCTTAGAACCGAGGCTCCGAAAGTGTTTTGAGCAACACGGAGCATATGAGATGTTCGAAGAGCAGAAAATGGTTTTCCAAGGTCATGCCCGGGTCGAGAGATATGAAGTCTCCGACAAGTTCTTCAGTTGTAAGATGGAGGAAAATAGTTCTGTCAGTGAGCACATACTCAAAATGTCTGGGTTGCATAACCGCTTGACTCAGCTGGGAGTTAATCTCACGCCCAATATGCGACCCTATCCAAAAGGAACTCGAAGGTCCCACCAAGGATAGACCCGCATATTGAAACACTTTTGCAAGGTGGATATCATTACATCAACATTACATAAGAGATGGGGATACATACAAGAGGCATACAATGCCGCATGAATACAACATCACAATACATTAGAGCATCATCCGACTACGGATGAAACACAAACAGAAACTCAAACGACATCCACCCTGCTAGCCCAGGCTGCCGACCTGGAACCTATCCCATGATCGAAGAAGCAGAAGAAGAACTCAACGCAAGCAAGCATCGCTCTCGCGTCATGATCATCGCATAACCTATACCTGCAACTGTTGTTGTAGTAATCTGTGAGCCACGAGGACTCAGCAATCCCATTACCATGGGTATCAAGACTAGCAAAGCTTAAAGGGAAAGGAAGGGGTAAAGTGGTGAGGCTGCAGCAGCGACTAAGCATATATGGTGGCTAACATACGCAAATAAGAGCGAGAAGAGAACAAGCGGAACGTCGTGAAGCTAGAAATGATCAAGAAATGATCCTGAACTCCTACTTACGTCAAACATAACCCAGAAACCATGTTCACTTCCCAGACTCCGCCGAAAAGAGACCATCACGGCTACACACGCAGTTGATGCGTTTTAATTCAGATCTGGTGTCAAGTTATCTACAACCGGACATTAACAAATTCCCATCTGCCTATAACCGCAGGCATGGCTTTCGAAATATTATACCCTGCAGGGGTGTCCCAACTTAGCCCATGACAAGCTCTCGCGATCAACGAAGGAATAGACCTTCTCCCAGGAAGACCCGATCAGACTCAGAATCCCGGTTTACAAGACATTTCGACAATGGTAAAACAAGACCAGCAAAGCCTCTCGCTGTGCCGACAAATCCCGATAGGAGCTGCACATATCTCGTTCTTAGGGCACACCGGATTGTCCAAACTTCCGGTAGGCCAGCCCAGAGTTGCCCCTGGTGGCCACCGGCGGCTGACAGGTTGGACCAACACTCACAACGAGCACTGGCCCGGGGGGGATAATAATATAAAGATGACCCTCGAGAGCGCGACTCCCAAGGGAAAAAGGGCTAGGTGAGGCAAGTGTAAAACCAAGGTTGGGCCTTGCTGGAGGAGTTTTATTCAAAGCGAACTGTCAAGGGGGTCCCATAAATCACCCGACCGCGTAAGGAACGCAAAATCCGGGAACATAACACCGGTATGATGAAAACTAGGGTGGCAAGAGTGGAACAAAACACCAGGCAAAAGGCCGAGCCTTCCACCCTTTACCAAATATATAGATGCATTAATAATATAAGAGATATTGTGATATCCCAACCAAAATCATGTCCACCATGGAGCAATCTTCAACTTCACCTGCAACTAGCGACGCTATAAGAGGGGCTGAGCAAAAGCGGTAACATAGCCAAACAACGGTTTGCATAGGAAAGGTGTCAAAGGTTAGAGGTTCATGGCATTATGGGAGGCTTGATGAGCAAAAGATAGGTAACGCAGCATAGCGATAGAACGAAGCAACTAGCATAGCAATGATAGTAGTGAGATCTAGGGTAGCGGTCATCTTGCCTGAAATCCCGCAAGGAAGAAGAACGAGTCCATGAAGAAGATGAAACCACGAAGACGAACCAAGCGTAGACGAACGAATCCTCACGATCGCAACGATGCAAGAAACTATCGAAAAGAAGCACACAACAAAGTAAACACACCACACATGAACCAGTCATGATGCACGAACAAGAATGATGCAAGACAATACTACATGAAGCTACTCATGGCAAGAGATGATGCAAACAAGAGCAACACATCAAGGCAAGTTTAAATGAGGCCGGGAACAACATATAACAATTCCGGTAAGTCCTCATATGCATATTTCGAAATTGGTCCAGATCTGAATAAACCTTATGTTCAAGTTGTTAAACAGCAAGTTAAAATGCACCAAGAAGATCTACACGAGATTCTAGTCAAGTTACATATAAAGTTCATTTAGTTCGAAGCTACGGCCTAGAAGATATGAGCAACACAAGTTAAACATGGCACTGATGTAAAATGCACTCAAACATCAAGTAAACACCTCAAAACAAGGATGCAACATGATAATATGAATCTACATGCAATTCTAAGCAAGTTTCATATAGAGCACACTCAAAACGGAGCAACGGTTCAACACATGCACTCTATACAAGTTTAAAGGACTAGTTGTCCAAAACAGCAACTAGGCATATTGCAAACATCAAAACAACATGCTACAGCACCCTAACATGATAACAAAAGGGATGGACATGATGTACAGGTAAAGCATTATAAAATATGAACACTGAGCTATCTGTATAAGTCACTAGAACATGCTCAAACACACATGGTAAGATTGCAAGTTATAACAATTCCAGACTTTGCAGAAAATAACATCACGATGCAATGTTCAGAGCTATCAAACAATATGTTACAGGAACTTATAATGGCAAACAAAAGCATGGCATGAATCTACTAATTGCATAGATCAAAAGTCCCTTACTGACCATAAGCCAAAAAGGATCAGAAAATATGATGGCACTCATGTAAACATAGCAAGTTATTATACAGATTTAAACATGGCAGGAACAGAATTATGAAGGCATGTAGATGAGCTTGTGCAACTCACTACAGAGAAATACATGGCATGGAAAGGCAACCAACAGTAAGAAGGCATGTTTGTGAAGCTAAGCATGGCAATAGCAAGTTCAAAGGGTGCATGGATCACTAGCAACAATCATGGAAACAACTGAACTTAATGTTAACAGGCTGACAGCAACATTATGAAGCAACTTTGGAGGAAGATATGAACAAGCTACAGCAAGCTATAAATGCTACCAGGGGCATGGATGGATATAGCATGACATGTAGAACAAAACATGTTTAGTGAGCATCTCAAGATTATGCATAGAATGGTTTGTAGCGGCAGGTTTACATAGCACCGCGAAATAACAGATTCAGCCTAGCAAAACAGCAACATCATGTACCCTACTTAACAAGCCCGATTCACTCACTACAAGTCATTGCATGACAAGATAAGCATAGAATCATCAAGAATACATGTTTGTGAAACAAACCAAGTCAAGAACAAGTCCATAGCATGCAAGGATCAACTATAGCAAGCTTGGCCAAATTGAATAACATGTAAACAATCTGCCAGGAAACATTTTGAAGCAAAAGTAGAGCACGAAAAAGACATGCTAGACTACTCCATAATTTCAACCAAGGGCATGAATGGATAGACAATAACCATATGTTCAAAACATCCTTACTGAAGTATCTCAAAATATGCATGGATCTCTCTGTAGCATCATGTTTACATGGCATGAAAATAACAGCAGAACAGGGACTAAAATCAGCAACATCACGATGCCTAGTTTGCATGCTTGTGCTAGTCACCACATTGATCACAAAAATACATGGTAAGCACCTCTGTAAAGAAGACATGACATAGTTCAAAACACATGAAGACATCAACCTCATAGGATGCACACATCAATCATGGTAAAAATGACAAAAGAGCTCGTTCTGATAACAGACAGCAGAAAACATCATGAAGCACTCTTACAATGCTGATTCAGGCATCAAGATGACCTAAAATGAATATGATGCAATGGAACTAAATGATGCACTCTTTGAGACGAACAATTTGACATATTACACGCATGAAACGGAGCTACGGATGCAGAGATACGATGCGATGAACATGGCATGAAAATTACTGCAGATTGGGGACTTAGTCGTTTTTTGAAAAAAAAACGAATCGAGCGTGGAATAGATAACTTGTGCACGGGGCGAGGGATAGGGCTGCTCACCCTGGGCTTCGGCCCACGAAGAGGGAGAAGGCAGGTCGGGGCTGGGCCGATGGAGCTGGGCTGGGCCTTCGGGGTGTCGGCCCACGCGTCTGGATCGGACGCTCGGGCTCGCTCCCGAGCAGGAAGACGAGCAGAGCATCGCCGGCGGCGGCTTGCTCCGGTTCCATCGACGGCGGGGCTCCGGCGAGCTGAGGCGAGGCCGGGAATGAGACGAGGGCCACCAGATCCGGCGGCTCCCGACCGGATCCGGCCGGAGGAGGCCGGCGGCGAGATGGGATGGCGGCGGGGCGGTAAGGCGCGGAGGAGCCGCGGTGGAGGGCGCACGGCGAGGCAGAACGTGGCTGGGCGGCGAAGGCGAGGGAGGCGACGGGCGGCAGCGAGATGGGCAACTCCGGCGACCTGGCGGCGGGACTGGCGATGCACGACGGCGGAGATGCGCTCGGGCGCGGGGGCGCGGGGGCGCCGGCGACAGAGGCCGGATGCCGGCGACGGAGGGCGCGGGCCGGGAGGTGGACGGCGCG
>NC_041393.1:81640704-81662420 GCF_002162155.2 Triticum dicoccoides | reverse complement strand
GGCGCGGGCCGAACGGGCGGACGGCGGCGGCGGCGCGGGCTCGCGCGGGCCCGATCCGGGCCCCGTGGGCCACCGGTGGAGAGAGGAGAGAGAGGGTGAGGTGGCAGCCGGCGATTGGAGGAGGGAGGCGGCAGCGCTGACGTGGCGGCATCCTAATTGACGGGGTGACGGGCGGACATGTCCGGGCACGGTGGGGTTTCGTCCGGCGGCGGAGAGGGACTAGGTTAGGGTTTGGTCTGCGTGAAATTCGGAGGGGGAGGCATAAATATATAGGTAGAGGGAGCTAGGAGAGTCCAAATGAGGAGCGGTTTTCGCCCACACGATCGTGATCGAACGACCGAGAGCATGGAGGGGAGTTTGCTGGGTTTTGGGCCTCTTTGGAAGGGTGTTGGGCTGCAAAGAGAAAGGGGGGTTTCGGGCTGCGCGGTTAACCGTTGGAGTATCAAACGGACTCCAAATGGCACGAAACTTGACAGGCGGTCTACCGGTGGTATACCAAGGCCGCTTGGCAAACCTCGGGCCATTCCGAGAAAGTTTAACACCCACTCACAACAGGAGACGAAAGGGGAACGCTGGAGGGCATAGGAGCGCCGGATTGCAAAACGGACAACGGGGAAAATGCTCGGATGCATGAGACGAACACGTATGCAAAATGAAATGCACATGATGACATGATAAAATGCAACATGCAAGCAAATGACATGGCAATGACGGCGAATAACTGGCAGACACCTAGCGCATCGAATCCGGGGCGTTACAACACTCCTCCACTAACAAGAGATCTCGTCCCGAGATCTTAGGACCGAGACAGAAGGGAAAAAGGATGAGGTGAAACAAGAACTCAAGAGAAAAAGCCAAGAATCGAGAGCACTCGAGAATAAGAGAGGAACGACGAGAATCGAAAACTCACGGAATCAGATAGACTATGAAACCACTCCGGTTAGAACGAGATAAGAAACGAATAAGATGAAAGGATTTAGGCAGCACTCCAGCTGAACATGGAAAGAATAGAACATGAACTTGAGAGGATTGAAAGATACTTAATGAAGACATGACACAAAACTCCGGAAAGAATTGAAAGAGTAATTGATGAAAAGAATTTAGAAGGATTGAATGGAGTTGTTGAGAAAATCAACAACGAAAAGAATAAGCTTGTTGTGGACTTATAGATAACATCTCAAAAATTATGAGGTGATAACCGGCCACGAACGGAAATGATTTGATAGCTTAGAAGAACGAAGAAACGCAAAACTTCACTTCAAAAGAAAATGAAGAATTAATTGCACTTTGAGATGCAAGAAGAAAAGATACTTGAACTCCTTCAGCAAAATCTTGATGAACTCTTGAAAGAACGAGTTAAGTCATGAAGAACCACCATGAAGAACTCCGGTAACAAAAGGATGATGAGATAGAATGAAAGATGAGAAAAATAAGATGAGCCTTGCGATGATTTAGATGGGGGTTCCGAAGAAAAGGCTAAGGAAAATAGAACTCCGAAAAAAAAAGATGAAACACTTGGAACTAGAATTTATTCATCACGAACATACTCCGAAGGAAGGAATTACTCACTTGGATGAAATAAGAATAAGATTTATTGTATGCTTAACCTTCATCAAATTAAATTTATGACAAGCAAAGGATTTTTGCCTACTACTTATTCTTCTTGAAAAGAATTGAGAGGAATGTGGCACAAAACTTGAGAAAGTCTTCATGAACCGCCGGTAGGATTGGAAAGATCGAATGGATTGAAATGATAATCAAAGAAAAAGAATCTGAAGAAAACACCGTAAGAAATCAAAATGATTGACGAAAGAGAATGAATCACCGGGAAGAATTAGAAGAACCAATATGCTCGAGGGGATTTAGTTGCAAAACAAAAAGGAGATCATGAGCTGATTAAAGAACACTTGAACGAAGCACCGGGATAATAGGACAACGGTAGCTGAAATGATGAGGGCGAAAAATTCTTCTGGAACGATGGCCTCTGGTGAAACGAAATGGAGAACAACTCCTTGTTGGAAATATGCCCTAGAGGCAATAATAAATTAGTTATTATTATTTCCTTGTTCATGATAATCGTTTATTATCCATGTTATAATTGTATTGATAGGAAACTCAGATACATGTGTGGATACATAGACAACACTATGTCCCTAGTAAGCCTCTAGCTGACTAGCTCGTTGATCAATAGATGGTTATGGTTTCCTGACCATGGACATTGGATGTCATTGATGACGGGATCACATCATTAGGAGAATGATGTGATGGACAAGACCCCAATCCTAAGCCTAGCACAAAGATCGTAGTTCGTATGCTAAAGCTTTTCTAATGTCAAGTATCATTTCCTTAGACCATGAGATTGTGCAACTCCCAGATACCGTAGGAATGCTTTGGGTGTACCAAATGTCACAACGTAACTGGGTGGCTATAAAGGTGCACTACAGGTATCTCTGAAAGTGTCTGTTGGGTTGGCACGAATCGAGACTAGGATTTGTCACTCCGTGTAAATGGAGAGGTATCTCTGGGCCCACTCGGTAGGACATCATCATAATGTGCACAATGTGACCAACGGGTTGATCACGGGATGATGTGTTATGGAACGAGTAAAGAGACTTGCCGGTAATGAGATTGAACAAGGTATCGGCATACCGACGATCGAATCTCGGGCAAGTACAATACCGCTAGACAAAGGGAATTGAATACGGGATCGATTGAGTCCTTGACATCGTGGTTCATCCGATGAGATCATCGTGGAACATGTGGGAGCCAACATGGGTATCCAGATCTCGCTGTTGGTTATTGACCGGAGAACGTCTCGGTCATGTTTGCATGGTTCCTGAACCCGTAGGGTTTACACACTTAAGGTTCGGTGACGCTAGGGTTATAAAGGAAGTTTGTATGTGGTTACCGAATGTTGTTCGGAGTCCCGGATGAGATCCCGGACGTCACGAGGAGTTCCGGAATGGTCCGGAGGTAAAGATTTATATATAGGAAGTCCTATTTTGGTCACCAGAAAAGTTTCGGGTTTTTCCGGTAACGTACCGGGACCACCGGAAGGGTCCCAGGGGTCCACCAAGTGGGGCCACCAACCCCGGAGGGCTGCATGGGCCAAGTGTGGGAGGGAACCAGCCCCAGGTGGGCTGGTGCACCCCCCACAAGGGGCCCAAGGCGCAGGGGAGAGTGGGAGGGGGCAAACCCTAGGGCAGATGGGCCCTAAGGCCCACCCCAGGCGCGCCTCCCCTCTCTCCCCCTATGGCCGCCACCCAGATGGGATCTGGGGGCTGCCGCCACCCCTGGGGAGGGAACCCTAGAGGGGGCGCAGCCCCCTCCCCTCCCCCTATATATACTTGATGGTTCTGGGGCTGCCAAAACATGAGTTTGACCTCTCCTTGGTGCAACCCTACCTCTCTCCCTTCTCCTCTCCCGCGGTGCTTGGCGAAGCCCTGCAGGATTGCCACGCTCCTCCATCATCACCACGCCGTTGTGCTGCTGCTGGATGGAGTCTTCCTCAACCTCTCCCTCTCTCCTTGCTGGATCAAGGCATGGGAGACGTCACCGGGCTGTACGTGTGTTGAACGCGGAGGTGCCGTCCGTTCGGCACTAGGATCTCCGGTGATTTGGATCACGACAAGTATGACTCCTTCAACCCCGCTCTCTTGAACGCTTCCGCTTAGCGATCTACAAGGGTATGTAGATGCACTCTCCTTCCCCTCGTTGCTAGTCTCTCCATAGATAGATCTTGGTGACTCGTAGGAAAATTTTGAATTTCTGCTACGTTCCTCAACAGTGGCATCATGAGCCAGGTCTATTGCGTAGATTCTTTGCACGAGTAGAACACAAAGTAGTTGTGGGCATTGATTTTGTTCAATATGCTTACCGTTACTAGTCCAATCTTGATTCGGCGGCATCGTGGGATGAAGCGGCCCGGACCGACCTTACACGTACTCTTACGTGAGACAGGTTCCACCGACTGACATGCACTTGTTGCATAAGGTGGCTAGCAGGTGCCAGTCTCTCCCACTTTAGTCGGATCGGATTCGATGAAAAGGGTCCTTATGAAGGGTAAATAGCAATTGACATATCACATTGTGGTTTTTGCGTAGGTAAGAAACTTCTTGCTAGAAACCCATAGCAGCCACGTAAAACATGAAAACAACAATTAGAGGACGTCTAACTTGTTTTTGCAGGGTATGTTATGTGATGTGATATGGCCAAAAAGAATGTGATGAATGATATGTGATGTATGAGATTGATCATGTTCTTGTAATAGGAATCACGACTTGCATGTCGATGAGTATGACAACCGGCAGGAGCCATAGGAGTTGTCTTAATTTATTGTATGACCTGCGTGTCAATGAACAACGCCATGTAATTACTTTACTTTATTGCTAACCGGTAGCTATAGTAGTAGAAGTAATAGTTGGCGAGACAACTTCATGAAGACACGATGATGGAGATCATGATGATGGAGATCATGGTGTCATGCCGGTGACGATGATGACCATGGAGCCCCGAAGATGGAGATCAAAAGGAGCAAAATGATATTGGCCATATCATGTCACTATTTGATTGCATGTGATGTTTATCATGTTTATACATCTTATTTGTTTAGAACGACGGTAGTAAATAAGATGATCCCTCATTAAAATTTCAAGAAAGTGTTCCCCCTAACTATGCACCGTTGCGAAAGTTCGTCGTTTCGAAGCACCACGTGATGATCGGGTGTGATAGATTCTTACGTTCACATACAACGGGTGTAAGCCAGATTTACACACGCGAAACACTTAGGTTAACTTGACGAGCCTAGCATGTACAGACATGGCCTCGGAACACAAGAGACCGAAAGGTCGAGTGTGAGTCGTATGGAGGATATGATCAACATGAAGATGTTCATCGATGATGACTAGTCCGTCTCACGTGATGATCGGACACGGCCTAGTTGACTCGGATCACGTAATCACTTAGATGACTAGAGGGATGTCTATCTGAGTGGGAGTTCATGAGATGAACTTAATTATCCTGAACATAGTCAAAAGATCTTTGCAAATTATATCGTAAGCTCGTGCTTTAGTTCCACTGTTTAGATATGTTCCTAGAGAAAACATAGTTGAAAGTTGACAGTAGCGATTATGCGGACAGTAGAAAGCTTATGTCCTTAATGCACCACTTAGTGTGTTGAACCCCAATCGTCGTTTGTGGATGTTGCGAACATCGGACATACACGTTTTGATAACTACGTGATAGTTCAGTTAAACGGTTTAGAGTGGAGGCACCAAAGATGTTTTTCGAAACGTCGCGGAACATATGAGATGTTTCGAGGGCTGAAATTGGGATTTCAGGCTCGTGCCCACGTCAAGAGGTATGAAACCTCCGACGATTTTCTTAGCCGGCAAACTAAGGGAGAAAAGCTCAATCGTTGAGCTTGTGCTCAGATTGTCTGAGTGCAACAGTCACTTGAATCGAGTGGGAGTTGATCTTCCAGATGAGATAGTGATGTTTCTCCAAAGTCATTGCCACCAAGCTGCTAGAGCTTCGTGATGAACTATAACAAATCAGGGATAGATATGATGATCCTTGAGATATTCACGATGTTTGACACCGTGAAAGTAGAAATCAAGAAGGAGCATCGATTGTTGATGGTTGGTGAAACCACTTCAAGAAGGGCAAGGGCGAGAAGGGGCACTTCATGAAACGGCAAATCAGTTGCTGCTCCAGTGAAGAAAACCCAAAGATGAACCCAAACCCGAGACTAAGTGCTTCTGTAATAAGGGGAACAACCACTGGAGCAGAATTACCCTAGATACTTGGTAGATAAGAAGGCTGGCAAGGTCGATAGAAGTATATTGGATATACATTATGTTAATGCGTACTTTACTAGTACTCCTAGAAGCACCAGGGTATTAGATACAGGTTCGGTTGCTAAGTGTTAGTAACTCGAAATAAAAGCTACGGAATAAACGGAGACTAGCTAAAGGTGAGCTGACAATATGTGTTGGAAGTGTTTCCAAGGTTGATGTGATCAAGCGTCGCATGCTCCCTCTACCATCAAGATTATTATCAAACCTGAATAATTGTCATTTGGTGTTTGCGTTGAGCATAGACATGATTGGATTATGTCTATCGCAATATGGTTATTCATTTAAGGAGAATAATGGTTACTCTAATTTTTTGAATAATACCTTCAATGGTCTTGCACCTAAAGGAATGGTTTATTGAATCTCGATCGTAGTGATACACATTTTCATGCCAAAAGTATAAGATAGTAATGATAGTACCACTTACTTATGGCACTGCCATGTAAGTCATATTGGTATAAAACGCATGAAGAAGCTCCATTGTTGATGGATCTTTGGACTCACTCATTTTTGAAAAGTTTGAGACATGCAAACCATGTCTATTGGTGTATACGCATGAAGAAACTCCATGCAGATGGATCGTTTGGACTCACTTGATTTTGAATCACTTGAGATATGCAAATCATACCACATGGGCAAGATGACTAAAAAGCCTCGTTTTTCAGTAAAATGGAACAAGATAGCAACTTGTTGGAAGTAACACATTTTGATGTGCGCAGTCCAATGAGTGCTGAGGCATGCAGTGAATATCGTTATGTTCTTACTTCACAGATGATTCGAGTAGATGTTGAGTATATTTACTTGATGAAACACAAGTCTGAATTATTGAATGGTTCAAGTAATTTCAGAGTGAAGTTGAAGATCATTGTGACAAGAGGATAAAATGTCTATGATATGATCATAGAGATGAGTATCTGAGTTACGAGCTTTGGCATGCAATTAAGACATTGTGGAAATTGTTTCACAATTAATACCGCCTGGAACACCATAGTGTGATGGTGTGTCCGAACATCATAGTTGCACCCTATTGGATATGGTGCGTGCCATGATGTCTCTTATCAAATTATCACTATCATTCATGGGTTGGGCATTAGAGACAACCGCACTCACTTTAATAGGGTACCACGTAATTCCGTTGAGACGACACCGTTTGGAGAAACCTAAGTTGTCGTTTCTTAAAAGTTTGGGGCTGCGACGCTTATGTGAAAAAGTTTCAGGTTGATAAGCTCGAACCCAAAGCGGATAAAATGCATCTTCATAGGACACCCAAAACAGTTGGGTATACCTCCTAATTCAGATCTAGAAGCAAAAGTGATTGTTTCTAGAAACGGGTCCTTTCTCGAGGAAAAGTTTCTCTCAAAAGAATTGAGTGGGAGGATGGTGGGGACTTGATGAGGTTATTGAACCATCACTTCAACCAGTGTGTAGCAGGGCACAGGAAGTTGTTCATGTGGCACCTACACCAATTGAAGTGGGAGCTTATGATAGTGATCATGAAGCTTCAGATCAAGTCACTACCGAACCTCGTAGGACGACAAGGACGCGCACTGCTTCGGAGTGGTACGGTGACCCTGTCTTGAAGGTCATGTTGCTAGACAACAATGAACCTACGAGCTATGGAGAAGCGATGGTGGGCCCATATTCCGACAAATGGTTAGAAGCCATGAAATCCAAGATAGGATCCATGTATCATAACAAAGCATGGACTTTAGTGGACTTGCCCGATGATCGGCAAGCCATTGAGATAAATGGATCTTTAAGAAGAAGACGGACGTGGACGGTAATGTCACCGTCTATGAAGCTCGACTTGTGGCGAAGAGTTTTTCACAAGTTCAAGGAGTTGACTACGATGAGATTTTCTCATCCGTAGCGATGCTTAAGTCCCTCGGAATCATGTTAGCATTAGCTGCATTTATGAAATCTGGCAGATGGATGTCAAAACGAGTTTCCTTACCAATTTTGTAAGGAAAGGTTGTATGTGATACAATCAGAAAGGTTTTGTCGATCCTAAGGATGCTAAAAGGTATGCTAGCTCCATCGATCCTTCCATGGACTGGAGTAAGCATCTCGGAGTTGGAATGTGCACTTTGATAAGATGATCAAAGATTTTAGGTTTATACAAAGTTTATGAGAAACTTGTATTTCCAAAGAAGTGAGTGGGAGCACTATAGAATTTCTGATGAGTATATGTTGTTGACATATTGATGATCAGAAATGATGTAGAATTTCTGGAAAGCATATAGGGTTATTTGAAAGGTGTTTTTCAATAAAAAACCTAGATTAAGCTGCTTGAACATTGAGCATCAAGATCTATAAGGATAGGTCAAAATGCTTAATAATACTTTTAAATGAGCACATACCTTGACATGATCTTGAAGGTGTTCAAGATGGATCAGTCAAAGAAGGAGTTCTTGGTTGAGTTGTAAGGTATGAAGTTAAGACTTAAAGCTCGACCACAACAGAAAAGAGAGAAAGGACGAAGGTTGTCCCCTATGCTTTAGACGTAGGCTCTATAGTATGCTATGCTGTGTACCGCACCTGATATGTGCCTTGCCACATGTCTGGCAAGAGGGTACAAAGGTGATCAAGGAGTGGATCACCAAATAGCGGTCAAAATTATCCTTAGAGGAATAAGGATATGTTTCTCGATTATGGAGGTGATAAAGAGTTCGGCGTAAAGGGTTACGTTGATGCAAGCTTTAACACCTATCCGAATGACTCTGAGTAACAAACAGGATACGTATAATGGAACAACCATTTGGAATAGCTCCAAGTGGAGCGTGGAAGCAGCATTTACAATATGACCTAGAGATTTGCGAAGTACATACGGATCTGAATGTTTCAGACCCATTGACTAAAACCTCTCTCAAGCAAAACATGATCAAACCCCAGAACTCATTGAGTCTAAATCACATGATGATGTGAACTAGTTTAATGACACTAGTAAACTCTTGGATGTTGGTCACATGGCGATGTGACCTGTGAGTGTTAATCACATGATGATGTGAACTAGATTACTGACTCTAGTGCAAGTGGGAGACTGTTGGAAATATGCCCTAGAGGCAATAATAAATTAGTTATTATTACATTTCCTTGTTCATGATAATCGTTTATTATCCATGCTATAATTGTATTGATAGGAAACTCAGATACATGTGTGGATACATAGACAACACTATGTCCCTAGTAAGCCTCTAGCTGACTAGCTCGTTGATCAATAGATGGTTACGGTTTCCTGACCATGGACATTGGATGTCATTGATGACGGGATCACATCATTAGGAGAATGATGTGATGGACAAGACCCCAATCCTAAGCCTAGCACAAAGATCGTAGTTCGTATGCTAAAGCTTTTCTAATGTCAAGTATCATTTCCTTAGACCATGAGATTGTGCAACTCCCAGATACCGTAGGAATGCTTTGGGTGTACCAAACGTCACAACGTAACTGGGTGGCTATAAAGGTGCACTACAGGTATCTCCGAAAGTGTCTGTTGGGTTGGCACGAATCGAGACTGGGATTTGTCACTCCGTGTAAACGGAGAGGTATCTCTGGGCCCACTCGGTAGGACAACATCATAATGTGCACAATGTGACCAAGGGGCTGATCACGGGATGATGTGTTACGGAACGAGTAAAGAGACTTGCCGGTAACGAGATTGAACAAGGTATCGGCATACCGACGATCGAATCTCGGGCAAGTACAATACCGCTAGACAAAGGGAATTGAATACGGGATCGATTGAGTCCTTGACATCGTGGTTCATCCGATGAGATCATCGTGGAACATGTGGGAGCCAACATGGGTATCCAGATCCCGCTGTTGGTTATTGACCGGAGAACGTCTTGGTCATGTCTGCATGGTTCCCGAACCCGTAGGGTCTACACACTTAAGGTTCGGTGACGCTAGGGTTATAAAGGAAGTTTGTATGTGGTTACCGAATGTTGTTCGGAGTCCCGGATGAGATCCCGGACGTCACGAGGAGTTCCGGAATGGTCCGGAGGTAAAGATTTATATATAGGAAGTCCTGTTTTGGTCACCGAAAAAGTTTCGGGTTTTTCCGGTAACGTACTGGGACCACCGGAAGGGTCCCGGGGGTCCACCAAGTGGGGCCACCAACCCCGGAGGGCTGCATGGGCCAAGTGTGGGAGGGAACCAGCCCCAGGTGGGCTGGTGCACCCCACACAAGGGGCCCAAGGCGCAGGGGAGAGTGGGAGGGGGCAAACGCTAGGGCAGATGGGCCCTAAGGCCCACCCCAGGCGCGCCTCCCCTCTCTCCCCCTCTGGCCGCCACCCAGATGGGATCTGGGGGCTGCCGCCACCCCTGGGGAGGGAACCCTAGAGGGGGCACAGCCCCCTCCCCTCCCCCTATATATACTTGAGGGTTTTGTGGCTGCCAAAACATGAGTTTGACCTCTCCTTGGCGCAGCCCTACCTCTCTCCCTTCTCCTCTCCCGCGGTGCTTGGCGAAGCCCTGCAGGATTGCCACGCTCCTCCATCACCACCACGCCGTTGTGCTGCTACTGGATGGAGTCTTCCTCAACCTCTCCCTCTCTCCTTGCTGGATCAAGGCATGGGAGACATCACCGGGCTGTACGTGTGTTGAACGCGGAGGTGCCGTCCGTTCGGCACTAGGATCTCCGGTGATTTGGATCACGATGAGTACGACTCCTTCAACCCCGTTCTCTTGAACGCTTCCGCTTAGCAACTACAAGGGTATGTAGATGCACTCTCCTTCCCCTCGTTGCTAGTCTCTCCATAGATAGATCTTGGTGACTCGTAGGAAAATTTTGAATTTCTGCTACGTTCCTCAACACTCCTGACATACTCCGGATGGGTGAGAAAAGAATAACTGACAAATGGAATAATTCGAGATTGTAACACGAGGCTAGAACCACGAATCTTCGAGAGAACGGACAAGACTTAGAGGAAAACTCTTCTTCGATCTTCAAATGTCGACGAGAAACAACACCAAAATAAATGAGGTACTCCGGGAGAATGAAAAGCAGAGTGGTTGAGCCAACAATGAAAATGATTGAAATCGATCTTGGAAAAGGCATGTGACTGATGGAAGCCATTCTTACGTCAAACTCTGAAAAGACATTGGAATAGCTCCGGATAATTAGAAGAGTTAGGTAAGATCCTGGGAAAAGACCTGTGGGTTAGGGCCCATTGAAGAGAAAACACCGTTGGAAAGGATTGTTGAATAGATAGATAATGCACCGGAACAATTGAAACATTCGAATGAGGTGACAACCTCGAATTAATTGGAACACAGACGAATCTCCTGAGATGTCTTGAACACTCCGGAAGGATAAACTGGCGAGAGGCGAACGAGCAGGGAAGGCACTTGATCCAAGGGAAAGAATATGATCAACCGAAAAAACTTGAATTGAATCCACCGGAAAAGAGATGAGGAATGTCAAACAAAAGAGAATTCACCGGTTGAAACAATTGACAAAAGACTGAAGAGGCTCCACACGAATGAGATAGATGGTCGAGAGAGAGTCAGACTCCGGGAAGAAAAAGGGTGGGAGGGCGGGAAAACAAAGGCAACTTGGAAGGGGAAACCGACGAATATCTTGAAGAGAAAAGACCGGTTGAAGAAAGCAAAGGCTTCACACGAGTAGGATGGATACTTGATTACGGACTCCGGTTCCGAGAAGAAGAACAGGGAGGGTGGGTGGGAAAGAAAACAACTAAGGATTGAACTCAAGGATGAAGAAGGCTCGAATCGACTTGACGAGAAATGCACCGGATGAAAAGAGCTGAGAACCAACGATCGGAAAACCAACTGCGTGAACCTAAAGAAAAATTTGAAAGGGAAGATAAATAATTCAAAACACCTATGTCAAGATTCCTTACCAGAGCGACGAACGGACAGAGGAGTAAAAAGAATTCCTACTCTCCGATATAACTAGACTCCGAAAACAGTTTTCTTCTAGACTCAACAACGGCCAAACTACACGATCAATCAAGGGGGCTCCTAGGGTCGGTCGAGGCTCTGATACCAACTTCTCACGCCCAATATGCGACCCTATCCAAAAGGAACTCGAAGGTCCCACCAAGGATAGACCCGCATATTGAAACGCTTTTGCAAGGTGGATATCATTACATCAACATTACATAATAGATGGGGATACATACAAGAGGCATACAATGCCGCATGAATACAACATCACAATACATCAGAGCATCATCCGACTACGGATGAAACACAAACAGAAACTCAAACGACATCCACCCTACTAGCCCAGGCTACCGACCTGGAACCTATCCCCTGATCGAAGAAGCAGAAGAAGAACTCAACGCAAGCAATCATCGCTCTCGCATCATGATCATCGCATAACCTGTACCTGCAACTGTTGTTGTAGTGATCTGTGAGCCACGAGGACTCAGCAATCCCATTACCATGGGTATCAAGACTAGCAAGGCTTAAAGGGAAAGGAAGGGGTAAAGTGGTGAGGCTACAGCAGCGACTAAGCATATATGGTGGCTAACATACGCAAATAAGAGCGAGAAGAGAACAAGCGGAACGGTCGTGAAGCTAGCAATGATCAAGAAATGATCCTGAACTCCTACTTACGTCAAACATAACCCAGAAACCGTGTTCACTTCCCGGACTCCGCCGAAAAGAGACCATCACGGCTACACACGCGGTTGATGCGTTTTAATTCGGATCTGGTGTCAAGTTATCTACAACCGGACATTAACAAATTCCCATCTGCCTATAACCGTAGGCACGGCTTTTGAAAGATTATACCCTGCAGGGGTGTCCCAACTTAGCCCATGACAAGCTCTCACGATCAACGAAGGAATAGACCTTCTCCCAGGAAGACCCGATCAGACTCGGAATCCCAGTTTACAAGACATTTCGACAATGGTAAAACAAGACCAGCAAAGCCTCCCGATGTGCCGAAAAATCCCGATAGGAGCTTCACATATCTCGTTCTCAGGGCACACCGGATTGTCCAAACTTCTGGTAGGCCAGCCCAGAGTTGCCCCTGGTGGCCACCGGCGGCTGACAGGTTGGACCAACACTCACAACGAGCACTGGCCCGGGAGGGATAATAATATAAAGATGACCCTCGAGAGCGCGACTCCCAAGGGAAAAAGGGCTAGGTGAGGCAAATGTAAAACCAAGGTTGGGCCTTGCTGGAGGAGTTTTATTCAAAGCGAACTGTCAAGGGGGTCCTATAAATCACCCAACCGCGTAAGGAACGCAAAATCCGGGAACATAACACCAGTATGACGGAAACTAGGGTGGCAAGAGTGGAACAAAACACCAAGCAAAAGGCCGAGCCTTCCACCCTTTACCAAATATATAGATGCATTAATAATATAAGAGATATTATGATATCCCAACCAAAATCCTGTCCACCATGGAGCAATCTTCAACTTCACCTGCAACTAGCAACGCTATAAGAGGGGCTGAGCAAAAGCGGTAACATAGCCAAACAACGGTTTGCATAGGAAAGGTGTCAAAGGTTAGAGGTTCATGGCAATATGGGAGGCTTGATGAGCAAAAGATAGGTAACGCAGCATAGCGAAAGAACGAAGCAACTAGCATAGCAATGATAGTAGTGAGATCCAGGGTAGCGGTCATCTTGCCTGAAATCCCGCAAGGAAGAAGAACGAGTCCATAAAGAAGATGAAGCCACGAAGACGAACCAAGCGTAGACGAACAAATCCTCACGATCGCAACGATACGAGAAACTATCGAAAAGAAGCACACAACAAAGTAAACACACCACACATGAACAAGGCATGATGCACGAACAAGCATGATGCAAGACAAGACTACATGAAGCTACTCATGGCAAGAGATGATGCAAACAAGAGCAACACATCAAGGCAAGTTTAAATGAGGCCGGGAACAACATATAACAATTCTGGTAAGTCCTCATATGCATATTTCGAAATTGGTCCAGATCTGAATAAACCTTATGTTCAAGTTGTTAAACAGCAAGTTAAAATGCACCAAGAAGATCTACACGAGATTCTAGTCAAGTTACATATAAAGTTCATTTAGTTCAGAGCTACGGCCTAGAAGATATGAGCAACACAAGTTAAACATGGCACTGATGCAAAATGCACCCAAACATCAAGCAAACACCTCAAAACAAGGATGCAACATAATAATATGAAGCTACATGCAATTCTAAGCAAGTTTCATATAGAGCACACTCAAAACGGAGCAACGGTTCAACACATGCACTCTATACAAGTTTAAAGGACTAGCTGTCCAAAACAGCAACTAGGCATATTGCAAGCATCAAAACAACATGCTACAGCACCCCAACATGATAACAAAAGGCATGGACATGATGTACAGGTAAAGCATTATAAAACATGAACACTGAGCTATCTCTAGAAATCACTAGAACATGCTCAAACACACATGTTAAGATTGCAAGTTATAACAATTCCAGACTTTGCAGAAAATAACATCACGATGCAATGTTCAGAGCTATCAAACAACATGTTACAGGAACTTATAATGGCAAACAAAAGCATGGCATGAATCTACTAATTTCATAGATCAAAAGTCCCTTACTGACCATAAGACAAAAAGGATCAGAAAATATGATGGCACTCATGTAAACATAGCAAGTTATTATACAGATTCAAGCATGCCAGGAACAGAATTATGAAGGCATGAAGATGAGCTTGTGAAACTCACTACAGAGCAATACATGGCATGGCAAGGCAACCAACAGTAAGAAGGCATGTTTTTTAATCTAAGCATGGCAAGACCAAGTTCATAGGGTGCATGGATCACTAGCAACAATCATGGAAACAACTGAACTTAATGTTAACAGGCTGACAGCAACATTATGAAGCAACTTTGGAGCAAGATATGAACAAGCTACAGCAAGCTATAAATGCTACCAGGGGCATGGATGGATATAGCATATGACATGTAGAACAAAACATGTTTAGTGAGCATCTCCAGATTATGCTTAGAATGGTTTGTAGCAGCAGATTTACATAGCATCGCGAAATAACAGATTCAGCCTAGCAAAACAGCAACATCATGTACCCTACTTAACAAGCCCGATTCACTCACCACAAGTCATTACATGACAAGATAAGCATAGCATTATCAAGAAGACATGTTTTTGAAACAAACCAAGTCAAGAAAAAGTCCATAGCATGCAAGGATCAACTATGGCAAGCTTGGCCAAATTGAATAACATGTAAACAATCTGCCAGGAAACATTTTGAAGCAAAAGTAGAGCACGAAAAAGACATGCTAAACTACTCCATAATTGCAACTAAGGGCATGAATGGATAGACAATAACCATATGTTCAAAACATCCTTACTGAAGTATCTCAAAATATGCATGGATCTCTCTGTAGCATCATGTTTACATGGCATGAAAATAACAGTAGAACAGGGACTAAAATCAGCAACATCACGATGCCTAGTTTGCATGCTTGTGCTAGTCACCACATTGATCACAAAAATACATGGTAAGCACCTCTGTAAAGAAGACATGACATAGTTCAAAACACATGAAGACATCAACCTCATAGGATGCACACATCAATCATGGCAAAAATGACAAAAGAGCTCGTTCTGATAACAGACAGCAGAAAACATCATGAAGCACTCTTACAATGTTGATTCAGGCATCAAGATGACCTAAAATGAATATGATGCAATGGAACTAAATGATGCACTCTTTGAGACAAACAATTTGACATATTACACGCACGAAACGGAGCTACGGATGCAGAGATACGATGCGATGAACATGGCATGAAAATTACTGCAGATTGGGGACTTGGTCATTTTTGAAAAAAAACGGATCGAGCGTGGAATAGATAACTTGTGCACGGGGCGAGGGATAGGGCTGCTCACCCTGGGCTTCGGCCCACGAAGAGGGAGAAGGCAGGTCGGGGCTAGGCCGATGGAGCTGGGCTGGGCCTTCGGGGCGTCGGCCCACGCGTCTGGATCGGACGCTCGGGCTCGCTCCCGAGCAGGAAGACGAGCAGAGCACCGCCGGCGGCGGCTTGCTCCGGTTCCATCGACGGCGGGGCTCCGACGAGCCGAGGCGAGGCCGGGAATGAGACGAGGGCCCCCGGATCCGGCGGCTCCCGACCGGATCCGGCCGGAGGAGGCCGGCGGCGAGATGGGATGGCAGTGGGGCGGTGAGGCGCAGAGGAGCCGTGGCGGAGGGCGCACGGCGAGGCGGAACATGGCTGGGCGGCGAAGGCAAGGGAGGCGACGGGCGGCAGCGAGATGGGCAACTCCGGCGACCTGGCGGCGGGGCTGGCGATGCACGACGGCGGAGATGCGCTCGGGCGCGGGGGCGCAGGGGCGCCGGCGACAGAGGCCGGACGCCGGTGGCGGAGGGCGCGGGCCGGGAGGCGGATGGCGCGGGCTGAACAGGCGGACGGCGGCGGCGCGGGCTCGCGCGGGCCCGATCCGGGCCCCGCGGGCCGCACGGTGGAGAGAGGAGAGAGAGGGTGAGGTGGCAGCCGGCGACTGGAGGAGGGAGGCGGCGGCGCTGACGTGGCGGCGTCCTATTGGACGGGGTGACGGGCGGACATGTCCGGGCGCGGTGGGGGTTTCGTCCGGCGGCGGAGAGGGACTAGGTTAGGGTTTGGTCTGCGTGAAATTCGGAGGGGGAGGCATAAATATATAGGTAGAGGGAGCTAGGAGAGTCCAAATGAGGAGCGGTTTTCTCCCACATGATCGTGATCGAACGACCGAGAGCATGGAGGGGAGTTTGCTGGGTTTTGGGCCACTTTGGAAGGGTGTTGGGTTGCAAAGAGAAATGGGGGGTTTCGGGCTGCGCGGTTAACCGTTGGAGTATCAAACAGACTCCAAATGGCATGAAACTTGACAGGTGGTCTACCGGTGGTATACCAAGGCCGCTTGGCAAACCTCGGGCCATTCCGAGAAAGTTTAACACCCACTCACAACAGGAGACGAAAAGGGGAACGCTGGAGGGCATAGGAGCGCCGGATTGCAAAACGGACAACGGGGAAAATGCTCGGATGCATGAGACGAACACGTATGCAAAATGAAATGCACATGATGACATGATAAAATGCAACACGCAAGCAAATGTCATGGCAACGACGGCGAATAACTGGCAGACACCTGGCGCATCGAATCTGGGGCGTTACAGTTAATCTCCCGGATAACGCGGTTATTGACAGAATCCTTCAGTCGCTTCCACCGAGCTACAAGAGCTTTGTGATGAACTTCAATATGCAGGGGATGGAAAAGACCATTCCTGAGGTATATTCAATGCTGAAATCAGCAGAGGTAGAGATCAAAAAGGAACATCAAGTGTTGATGGTGAATAAAACCACTAAATTCAAGAAAGGCAAGGGTAAGAAGAACTTCAAGAAGGACGGCAAGGGAGTTGCCGCGCCCGGTAAGCCAGTTGCCGGGAAGAAGCCAAAGAATGGACCCAAGCCTGAGACTTAGTGCTTTTATTGCAAGGGAAGCGGACACTGGAAGCGGAACTGCCCCAAATACTTAGCGGACAAGAAGGCCGGCAACACCAAAGGTATATGTGATATACATGTAATTGATGTGTACCTTACCAGTACTCGTAGTAGCTCCTGGGTATTTGATACCGGTGCGGTTGCTCATATTTGTAACTCAAAGCAGGAGCTGCGGAATAAGCGGAGACTGGTGAAGGACGAGGTGACCATGCGCGTCGGGAATGGTTCCAAGGTCGATGTGATCGCCGTCGGCACGCTACCTCTACATTTACCTACGGGATTAGTTTTAAACCTCAATAATTGTTATTTAGTGCCAGCTTTGAGCATGAACATTGTATCTAGATATCGTTTAATATGAGATGGCTACTCATTTAAATCCGAGAATAATGGTTGTTCTATTTATATGAGAGATATGTTTTATGGTCATGCCCCGATGGTCAATGGTTTATTCTTAATGAATCTCGAACGTGATGTTACACATATTCATAGTGTGAATACCAAAAGATGTAAAGTTGGTAACGATAGTCCCACATACTTGTGGCACTACCGCCTTGGTCACATTGGTGTCAAGCGCATGAAGAAGCTCCATGCTGATGGAATTTTAGAGTCTCTCGATTATGAATCATTTGACACATGCGAACCATGCCTCATGGGCAAAATGACCAAGACTCCGTTCTCCGGAACAATGGAGCGAGCAACCAACTTATTGGAAATCATACATACCGATGTGTGCGGTCCAATGAGCGTTGAGGCTCGCGGAGGATATCGTTATGTTCTCACTCTCACTCACGACTTGAGTAGATATGGGTATGTCTACTTGATGAAACACAAGTCTGAGACCTTTGAAAAGTTCAATGAATTTCAGAATGAGGTAGAGAATCAACGTGACCGAAAGATAAAGTTCTTACGATCAGATCGTGGAGGAGAATATTTAAGTCACGAATTTGGTACGCACTTAACGAAATGTGGAATCGTTTCACAACTCACGCCGCCTGGAACACCTCAGCGTAATAGTGTGTCCGAACGTTGTACTCGCACTTTATTGGATATGGTGCGATCTATGATGTCTCTTACCGATTTACCGCTATCTTTTTGGGGATACGCTCTAGAGACAGCTACATTCACTTTAAATAGGGCACCGTCTAAATCCGTTGAGACGACACCGTATGAATTATGGTTTGGGAAGAAACCTAAGCTGTCGTTTCTAAAAGTTTGGGGATGCGATGCTTATGTCAAGAAACTTCAACCTGAAAAGCTCGAACCCAAGTCGGAAAAATGCGTCTTCATAGAATACCCTAAGGAAACCATTGGGTATACCTTCTACCTCAGATCCGAAGGAAAGATCTTTGTTGCCAAGAACGGGTCCTTTCTGGAGAAAGAGTTTCTCTCGAAAGGAGTAAGTGGGAGGAAAGTAGAACTCGATGAAGTACTACCTCTTGAACCGGAAAGTGGTGCAGCTCAGGAAAGTGTTCCTGTGGTGCCCACACCGACTGGAGAGGAAATTAATGATGATGATCAAGGTACTTCAGATAAAGTTGCTACTGAACTTCGTAGGTCCACAAGGACACGTTCCACACCAGAGTGGTATGGCAACCCTGTCCTGGAAATCATGTTGTTAGACAACGGTGAACCTTCAAACTATGAAGAAGCGATGGCGGGCCCAGATTCCAACAAATGGCTTGAAGCCATGCAACCCGAGATAGGATCCATGTATGAAAACAAAGTATGGACTTTGACAGACTTGCCCGATGATCGGCGAGCGATAGAAAACAAATGGATCTTTAAGAAGAATACAGACGCGGATGGAAATGTTACCATCTATAAAGCTCGACTTGTCGCTAAGGGTTATCGGCAAGTTCAAGGGGTTGACTACGATTAGACTTTCTCTCCCGTAGCGAAGCTGAAGTCCGTCCGAATCATGTTAGCAATTGCCGCATACTATGATTATGAGTTATGGCAGATGGATGTCAAAACGGCATTCCTTAACGGCTATATTAAGGAAGAACTGTATATGATGCAGCCGGAAGGTTTTGTCAATCCTGAGAATGCTAACAAGGTATGCAAGCTCCAGCGATCCATTTATGGGCTAGTGCAAGCATCTCGGAGTTGGAACATTCGCTTTGATGAGATGATCAAAGCATTTGGGTTTATGCAGACTTATGGAGAAGTCTGCGTTTACAAGAAAGTGAGTGGGAGCTCTGTAGCATTTCTCATATTATATGTAGATGACATACTTTTGATGGGAAATGATATAGAACTTTTGGACAGCATTAAGGCCTACTTGAATAAGTGTTTTTCAATGAAGGACCTTGGAGAAGCTGCTTACATATTAGGCATCAAGATCTATAGGGATAGATCGAGATGCCTCATAGGTCTTTCACAAAGCTCATACCTTGATAAGATATTGAAGAAGTTCAATATGGATCAGTCCAAGAAAGGGTTCTTGCCTGTATTGCAAGGTGTGAGATTGATCTCGGCTCAATGCCTGACCACAGCAGAAGATATAGAAGAGATGAGTGTCATCCCCTATGCCTCGGCCATAGGGTCTATTATGTATGCCATGTTGTGTACCAGACCTGATGTAAACCTTGCCGTAAGTTTGGTAGGAAAGTACCAAAGTAATCCCGGCAAGGAACACTGGACAGCGGTCAAGAATATCCTGAAGTACCTGAAGAGGACTAAGGATATGTTTCTCATTTATGGAGGTGACGAAGAGCTCGTCGTAAAGGGTTACGTCGACGCTAACTTCGACACAGATCTGGATGACTCTAAGTCACAAACCGGATACATGTATATGTTGAATGGTGGGGCAGCAAGGTGGTGCAGCTGCAAGCAGAGCGTCGTGGCGGGATCTACATGTGAAGCAGAGTACATGGCAGCCTCGGAGGCAGCACATGAAGCAATATGCATGAAGGAGTTTATCACTGACCTAGGAGTCATACCCAATGCGTCGGGGACGATCACTCTCTTCTGTGACAACACAGGAGCTATTGCCCTTGCCAAGGAGCCCAGGTTTCACAAGAAGACCAGGCACATCAAGCGTCGTTTCAACTCCATCCATGAAAATGTTCAAGATGGAGACATAGATATTTGCAAAGTGCATACGGATCTGAATGTCGCAGATCCGTTGACTAAACCTCTTCCGCGAGCAAAACATGATCAACACCAGAACTCTATGGGTGTTCGATTCATCACAATGTAACTAGATTATTGACTCTAGTGCAAGTGGGAGACTGTTGGAAATATGCCCTAGAGGCAATAATAAATGATTATTATTATATTTCCTTGTTCATGATAATTGTCTGTTATTCATGCTATAATTGTGTTATACGGAAATCGTAATACATGTGTGAATACACAGACCACAACATGTCCCTAGTGAGCCTCTAGTTGACTAGCTCGTTGATCAACTGATAGTCATGGTTTCCTGACTATGGACATTGGATGTCATTGATAATGGGATCACATCATTAGGAGAATGATGTGATGGACAAGACCCAATCCTAAGCATAGCACAAGATCGTGTAGTTCGTTTGCTAGAGCTTTTCCAATGTCAAGTATCTTTTCCTTAGACCATGAGATCGTGTAACTCCCGGATACCATAGGAGTGCTTTGGGTGTACCAAACGTCGCAACGTAATTGGGTGACTATAAAGGTATACTATGGTATCTCCGAAAGTGTCTGTTGGGTTGACACGGATCGAGACTGGGATTTGTCACTCCGTATGACGGAGAGGTATCTCTGGGCCCACTCGGTAATGCATCATCATAATGAGCTCAAAGTGACCAAGTGTTTGATCATGGGATCATGCATTACGGTACGAGTAAAGTGACTTGCCGGTAACGAGATTGAACGAGGTATTGGGATACCGACGATCGAATCTCGGGCAAGTAACATATCGATTGACAAAGGGAATTGTATATAGGATTGATTGAATCCTCGACATCGTGGTTCATCCAATGAGATCATCGAGGAGCATGTGGGAGACAACATGGGTATCCAGATCCCGTTGTTGGCTATTGACTGGAGAGGCGTCTCGGTCATGTCTGCATGTCTCCCGAACCCGTAGGGTCTACACACTTAAGGTTAGGTGATGCTAGGGTTGTAGAGATATGAGTATGCAGTAACCCGAAAGTTGTTCGGAGTCCCGGATGAGATCCCGGACATCACGAGGAGTTCCGGAATGGTCCCGAGGTAAAGAATTATATATAGGAAGTCAGGTTTCGGCCATCGGGAAAGTTTCGGGGGTCACCGGTATTGTACCGGGACCACCGGAAGGGTCCCGGGGGTCCACCGGGTGGGGCCACCTATCCCGGAGGGGCCCATGGGCTGAAGTGGGAGGGGAACCAACCCTTGGTGGGCTGGTGCGCCCCCCCCCCCTTGCCCCCCCCT
>NC_041393.1:81639691-81640462 GCF_002162155.2 Triticum dicoccoides | reverse complement strand
AGGGGGGCTATATAAAGAGGCGGGATGGAGGGCAGCCGCACCCATGCTCTTGGCGCCTCCCTCTCCCCCTGCTACACCTCTCCCTCTCGTAGAAGCTTGGCGAAGCCCTGCCGAGATCGCTGCTGCATCCACCACCACGCCGTCGTGCTGCTGGATCTTTATCAACCTCTCCTTTCCTCTTGGTGGATCAAGAAGGAGGAGACGTCTTCCTCAACCGTACGTGTGTTGAACGCGGAGGTGCTGTCCGTTCAGCACTAGGATCATCGGTGATTTGGATCACGATGAGTACGACTCCCTCAACCCCGTTCTCTTGAACGCTTCCGCTCGTGATCTACAAGGGTATGTAGATGCACTCCTCTCTCTCGTTGCTAGATGAACTCATAGATTGATCTTGGTGAAAGCATAGAAATTTTTTATTTTCTGCAACATTCCCAACACGAGGGTCGAGGATCGCCAAGGGGTCTATGTTTGCCACTATTAATATATTCATCTCCCATGTTTGTATATTAATTGCCATGTTTTAATATTTGCAGAAACTATGGATCAACAAAGAGACTTTGAACAAGAAGAGATATTGGGGGACATAATCCGCGACGAAGGTGGTGTCTTGTTGTTTCTCAACGACCTCGAAGAAGGTCTGGAAGGAGAGGAAGCAGGCTACGGTGATCAAACAATGGAGGAGGAAGGTCGTGATATTATGGTGGCTCCGGCGACCGTGATGACGGCTACGGTGATCGAATGGAGTCGGGATCAGCTGTTGCAAAGTCTGGC
>NC_041393.1:81635597-81639166 GCF_002162155.2 Triticum dicoccoides | reverse complement strand
ATGTGCTGACTAGCTAATTGATGCATTAATTGTTTTGGTATGTACATATATTAACTCTTCTTTCTTCTTTTATAGCCCTTCGGATCACGCAAAACTTCGGTAACGAGACGAGGCCCGAAGAAAAAGTTGCGCCCGGATGAAAGGTTCACTATCATAGAAATCGCGCGCGATAACCAACCAATTAAACCCCTCCAGACCAAGGAAGCATTTTCTGCTCAGTGCGGGGTTCTTGTTAGGGACATCATCCCGATCAGCATCGACCAATGTAATCAGCCTAAGAAGTAAGAGCTTCAAGTTTCTTTTGTCGAAGATAGACAGAAAGCTAATCTTTGGACTGCGTTGAAGGTAAATTTCTCCCTATCGGAAGAGGAGGATCCGGAGAAGCCAATTACAGAGCCATTGATCAAGTCTCGTGCTCTCAAGAAGATGGCAGGTCTATTCAGGAGGTGGAAGAATGAGTTGAAATCAACATATGTCGACCAAGACAAGACGCCAGAGTTCACTGGCCGATTTGAGAAGATAAGAGATCACTAGCCCGCATTTGTGGCCCACAAGACATCGGAGAGTTGTAAGAAGATGTCAGCGATTAACAAGATAAATGTTGCAAAGAAGGAGCATCACCATTGCACGGGGTCACGTGGCTACCACAAAGCCCGACCGTTGTGGGACAAGGCTGAGCAGGACCTGATTGCTAAAGGGGACGAACCAGAGACATTGCACTGGCCAGACCATTCAAGGACTTGGTTCTTCGGGGTTGGGGGAACTTTGGACCCTGAAACAGGGAAGTGATGTTGGATGGACGAGCAACTTGCAACACCCATCACGAAGCTTCAGAAAGCAATCAACGAAGTGCAGGAAGGGACGTCCGTTCCCGACAGAGAGAACGACGAGCTCACAAGGGCCTCGGGAATCTTGAGCACACTAGACGAACACGAGGCACGCCAGGCTCCGTTGCATGGAAGGTTGGGTTTCCCGACGTAGGCGGTTACAAAACCCAAGAGAGGAGGAGGAAAGTGGAGCAGAGCGAACTGCAGTAGCTTAAGGCAAGGGTACGAAAGCTAAAGGAACGACAAGATGTTGAGAACCATCTACGAGATCCTGCCCAAGAAGCTACCCCACCATCTTAGCGGAGAAGCAGTATCGCTTCCACCGAGCTCGTTCAGCAGCCTGACTTGACAGGTCCTAGCTACCCCGTGGATTTTATCATGGATTCACACCAGTGCCACCTTATGACATAATGGCTTCAGCTCAAAGTCAAGGCGGCTGTCGGCTCTGTGTTCCCTCCTTCACCCGAAGCAACTTTTCACTCTCGTCCGATTCCATAAGGTTATGTTGTTGTGATGGTGGACGAAATAACGGAGGGATTTGAGGAGCTCCAACTTGAGCACCCTACAGGTGATGGGGAGACTCAGCTGGGTCTTGCTATGAAGACTCCGTGTCTATGGCGGAAGGAGCACATCAATCTTTTGAACTTCATGGCTCCTACGAGTCAGCTGGGCACTCCGCCTCCTCCTCCTCCTCCGGCGAGTGATCAGGGCACTCCGCCTCCTGCTCCGGCGCGTGAGGGCGGCAGTACTCCGCCTCCTTCTCCACCTGCTCCAGCGCGTCCGAGCAGCCCGCCTCCTCCTTCGCCGCCTCGTAAGCGACGGTGGAACACAGCCGCCACCGCTCCGGCTGCTCCGGCGCATCGTAGCAGTCCGCCTCCGGCTGCTCCGCCTCTTAAGGAACGAAAGAAGACAGTCGCAGCCGCTTCGGCTGCTCCGGCGTCTAGCAGTACAGCCAGAGGCGGGAGGCAATACAGATTCGGTACATCGTCTCTCAAGCCTCTAGAGAAGTTACTATACAAGAGGAGCGAGGAGAAAAACCAGAAGATCTATGAAGGCCAAGTGAAGAACTTCTTTAAATCGGTAAAAGCTAAGAAACATCCACCTCCGGAGGAGAAGATAGATCCGGTGAAAGCAAAGCGCACTTTGGATGCCCTGCAGCGACCATCACCACCTCCGCCGCAATCCAACTATGACCGCATCATTGAAAGGACATATAAGGAAGCGGAGCGGTCGGGAAGTACTTGCACTGATCAAAGGCTAGCAAACGAAGAAGAGGAAAAAAATTCCCCAGCTCGGCGAACAAGCGAAGCAATCGTGCCCCCGCTCTATGTGTCTAGCGATATCGTCGCTAATCTTCCGGGGATGCTGCCCAGTACCAATCCTAGAGATTACATGCCCGACGATGCACTTTTTGAAACAATAGAGGTGGACACATTAAAATTTCGACATGGGAAGCCTCTCGTCAAACCTGCTACTCCTCTAACAACGATGATGCGGAGATTCCATGATTGGTACATGGACATCTGTAGGAAGTCCGGGACGGATACTTTGACGCTGAGAGTTAAAGAGGAACACAACCTCGTTGGAATTGATCTGTTGTCTGTTCCATATGAGGAGTTCTTTCAGTTTTTCAATCAAAAGGCCCTCGATAAAACAATCATCACTTGCTAATGTCTGTAAGTACCACTTCTCTGTAATTAATTAAGTCTCTATATATAGCTCAGCTCTTTCATTGCATGTATATATAATTATCCTCACTATATTATGCAGATTGAAGATCGCTGAATTGAAGAAAAGACAAATAGGTGATATTGGGTTCATTAACACAAATCTCATGGATGAATGGAATGTTAAACATGATCCCAAAGAAACTGAGGCCAACTTGCTACAATCGTTACTTCGAAATCAAAACAAAGATACAATATTCTTTCCTTACGAATACAGGTGAGTGTTATTGTCTTGTGCATATTCGGTTTCCCTTATACTCGAGGTTATAGTAACGTAATTGATGAGTTATGCATGTGTGTGCAGCTTCCACTTTATTCTGCTAGAGATTAAGCTTGAGCAGGGACTAGTAACCGTCATAGACTCGAAACGAAAAAAATCCGGAGGAGTATGCGACCATGACTAAAATGCTCGAGAAGTAAGTTCAATCGATCATTATCGCACCATATCGGCAACTTTGTTCATTTACTGATATCAAGTAATTGTTTTCTTTGTCTGGTAGGGTTTGGAAAAAGTTCACCGCACAAGCTCCGGGACTGCCGGCGCAGCTGCGATGTAACCACCCGAAAGTAAGTACTACTAGCTAGTTCCGTGCATTTCCCATTGATTCTAGCTAGTTTCATCAATACCATTTAGCATGCTTGCTTATCAGTTTGGCTGACCTCTATTTCTTGTAAAGTGGTTGTGGCAGGAACCCAGGAATGATTTCTGTGGATACTACATTTGCGAGTTCATCCGCCACACGACCTGTGCGCGGGGCTACTCTAAACAACAATATGAAGTGCGTAAGCAATAATATTCAAAAAAATTATTTTATTACCATCATTTGTGTTGAGTTTCATTCATATATATGTATTGACCCCCTTCTTCAAATTAGATGTTTCAGATGCGGGATGAACTCCTACCACAAGATCGTATACGAGCAATTCAAAAGGAATTGGCGGAATTCTTTCTTGACCACGTCATCGACAAACACGAAAAATACCACGTGAAAGTTGAGTTCAGATGTTAAGAAAT
>NC_041393.1:81628394-81635482 GCF_002162155.2 Triticum dicoccoides | reverse complement strand
TATATATATATATATATATATATATATATATATATATATATATATATATATATATATATATATATATACGGTAGCGCTATAGTGAGCCTGAGCGCAAAGTCGCTAATGCTGCGCTCCGGCACCACACACCACTCCCCCGCCTCTCTAAATAATCCAACCACCGTAAAAATGGTAGAAACCATCGTAACAGCCTTAAACAAATTACCTTTGGCTGCATGGAATCACTCCCATGCCCCGGCAAATAAGCCAACAAGATTTGTTTTGTTCCGGACGCTCGTAACCCTTTGCTAAACATGATAAAAACCAGAAAAGGATTACCTCCCACATGTTTGATCATAAATATGTTGGCGTGCATGTCACAAAATCAAGGTGCGTAGTTAAAAATACATAGTAACATACAAACATTGGTAGTAAACCACTATGTTGTAGTAGTAAATTGTAAAAGCCTTTTACTATCAAGGTACTACATTTTTTGAAAGGTGAATTACTACTTTTAGTACAAGCGTTTACCGCCAGCAGCAATACATTACTACTAGCATGGATGCATTTCAATCAGCCATAGAATAAGGTCAACAATAAAACAAATTAAGGGATTACGACCTGCATGCAAAATCACTCCTACATGCCCCATCTTTTTTACTGGAAAATTATACCGTTTACTATTGATTTTGTGCAGGCATTGGTCGTAACTACCCGGATGTTTTTTACTAGATTTAGTAGTGGTTTTACAAAGGTGAGAAGAGCGCAGATTTGGCGAGGTGGTTGCCCGCTTACTCTCTGGCCGGAGCGTAGGATAAGCGTGTTTACGCTCAGGCTCACTTTAGCGACCCTATATATATATATATATATATATATAGGGAAAATGGGTTGGTACACCTAGGAGTACATACCCCTAGGCCACGTTTCTTTCTTTGGATCTCCAACGGTGCATCGGGTGCTCCTTTATTTTATTAAATATTTTTTGTTAATTAGATTTTGAAAAGTCATTCCTTACTAATAGGGATGATAAGGCACCTATAGTTTAAAATCCCAACTGAAAGTTGGGTGAAGCAGTCCCGGCCACAACAAACACACAAAATGAGATTATCTAAAAAATTCATGCAGATGAGATGCGGCCGCCGGCCGCCGGCCGCCTGTTAACGACCAAGGGCGACATGTAGCCAATGGACGAGGCCCGCGGTGGTTATATGATGAAGACAAGATGCATCGATCAACGATGGCTCTGGACACGCCGGAGAAAAGATTAGTTGGTCGTCAGTTCCGCGGACGATGGAGACGATATGGCATTCACGTGTGGTCTTCGCCGAGATGACATGCCTGGTATGAACCTGAGTTTTCATGCATGTGATTTTCTGATCATAGTGATGAACCTGGTGGATTGCCTAGCTGTACATTAATTAAAGGGTGTGTTCTCCAATCGGAATTGATCACGTACTCGGCTAATTTCTGTGCACACATGCATGATGAGATTATCTTATATGTTGTACTGATTACTTATATCCTATACATGATACATCTACAGTCTACGGACAATTTTAATCAGATTGCACCACTGGCCGGCCGGCTCTTCTCCGAGCAAGTCACACTTAATTGATCAGGTTTTCCGAGCAGCTTCAACTACACTAGTACGTGACGCAGGGGACTCCAACTTCGACCACACTGTGATCCCGATGCAAAAGAATCGATCAATGCATCAAGACGCACACAGTTTAATTTATCAGTTATTTTTGCCGACGTTTGAGTCTTGTAATTTTTTATTTTCTTAAAGTGAAAAATATGTGTGTTCAAAACAGAATATACTTCTTATTTTCTCGATGTGGTACATTTCTTTTTAGTTTATGTTTTTTGAATGAATTATACTTCTCTTTAGAATAAGTATAACACAACAAAGGGTATATACTTCCCCAGAAAAAAGCAGAATATACTTACCTAAAGAAAACGGTATATGCTCCACCACGAAGAAGTTACATGTGGTCCATGGTGAAAATTTCGTACATGAAAATCTATATTATATACTTGTTCAAACATATGGGCAGTATATTTCTAGAAACAAGTATATACTCACAAAAAATGTAGCATATACTCGTGAAAAAATGGAGCATATACTCCTTCTAATCATATACTAAAAAAGTGGTATATACTCCATCAAAACGAAGTGGTAAATATGTGTCATAAATATGAAGTACTTCATTCCAAATATGTGTAATATACTACATCACAAAATCAAAATGTTACACTCTGTTACAAAAATATTATATGACTTCCTAATATACCACATGTATACACTAGTTTTCTTATGGCTATATATACTACGTGGAGCATGTGCCTTACAGCTTTAACAGACATCCGGTTTTCAAAAGACGGGAGTACTACAAATATCCATCCTTGATAATAGGATCAAACATCTGCATGCATACCGTGGCTGTTGCATGCACCGGCTTGCTTTTTTGTTGGTTAGTTCGTTAGCAATTGGATATACCCAACCCAAAGACCCGTTAAGGAGTGGGAGTATGTACTCCTGGGACTCCTTTTCTGTACTCCCAAGGGTATGTACTCCCATCGTTAGTGGATAAGGTACTGCTGTTTTTTTTATATTGACCGCACAAGTTAGTAAGTCAAAGTACTAAATTATATTGCATGCACCTAACCTAACGCCTAGAATTTAGGAACGTTCAGTACCTATCTAACTTTTGAACTAGTTAGTTGAAGTAGCCAATGTATTTTTTTTATTTCATTTTTCTTCGATGCAACACATGCTACCACCGAAAGTAGTATATATGGTACTGATCGAAAGTATGTATGTCACGAAATTTAAAGGATATACCACCTTTTTAACTAGAGTGAGTATATAATATTTCGTGAGGGATATCATATATGTTACAGAGAGGTAATTTTTTGTGAGGAAATATATATTTTAATTTGCTGAGAGGGGTATATACTACTACTTTACTGTTAGAGAGTATATACCCTTACAGAGAGGTGATTATTCTACCTCACAAAAAAAACTCTTTTTTTGCCAAGAAGGTAGTATATACTTTTTAAGGTGGTATATACCATATTTCTTGCCAAGAAGGTATGTATACTATTCTTTTGAGTGGTCGGATAAATAATACAGTTTGGGTATATACTGCATTTCTGTGAATGAGTTTATAATAATTTTTGCGAGGGGTATATACCATATATGCTATGTATACTATTCTTTTATCTATGAGTGGGTATGTACTTTTATTTTGCTGATATACTACAGTTTTTTTAATCAGGTATGTATTGCGTTTTGCTGATTCTTTTTGAGAGCGTGTACACACATATATTTTTTCCTTTTATTGGAATAGACATTGCGTTATATATATGCACGCATTACATTCAAGTTTTTAGGGTAATATTCATAGTACAACGACCAACTACATTAACTTTTTTTTTGCGAACTAACTACATTAACTTTGAAACAAGATTACCCTGGAGTATATCCGGAAAGTATACATCCACAAGAATAGAGTATGTATCCATCATATATTCTTGTAAGGAAAATAGTGTGCCACCAGTACGTATAATGAATCGACGAAAGTGTATCAGAATACATCTTCACCATCAGGTCACCGCTGGCCATGCATCACACGTCGATGTCATCGAGCGGCCATCCAGTGCATCTCATATCTATCCTCGAGCCCTCTCTGGTCCTGGTTTCATGTTGTTGTTGATAACCGGCTCGGAGGCGATAATTGGTTGATCATTTAACTCTTTCCATGAAACTGGAATATAAGGAACAGTGAGAAATATAAAGATCTATGAAATGAAGTATGCATAGATGTCTACTTGAGGTGCATGAGAAAGTGGATGTCTGCATAGATGGGTACATGCATATGTCTCCGTCTGGAGTGCTGGAGTGCTGCCGCATAAGTCACATGAAAAGATCTGTTATTGTGCACATAATAACGGATCATAAAAATACAGGGGAATTAACATATAATTAATGCCGTTCATTTGTGGTGTATAGTGCTCCAGGATCATCAGTCGTACATACACAAGAATGGATCTAGCTCAACTAAAAAAAGATCTAGCTTTGTATACTCTTGCCTCCAGTTGCATACTTGCATTGCATGCATGACCGATGGATTCTTACTGATTGAGTTGGGGTAGCAGTGGGTAAACGATGGCCCATATGCACCTCGGTGACGGGGATTGATGTATATTGCCAGCGACCTGCAGCTCAGATAAACATGGAGGCTGTCGTCTCGTTGCTAGCTTGATGGAGATCGTGTGCATCTGCTCGGTTGACATGCACACGCCGACGGCCGCTATAAGGCTGAGCAGCAGGAATACATGTGTCGTTGTCGCCGACGGCGGTGGCGCAGAGCGACGGAGTATTCTAAAAAAGAATGGAGAGTTTTTCTCGTAGCATCTGAACGGTATGGTCTGCGTGCTACAATCACGGGATCCGTTCAACTGATTTTGGGATACCGCGTGATTATCCAATGTAATTAATTAGATTAATTATCAAATGCTAAATGGGTTTGTTGCCTGACACCCGGCCGTTTAGAGAACTATGGGCGGCTCGCACAGAGGAGTATGTACTCCTAGAAGTATGGACCCATTTTCTTATATATATATATATATATATATATATATATATATATATATATATATATATATATATATATATATATATATATACCCTAGCAGCCATCCGATCTCGTTTTAGTTGTGGGCCGTGATTAACGATTTCTGTTGTAAAACTAGTTGATTCATCTACCCCATGCCCGATAGGAAAAAACAGCCAGATAATTCCAATTTCCATGCATGGCCCGGAATATAGCTAGCCAACACGTTTTCAACTACTTGGCTACGTTCCAAATCTAGCCTCATTTATGCATGCACGTACTTAAACTGTATATACTAGTTCACACTACATATTCTCTTCTAAAAAACTCCATATACTTACACACAGAAACACGTAGATACTAGACACTACATACTCTTCGGGAGTATATATATAATTACTTTTGGTTCAAAGAAAAGTATATATGATTGCTTAATTTCAGAAGAAAAAAATCACGTATTCTCGTTTCTTGAACGTACACACATACTACAACTAAAGGTAGTTTGCCGTTCCATTCTTCAAAAAACCTACTATATACTAAATAAAAAATACAACCTTTTCGGGCACATAGCTTGTATGCTAAGAAAATGAACATATACCGTTGGGTTTTTCTTTTATATTGATACTCCTTTCTACTGCTGGAAGTATACATATACCCCAAAATACACTTTCTCCAAACCACATATTCCTCTGTCCATACTACATACTCCCATATTATTTTTTGGTATATACTACCATACTATTTTTTCGGAATATACTACCATACTACATACTATTTTTTTCAATGGCATATATTCCTCGGGTCATACTACATACTACCATACTATTCTTTGTAATATATTACCACTATTTTTTTCGGAATATACTACCATACTACATACTATTTTTTCAAAACATACTATAAAAATTGATGGCTCCAATACATACCCAAGAGCATACACTATAATTTGTTCGCACGTATGGGATCGAGGTAGATAGAATATTTTGTGAGGCCATGCAGTAGTTTTGCCAACCTAGCAACACATAAAAAAACTAACACATACTTATCCATCTTGTGAGATACGGTGCATGCCTTCCACCGAAAAAAAAAGAGAGAAAGGTGTGGTGCATGCGGCCAACAAATTAGCCGGTCGTTAGCTAATCCTGCGTACCCTGTTATTGCTGGCTTCACCCGTGATTACTTGAAAACTTGGACGTACCGTCCCATCAGGGATTCCATTATCCCTAGATTTTTTTTCATTGGCCTAATTAGGTACGGCTGCTAGCGGGTTATAGGCAACTGGGTGGGCTGGGGTAGCGAACGTGGGCAGGACCCTATAACCCGCTAGCAGCCGTACCTAATTAGGCCAATGAAAAAAAATCTAGGGATAATGGAATCCCTGATGGGACGGTACGTCCAAGTTTTCAAGTAATCACGGGTGAAGCCGGCAATAACAGGGTACGCAGGATTAGCTAACGACCGGCTAATTTGTTGGCCGCATGCACCGCACCTTTCTCTCTTTTTTTTCGGTGGAAGGCATGCACCGTATCTCACAAGATGGATAAGTATGTGTTAGTTTTTTTATGTGTTGCTAGGTTGGCAAAACTACTGCATGGCCTCACAAAATATTCTATCTACCTCGATCCCATACGTGCGAACAAATTATAGTGTATGCTCTTGGGTATGTACTGGAGCCATCAATTTTTATAGTATGTTTTGAAAAAATAGTATGTAGTATGGTAGTATATTCCGAAAAAAATAGTGGTAATATATTACAAAGAATAGTATGGTAGTATGTAGTATGACCCGAGGAATATATGCCATTGAAAAAAATAGTATGTAGTATGGTAGTATATTCCGAAAAAATAGTATGGTAGTATATACCAAAAAATAATATGGGAGTATGTAGTATGGACAGAGGAATATGTGGTTTGGAGAAAGTGTATTTTGGGGTATATGTATACTTCCAGCAGTAGAAAGGAGTATCAATATAAAAGAAAAACCCAACGGTATATGTTCATTTTCTTAGCATACAAGCTATGTGCCCGAAAAGGTTGTATTTTTTATTTAGTATATAGTAGGTTTTTTGAAGAATGGAACGGCAAACTACCTTTAGTTGTAGTATGTGTGTACGTTCAAGAAACGAGAATACGTGATTTTTTTTCTTCTGAAATTAAGCAATCATATATACTTTTCTTTGAACCAAAAGTAATTATATATATACTCCCGAAGAGTATGTAGTGTCTAGTATCTACATGTTTCTGTGTGTAAGTATATGGAGTTTTCTAGAAGAGAATATGTAGTGTGAACTAGTATATACAGTTTAAGTACGTGCATGCATACAGGAGGCTAGATCTGGAACGTAGCCAAGTAGTTGAAAACGTGTTGGCTAGCTATATTCCGGGCCATGCATGGAAATTGGAATTATCTGGCTGTTTTTTCCTATCGGGCATGGGGTAAATGAATCAACTAGTTTTACAACAGAACCCGTTAATCACGGCCCACAACTAA
>NC_041393.1:81575361-81627711 GCF_002162155.2 Triticum dicoccoides | reverse complement strand
ACAAAAACCACAACCCCTGAAATGCTGACGCGTGAGAGCCTTTTGGTCCCGGTTGGTGGCACCAACCAGGACAAAAGGCCCTCCTGCCTAGGCAAGCGGCAGCGGCCACGTGGAGCCCCATATGTCCCGGTTCCTGGGCGAACCGGGACTAAAGGTATTGGGCTTTAGTACCGACCCTTTAGTCCCGGTTCGGCAACCATGACAAATTTAGATATATTAAAACTGAGCACCTTTCCAGCCCTCTCAGGCTATTAGCACTTTCAGCTTTTGGATCATTAGTTTTATGCGTTTTCGGCCGTCAGATTTACTCTTAATCCCGCCTGGAATCATTATGTTCGCTAAAACCGCGTGTTTTCTTGCTGGGCCGCTGCTCCGGTGACTATTTTGGACGCCTGGTGTGAAATTGGGCCTGACGGGCTTCTACGAGTCTCCTTCCATGCAGTCACACACCCCACGACGCTCCTTCGTCTCTCTGACTCTCGTGCACGACCTACCCTCGCCAGCCCTAGGTGTGTGCTGCCGCCGCCATGTCTTCATCTCGCAGCCCCTCAACCGCCTTGTAGGAGCGGCGTCTCCGTCTACGCCTACTCGCCGTTGTCCTCTTTCTCCGGTATTCCCTAAAGGTGAAGCAGGGAGCATCTTTTTCTTGAATCGGCCATGAGCTCCATCCCCAAATCAGTGGCGCACTACATCCCTGAAGCATGTGTCCGAGTTTTCAAGCCATATCTGGAGTTCTTGGGCGAGCTGTCGCCAGATCCACCATGTCGAGCAACCAGCCGGAGGTATGTATAGATATCTGACCAGTTTCAATTGGGGGCCTCTCGGTTGGGAGGGGCTCAGGGCGTGCGTCACTTTGAGGGTCTGGAATGACTGTAAAGATAGGTTCCTTCAAGTGCAACTTCCAATTTATTCTACATCTGACTTCTTTTTCTTATGGATCCTTTGTACTAGATGTCAACAGAAGGTGATCAGTATATTAGAGACTTCAAGAAATTTGAATCGGATCGCACAACCTCATATCTCTCTCTGTCTCTCTCGGTTGGTTAACAAGTTGCCCTGGTATTGATGTTTATTAAGTTTCTCCCAATTTTTTTACATGTTAGGCCAACGAAGGTTTACAAGCAGGTACAAATCTTCAGAGACTCATCTTCTTGGTAGGCAAAGAATAAATTTAAGTTGGTATTTCTTAGTTAATTAAACACCAGGTCCAGAGGTTTGAAACAGATTCAGAGCACTGAGTTATGGTGGAGCTGATGTGTTCTTTCTATACGTATTCCCTGGGAGATGATCACTTAATCTGTAAAATTTGATGGTGCCCGCTGGGAGTCATGTAGATTTGCTTCCTCATGTGTAGTTATAAGTTATCTGTTCACAAACGTTCAGCTGCTGCAGTTGATGCTTGATTATTGCAGTACATATGTTAACTCTAAACTGGACAATTGATCAGTAAAAACTACTTTTTGTTTGACTGTATCTTCAGCAACGGTACTCTTATTTCATGACGCTATACTGAACCACTGGTTTGTTGCTCGAGCTGTACTATAGACTCTTAATTGTGATTTTTTTTGAAGCAAATTTTATGTCTGCTACTTATCATAAATTTAGATAATTGTAGGCTTTTCAGAAGCTTTTGACCCTAGAAAGAAGGCTCTTAAGAAGCTGTACTACATGAATATGCGGATATTACATGTATGTTTTTCTTTCTTTAAATTTCCGATGATTATGAATCATCCATGTAAGTAGTTAGCATGTATGGAAGACAATATATGTTTTGATCCGTCGAGAGGTGCTTTTCACTCCCATTTCATTTCGGCTTCGCCTCCAAAATATTTCATTGCTTCTTGCACATCTTGGCTACTTGATTTCTGTAACTTTTTGCAGTTTCATTTCATATTTTCATGTAAGATGTGTGCTTCATTAAGTTCTTTATTTTTTGGCTTCATTACATTGTAATCTCATGTTTTTTGGCCATTAAAATAGTAGCCACCGTTTACAATGGAACTAGACACTCTTTGCTCATTTTACAAATGATTTTACCTAATATAATGTAGTACACATTTTTGCAGGAACTATTGTAAGACATAGCAGAAGAATATAAGTCAATGTAAGATGCCATGAGAAACCAAGAGAGGGAATTAAAAACATGTGATAAACATAAGAAAAAGAGGACGCAGAGCAGTGGTCTCTAAAAGCACTATTGCATAGATAGGATGATGTTTACCTACAACCATCGTATTCTGTGTATATGTGAATTTCAATCTCTTCCAACTTACAAGGGGGTCAAGATAAGAATATGAGGGTGCATAAACAGGATAACAGGATAATATGCCATGGTGGACCACACTAGCTTATCGAAGTGCTCTGAGATATTAGCATATGCCTGAGCTTTGCCTCGTATGAAGTCCATCACAATTGAAAATAGTTCAGTTTTTTTTTAACTTACAGGCTTACGGCTACTAACTTTATCTTATCTGCTCCATTTTCTGGCAAACTAGGTTCAGAAAGGCATGATGTTGTCCGTTGTGTATTCTGTGGTGGATGGAGTAGCACGACTTCGATTTCTTTGCATGCCAAAGAAAAAAAGAATTGCACATTTTCAAAACTTGAGACATGGAGCTTGCGGAAGACTTTTCAATTTGTATTCAACCCATGACACAGTATCAGCATGGACATTTTAGCAATAAGTATTTCTCTTAAATATACTCCTTTGTTGGTTTGCAGTTATAATGTGGAGGGTATTTTCCTCTGATGCAACCATACATTGTTAACACATGTATATCATGTGCCAATTGTGATTATTTATCCATTTATTTATTTACTGGCTGCATCCATGTTTTTCATATCTTTTGTTAACATAGTTTACTACTCCCTCCATTCCATATCAAGTGTCGCTGATTTAGTATGGAGGGAGTACTTTGCAAGAATAAAGTCTATAGTTCTACATTAGTTCTGCCTAAAGTAAGACGGAGTACATTAGTTTGAGATCAACCTAATGTGATTATGGTACTGTTATAATGTGACAACCTTAGCGCAACTGCCTAATACATTAGCATAAGATATCCTTTTTTGATTACTAAATGATACAACACATCTTTATGTAATTGAATTTCTTTGTTTCATTTATCTTATATCTGTGAGAATACTATCAGTTGTCACAACTGCCTGATACAATAGCATAAGATGATATACTTTATGTAATTGAATTTCTATGTTTTATTTCTCTTATATTTACGAGAATCCCAATTATTCCAACGAAAAAGTAGACGGGCGCAGCAACGCGCGCCATTGATGATCTAGTGGGCCTCATGAACCGGGACAAATGGGGCTTTTTCTACTTGTGTATGAGTCCGTGAGCTGTGAATTTTCGTGACGGAATTTGCTTGCTTGAGATTTATTCTGGTACGTGGCTGTGAACCTATGACCCATCTGAAGCTTTGATCCTGGCTGGGAGTTTTTCAGGATTTGTGTGTTGGGTCTTTTAAGGAGTCTTTCCGGAGCAATCAAATCTATAGCTTGGAATTGCCGTGGCATGCTCTCAGTTGCGGCAGTTTGAGAGCTTCTGGAGTTACAGGAACGTGTGAGGGCGGAAATTGTTTTCATCTCGGAAGCTCACTTGAATAAAGTTAAGGCCGAGGAGCTTCGGTGTAAGTTAGGATTTGATGATATGCACGTGGAGGAGAGTGATGGTCGGGCCGGTGGACTACTTATGTTTTACAATAAGGAGAATGAAAGTGGTTTTGAACTACATGGGTCCTAACTTTATTGATGGTATTGTCATGGAAGGTCAGAATGCAGGCTGGCGTTTGACAGGTTTCTATGGAGAACCCTCTTGGGATAAGAGGCATTTATCTTGGCAATATATCCATGATCTTCACAATTCGTCATCTCTTCCATGGTTGATCGTTGGTGACTTCAATGAAATCTTACTATGCGATGAAAAGGAGGGGGGCAACGATCGGCCGAGTATTGTGATGCAAAATTTCAGAGAATGCTTAGATGATTGTGGCCTTGTTGATTTAGGGTATGTGGGAGATAAATTCACATGGAGAAGGGGAGATATAAGAGAACGACTTGATCGGGTTGTATGCAATAATGCATGGATGAACAAGTTCCCCTTCACAGCGGCTGTTAATGAGAAGCATGTACATTCTTACCATAGTCCATAGACCGCTTGTGATTGATACAGATTACTATGACAGGGAACAAATGAAGAGATCGGCTGGAGGTGTGAAGTTTGAAGCTCGCTAGCTCCAAGAAGAAACAGTAAATGAGATTGTCAAAACGGCTTGGGAGAGAGCCAAACTCGCAGGTATTGGTCCATCCCTTGCTGATCGGACTCGTGCAGTTCATGCAGATCTCCACCAGTGGGATAAGGAGATTCTGGGAGGTCCTAAAAACGTATAAAGAAGCTAAAGAGAGAAGTAGAAAAGCTTAAATGTGGCTCGATTACAGCTGAAACAAGATCAAGGCAGAAGGAAGTCCAGGTTTTAGTTGAAAACCTGTTGGACCAGGAAGAAATCTTTTGGGTACAAAGGGGAAGAGCCAACTGGCTTTTACATGGGGACAGGAACACATCTTTTTTTCATCGGGCTGCTACTGCGAGGAAAAAGCGTAATCAAATAAAGAAACTTCTTGATGATTCTGGTAATTGGCAGCAAGGCACGGACGACCTAAACAAGTTAATTACTGATTATTTTTCTACACTTTTCACGTCGAAAGTTTTAGATCCAGATCAGGGAGTTTTATCACATGTTCGGCGCAGGGTTACTGATTCGATGAATTTAGCGTTGTTGGCCCCTTATACAGCTGAAGAAGTCCGCAAAGCACTCTTCGATATAGGTGACCTTAAGGCACCAGGGCCTGACAGTCTTCATGCTGTTTTTTATAAGAGGTTCTTGACGATCTTGGGTGATGACCTAGTAGAAGAAGTCCTCAGAGCAGTTAATTCTTGCAGCATGCCCAATGGGTGGAATGATACGATGATTGTTATGATTCCTAAAGTGCATTCGCCGAAGAAGGTAACACAATTTAGGCCAATTAGCTTATGCAATGTGGTTTATAAGGTTATCTCGAAGATGTTAGCAGCTCGTCTTAAATTAATTCTACCAGAGGTAATTAGCCGTACTCAAAGCGCTTTTGTTCCGGGTCGTCTGATCACTGACAACGTATTGGTTGCTTATGAGAGCCTTCATACAATTAAAAAAAAGGGAAGGAAAGGAAGGTTGGTGCGCTGTGAAGTTGGATATGCACAAAGCATATGATCGAGTGGAATGGATCTTCTTGGAAGGGATGCTATTGAAGCTGGGCTTTAAAGCAAGCTGGGTAAAACCCATTATGATGTGTGTTACCTCAGCCCAATAGAGAGTTCGTTTCAATTCAGATGAAACCGAAAGCTTTAAACCAACAAGAGGGCTCCGACAGGGAGACCCACTGTCGCCATATTTGTTCTTGCTCTGTATAGAGGGTTTATCAGAATTATTAGCGCATGCAGAACAAGTTGGAGAGCTGAATGGTATAAGGTATGCCGTGATGCACCTGCTATTACAAACCTATTATTTACAGACGATTCATTGATTTTAATGAAAGCAAACTCCGTAAATGCTGCATGTCTGAAATCAGTACTGGATGCATATTGTTTGGCATCAGGATAGATGATTAGTGTGGATAAGTCCACCATTTTCTTCAGCCCAAGTACTGATGTTAACACTAGAGTGCAAGTGTGTTCTACCTTGGGTATCATGACGGAGGCTCTAAATGATAAATACTTAGGGCTCCGTGCAACTGTTGGGCTTGAAAAAACTGATTGCTTTCAATATCTTGTGGATCGTTTAATACTCAAAATGAATGGATGGAAGGAGAGAGTTTTGTCTGCCGGGGGTAAAGAAATTATGATTAAATCAGTAGCACAAGCCATACCATCATATGCAATGTCCGTCTTTAAAATTCCTAAAAAAAATTGCAAAGGAATCACTAACGCGGTTGCGCAATTTTGGTGGGGTGACAATGCTAATCATAAGAGAATGCACTGATTCACCTGGTGAAAAATGTGTGTCCCAAACATGAAGGGAGGAATGGGATTTCGTGATTTACATTGCTTTAACCTTGCACTTCTAGCGAAACAGGCATGGATGCTCATTGATAATCCAGATTCACTTTGTGCAAGGGTCTTGAGAGCTAAATATTTTCCGGATGGAGATCTTCTTAATGCTACTCTAAAGAAAAGATCTTCTTATACTTGACAAAGCATCAAGGCGGGAGTCAACACAATAAAACTTGGGTATATTTGGAGAGTGGGTGATGGTCAAAACATAAATATTTGGAGTGATCCGTGGATCCCACAAGCACCGGACAGAATGGTGATTACTAGAAGAGGAGGTCGGTTACTATCGAAAGTTGATGATCTCATAAATCCTGCTAATGGTGAATGGGACGAATCACTTGTAAACCAAACATTTTGGCCCGTTGATGCAAGAAGGATTCTTGCAATTCCCCTCCCAGCTCATGACATGACTGATTTTATTGCATGGAATTTGACAAAAACGGGTATCTTTTCGGTGAGATCAGTGTACCACATAGAATGGAACCGCCAATTTGGTAGTAGAATGAAAGTAAGTAATGGTATGGGTGCAACTGTTGACAATCCTATCTGGAAGACCCTTTAGACCCTGAGATATCCATCTAAGATAAAAATTAATGCATGGAGGACTCTGCATGGAGCATTGCCATGCCGAGCTGTTTTAGCCCATAGACATATAAAAACCCCTCCACAATGCCCAGCTTGCAACCTAAGCGACGATACCATAAAACATATGTTAATTGAGTGCAAGAAGGCCAAAGACGTATGGAGACATCTTGGTGTCAACGACATGATTAGTGAAGCTTGTAGCCGTGAGGGTGCTGGGGAATCTATCTTGGAAGAATTGATATAAGCACCTGAAGAAGCAGCAGTGGTTCTTGGCTAAGGAAGTTTTCGTGAAATAGTAGCAGTAACAGTTTGGTACTTGTGGTGGGAACGCCGTAAACCCGTGCATGGAGAACAACTACAATCAGCAATACAGATTAGTATGGCAGTCAGAGTTCTAACAAGCAACTACTCACGAGCAAGTCTACCAAAGGCTAGGCAAAAAAGTGATGGGTGGTCAAAACCAATGCATAACTATGTCAAGTTGAATATTGATGCAGGTTTTGATGCTGATTCACTTATGGGGACTTTTGGTGCTGTTTTGAGAGATAGTAAAGGTGACTTTCTGGCAGCTGCAAATAACAAAGTTGAGGCTTGCTTGGATGCCCTCACAGCGGAGACAATGGCGCTAAGATTTGGCTTACATTTAGCGCAAATTGTTGGCTGCAATCGGCTGGTCGTCAACTCCGACAATGTTGATGTTATTAGCACCATGTGCGAATGAGATTTCTATGCAGGTGTGGGAGCTCCTATCTTTGACGAGTGCTATCATATGTTGACAAACTTTGTTCATGTCATATTCGAGCACCCTCCACGGGAGGATAACACAATGGCTCATGAATTAGCCCGTATTGCTAGATATAATAATCCTAGTATTTGGTTAGATGAACCCCCCAGGGTTTAATTTATTTTCTTGTCAATGATGTATCTCTGATTACCAATGAATAAAGAGGGGGTTTCAAGCGTAAAATAAAACCTCCACAGGCCGACGTGCCGAGCCCCCTCCGACTCCTCCCGAGAGGCACCCTCCCTCCCTCCTGCTCATCTTGGGTTGCTGGCCCGGCGACCGAGCGGCCAGCATGGGCTGTGAGCCGGCCGGATGAGTAGGGAGCTGCTGTGAGCCGGCCGGATGAGTAGGGAGCTGCGACGGCGAGCAGACAGATACAGCCGAGTACTAGCACAGAGGCACTGTGGTCCTTCCACCAGCCAACAAATGGAAAATGGAAAGGGGAATGGGTTAAACAAGTGCTAATGCAATACTCTACTAAGGAGAGTGACAAACTTGAGAAACTAATATGAAAAGTGGCAATTGTGCCTCTCAGTAATTAAGGAGTCGACGAACAGTGGCAAATTTAAAAATTAATACTACGAAAAGTGCCAATTGTGGAAAACTACATGCTAAGAGTTGCAAATATCTGATGTTCTTTAAAAAAGGAAGGCGACAACTACTCAAAGCACTCGTGCTAGCACCAGGAAAGTCTCAAGCAAATGTTTCTTTTCCTTTGAAATCTAAAGGATATGAAGCCAATACTCCGGAATCTTGTTTTCCTATTCCTGAGGGCACCAAAGGTACTTTTCTATGAACCCCACAAATCCAGTGCTCCAAACGAAGGGCTCACCGTCAAATTGTCCACTTGGAGGTCCTTCCAGTGTGCGATAATACGTCAATCCCTTAACACTGAGAGAACATGCAGCCTCGTGAAAATGTGATCATTTGCCTCAAAATCCATGTCGCAAAGATTGCAAGCTTAATCATGGGGCGAACCTCGCTCCGTCAGGCGGTCTGCCATCAAAGCAATCTTATGGAGGACGAGCCAAAATTAAAAAGTTTGTAGCTGGGCTCCGCCTTTGCTTGCCAGATCTTATTAGCCACGAAAACATGTTGGGGCACTGTCAAAGAGGACTTGTCTCTTCTTTGCTCAGATTTTTGCACTGGTGAACTAAATCTCGAGAGCATCAATACGGACTATGATTCAAAAACAAAATGCCTCAGTTGAGACAGCTAATGATTACCGGCCCATCACTTTGCTCAACTGCTACCTAAAATTGATCACATACCTTCTGGTTAGCAGGTTATCTTAAGAATTATTCACCATAATCGATTCGGTTTTCTACGAGGCCGCACTATCCAGGATTGGTTTGGCTTGGGGCTTCGAAGACATCCATCACTGTCAAGCTTCTCAACCCGACATTGTTGATCCAGAGAATCCAAATACAACAGTCTAACCAGAGTTAAAGAACAGAAATAAAATGGTTTATGGATAGTTTGGATACAGCTCAATCCAAAAAAAAAAACAAAAAAAAAACTAGAGGTGCATGAGTTAGAATTATAAGCTACAAATTTGAAGGGTACTAACCCGGTATTAACTACAAACATACCGACTTAGTGAACTAAGTTCTCTAGTAGGTTTGTAAAGCTGCATATTGTTTGATATCATCAATCGAAGACCATGCAAGTTTCATACTTGAAAGGAAACTAAGCCTTCTTTATACCCATTGTATATGTTGTAACATACATTGAAAAGCCAATCCAGAAGGACATAACAAATAAATCTTCCTAATGCATAAAAGCAGGGCAAATCAATATTTAAGGTTGGTGGATACAAAGTTGCATACTAAAGATATATTTGTAGGAAAATAAACATTTCAAACATAGATAATATATTTGTCTCACATTTGTCCCCATACGAGAAGCTAAAAGAGTGACATCAATAACTATTACATGAAAGCAAATAGGGCAGTTACAAATTCTTCATGGCTACGCAAGACTAATCCAACACACATCTTCAAGAATTGGGATATACACGACAACTGATGTTTACTAAGATACTAGAGCCATGCCAAGTATTGCGAGCCTTTAGTGACCATCTGATGTCCATTCCACAAAAGAGGGAGTGTAAGGTAGGCCTTCCAAGAAATCTCCAGTAGCACAGATAATATGCACTTCCTGATTATCCATATCATATGACAATGTCTTCTCCTTATTGTCAGTAAGAAAAATCAAATTACATTCTGGATGAATTGCAAACATCGAGTAGGACTCGTAATATTTGCGACAATCCCTTCCAAACAGTTTGGAACAGCTAACAGTACACTTTAGGGTCCACTCTCCGCTGTCATAATTTTCAAGAACCCAAATAGACAGTTGGTAATCACCTTGATCCTTTATATGCCAAGCAAACAAGCGTCCCTGGGACTTCCCGATGGAAACATCACCATATTCATTTGTCATGCCACGTGGCATTTTAATTTTCCTCCAATATTTCCTTTCCATATCCACTGTGACTATTACCGAATAACGAGTAGGGAAATGCATAGTGTTATTCAGGAAGGTGCTTTCTAGATAACTAATTGGATATGTACTGAAATCATTGCGCCGTGTGAAAGTCCATCCTCCAGTATCTGATGAGTAGACCATGTCTGCGGACAGGCCATATATCTGAGGTGAGTTCAGGGGCACAAACACGACGAAGCGGGAAGGAATGGCCGCGTCAAAACCTAAAAAGTATTTGCCTGGGCGGAAAAGCGGAAGGTGATCAGGCAATTCTATAGGAGGCAACAAAGTCCACTGCTGAGTGGCAGGATTGCAGACAACGTAATCGAATTCCTCGGCCTCGGGCCATTCAAAAAATTGCTCGGTTTTTCCTTTCGGAAGAGAATTCCAACCGAGTTGCTTAGGATAGGGAACTTTCCAGCATTTGCAAAGGAGAAGGCTGGTGCTGCATTGTGTGACACTGAAATGTTTATAGCTGCCGCGTAAGAAAGAGAGGTCGGGATCGACCATGGGAGGACCTTTTTCCGGACAAATTGTGGAAACGCAAACCATGGTCTTTGTAGAAGAAGCCGGACATGGCCTGCGGCGACTTCTTGCGGGTGTGGGAGTAGGAGCAGAGGGGGAGCCACTCTTTGGATACACACTTGAAGCGGCACACCGATCTGCAGGGCACCCGTGACAGGATCTCCATGAGAGCGTCCTCAGGAAAGGTCGCCGCTGGGACCTCCTCCTCCTGCCGCACATGCTTCAGTTTCTTCTTCTCCTCCTTCTAAAAATGGCACTTAAAGAATTCAATTCAGCTCCCAGTATCAAATCCTGGACCTAGGATTGGAAGGAGGATTGGAGCAAACCTCAGATGCCAGGGGGATGACGGCGAGGCCAGGCAGCAACGGCAACGGCGGCGGATGCGAAGAACGGGATGGATCCTCCTCGTCCCGATCTCCGTGGGAGGTTGCCGGATCGCCGTAGCCGTGGTCGCATCCGCCTCCTCCTGGCGGCATTTCCTACTCTAGTTCGGCGCCGGCAGGGGCTGTCACCGGCCGGCGGCACAGGTCGGCTCGTCGAGGGTTTGGTAAGGGGATGGGGATTGGGGAGGGGCGGCGGCCGCGACCCAGTGAAAAATAATGGGATTGCTAAACGCGCTGGGCTTGGGCCGATTAGCTGTGAAATGTTCCCGGCCCGTCCTTCAAGTGTACATACGATGTTTTGTCTCAAAAAAAAAGTGTACATACGATATCTCTGGTTTGCAATCGAAATCACTAGTTTTTTTTCTTAAGAAATCACTCGTTTTGCCTTGTAAACAATCACTTCCTATTTTCTCTTGTGCTGACAACTAATGCACATGTACAATTGAATTGTGCATCCAAATTCCGAACCTTTTTACAGTTTGATTTCCCGCATCGAGACTTTGAAACTAGATCCCGTGTTAATAGCTTTCCGCAACTCTTTTTTCAGGAAAAAAATGAATACTCGTGTTGTAGTCGCCTGAGTGCCTATTAAGCAATGAGATCCGGGGACGATGTGGCAGGGGATGACAGTGGTGGTGCTGGAACTTGACGTAAATGATCACTTTAGTGCTATAACTTGTGGCATACATCGAAGTGGTGCAGAAACTTGGTTCAGACGTGCAAATGTGGTGCTAATCGTGTTTGTATACACCCAAGACACTGACGAGGCATGCTAGCGTGGCATGGGGCCCGTTTGTCAGTGACCCAACAATGAAGACAAGGCGTGTGGCATGCTTTTTTGCATGGAACCCCCTCGTTTTTTTATTTTTTTCATAGAAAAGTTGTTGACAAGCGGGTCCCAGTTATCTGCAGCGCACAAATTTAAATTGACTGGAAAAAAGGTATGCTCAGGTTTCCAACCCGAGCAACCTCAAGTTCCCTGCTTGCGAAGTTAGCCAGCCAACCCATTCACCATTCATGTACATTAAGGAAACACAGGCTATATTTTCGCAGAAAAAAAGTATGTCAGCATAACCTTTACTAAGCACACTTATTAAAATTTCAGTACTTCATAAGCTCATATAGACCTTGGTTATCACCATTTTCAATACGGGAAGTGGATCATCAGTAGGGATTTTGCTTAGGTACTTCCATAAATTAACAGATGATATTTTTTCTCTTGAAGTATCCTTGTGCGTATAAGAAACTGATGACCATAAGCATGACAAATATATGATGTATTCTTGTCCTTTTCCAGCACAAGAGCTCTACCCAGCATGGCTTCCCCATCTCTGGTCGTTCCCTTGCATTCCTCCATTGGTGGCTGGGAAGATGGGCCACCACCGAAGCCGCTCCCAGTAATCGCCAAACTATACCTGCTAGATTAATGAGGTCGCAGCCGAGGCCGACCATCGCCGCGCCAACTCATGGGTTTGATGTGGGTTTATTTGCATATTATTTACTTAATAAAATGGTTTGAGGTGAAGAGCCAAAGGCCTGAAGCCAAATGTTCCTAACAGAATGACGATCCGCAGGAAACAAGGCCAACGCTATGTGTGCCTGCAAGATTGAAGTTCCCAGATATTTTACTTTTCTCCATGATCCTACACCATTGTATTGCTTCATGTAGATCCCTTTATCATTCATTTTTATTGTTCAAATCTCTATATGGTTGTCATATAGATGCTATTACAGGGATGTAGCACTAATGCATTATATTTTTCATGCGTTGTCGTAAACAGAACTCCCTCTGTATTGATGCATATATGTTTTTTTCTTTTAATTACAGTATCTCTTTTCGGACTGGTCGGGCTTTCTAGATTTCTAGATTGGAGGAAGTTTGTTTGAAATTTGCCTTTGGGTTTCAGAAAATTCAGAATAAGTTCCTACACCAGCCGTAACTAGATAATAACTAGATAAATCATGTATTACGCAATGCTCTGCGCCATTATCCGTGGAGTATTTGCAGCTGTATTCTTTGTCGTTCGATGCTCAATCAGGTGAGTCTATTTTTCCATTTTTGATTCATAGTTGCTGGCACAAATTGGCCAGTGCATTTGGTCCTATCATTGACAACAATTTCCACATGTCAACTGGGGAAAGATATGCCCATCATCAGTGCACCTTTTGCCATTTTTTGCTATTTTTTTCTGTTCTATGTATACATGCAGTTTCGACAATTAGCTGCAACAACTATTTTTTTTCTTTTATTTTGCTGCTAGGGCTTGTGGCCATACATGTTAAACAGCAAGACGATTTAATTTGTGGTCTAATAATACGTTTGTTAATAATTGCAACAAAAATAGATCTACTTTTTGCTAATAGTGGCCAAATAAAGGAGGATCCAGACTATGACAAGTTTACATTGTACAGAATTAGTGCTAACAATAAATTTCTCTCTTTTCTTCTTATTTTATATTGATAATAGCTCCTGAATTAGTTTTTAATTACCACTCCCCCTTTGTAGAATGGTCGGATTTTTATGCATGAACAATAACCCTGTTTTATTTTAAGAATGGGGCTCTAAAATGGACGGAGGGGCTTAAGTTCAGCAGCCAAATAGGGCAGGCATGTTGTGTATAGAGTTTGCAAGATATGCTGTTCATTTCTTACACTTAAAAAGCTTAGTCAGAACAACTATTTCATATTCCAATACATAATGAAAGCACTTTTCTTATCTTTCTTCCATGCTTTTCATTACGTGATTCGATAACCATGATGACAGATAACTTGACTATTTCGTATCTGTATTTCAGGTTTGCACCTAATCATTTACTTTCTAAAGAACACCTCTGAAGTTTCATTACACAGGAAGTGAGTCACTATCGCTATCATGGAAATTCGAGTATTTAGCATTTTCAGTATGTTTTGTCCCCCTCTTTTGCGAGTTAATTGACATAAGGTTGCTTCAAATGCAATATGTACTAATAGTTGCATCACATTATGCATTTGCTTCATTTTAAACCTGCCACTTGTGTGTCCATCATGATATTGGTGCGATTTATTTTCCTAAGGGTATATTCATCTCACCAGAAATTTATTTTGTGTGGCTTTTGTCTTCCTAAATTTCGCGTGTTTTTTTTCCTGGTTAGCTAACCAATTATTATTCTAGCGCATGCTGTACTAAGGGCTTTTTACCTTATTGCACAGTTTATCATTCTAGAAGACTAGAATTTTCTCCACAGTTAGGATGTTGATATGAAAAGTTTAATTCATGTTTAATCATTCCAGAGCTAAGCTTAGCTTAGAGAAACTGTGCTTGCTGCATGCCACCTGTGTCATACAAAAATGTTAAATTAAATTTCTTCATTTTTGTACATGAATATGTTGCACTACATGAGATGAGACAAACTCAGAATGGGAGCAAAATAGTCATGACTACTGGCGAACTCTTCTAGCTTGCCGCGTTCCCACTGGTGGCGTTTGTAGTCAAGCCCAACAATTCAACTTGTGATGATAACATGTAGCACGAAACCCAAGAGGGAACGGGTTTAGTTTTTCCAGGACAACTATTTTTTTATATTTATTAAAAATTTGCAGTCATGTTCACTTGGACAATACCTATACCTATTATAAGTCCTTCAAGTTCAGACAAGAAAAATTAGATATCCTAAAATCTTTACTATACAATCATTTTGGTATTCTTGAACTTCAAATGACATCATCAAAAGATAATTGATGGTTTGCATTACTTGACCTTTAGACATGCGGGATCATCAGGCACTATAGATATTCTTTTCCCCCAAATTTCTAGAATATGAATTAAGAATTCAATACTCATGTGATTTTAATAAGCTGCTTTGATTGAGACGTGCATTGCACGTGCAAGCTTACTAGTGTACATTAAGGAAACACAAGCTATATTTTCACAAAAAAAAAGGAAACACAAGCTATATATCCTTAGTTGAATAACAAAAAATAGAAAAATATCATAAAAATGATGCAGCCGCAGAGACTCGAAGTCTGAGCGTACCATTTGTTTTATTTTAACATTTTCAAAATGTTTTTTCGAAAATTTACTAAAAATGGAATTATAGTTTTAAATAATATACCTATAAATAAAATAAATAGTGTTAAGTAAATGCTCATGTAGTTTCATAAAATGTTCATCTATTATATTAATAAAAAATCATAAATTAAATTATAATTTTAAAAGTGTTTGCACATTTTAAATAAAAAATTAAAGTCATTGATAGAAAAATGTATATGTAAATAAATTCTTATATAAGTACAAATATTTCCATGTTTTAAATAAAATATTAATTTAGTAGTATATAAAAGTGTCCAGTCATTAAAATAATTATGTTGTTTTAAAAGTGTTCATGTGATTTTAATAAAGGTTTTTTGTTGACTGAATACTGTGGGGCAACAACCTCATAGTTTTTAATTAAAACTCAAAGGAAAAGGTTCTGTACATACAAGTAAAGGAATACCTACCTACGGTGTTATACATGAACAACTAATTACAAAGAAACAACGAAAACAACCAGCAATCTCCATCTTGCACCACTAAGGTCGGTAATAAAGGTTTTTTTGTCAGATGTTTTCTAATAAAGTTTGTGTGTTTTCAGAAAAAATATAACTATAACTATAAATATATGTAAGAAGACTGTTGTTCCTCAAATGAATGCATATTTAAAATTATATGTATGTTATTTATAGTTAAAATTAACTTTTTTACAAACTGCAAAAATGAAAATAAAATAGTAACATATTAAAAATGGGTCACACTAACTGACAAACTGTTGTCAGTTTTGGCCCATGAGCACGTTTTGTTATAGACATAAATTGTAGCATTGTCTAAAAAACGTAAAGAGTAACAAACCTTTGCAAATTTGTGTTGTTTAATTAAAGAATATTCACCTAAAAATATTAAAGAATATAAGGTTGTGTATCCTTTTCAGACAACGAGCATGATTTTTGTCAAGTGGTTAGCAGCGGACACGTTAAATTGAAGGTCGCTGGTTTGAAACCTAAGCGCATCCTTTTCCGTTCAATTTTTTTTTCTGCTGACAGCTAGGACACGCCTGTCAGGGTCTTTTTGGTGAAAAAAAAGGGGGTTTCTAGGAAAAAGGAAAAACCCACACGCCTTGTCTTCATTGTTTGGTCACTGACAATGGGCTCCATGCCATGCTGGCAGGGCTCGTCAGTGTTGCGGGCGTATATAAACGTGATTAGCACCGTATTTGCACGCCTAAGCCAAGTTTTTGCGCCACTTTAATGTATGCCACAAATTCTAGCACTAAAGTGACCGTTTACGCCAAATTTTAGCACCATCGATGTAATTGACTCTTTGTGTAATTATGCACAACTTGATGCGGAGCATAAGGAGAAGGCATTTCGCTCTGAATTTTTTAACATATGATCCTGTCCAACTTGCATAGCAGAATTCAACAGCGTTTGAGCAATTTCTTTAAATGCATCATCTTATTTATAATCGAGAAACTCATACACAACTTCAGAATGATCTAATTGAGCATTTATGAGTGTTTCATATGCACGACTAAACATGTGTCTGAATAAACTAAATTTGAATTGTAATGTCGTATTTGAATTGTTGTTGCATTCAAATGTTTATTTTTCAAGTCATTGACACAATGTGGTATTTATCTTTCATTATTTTAATTTTTAATATTTAAAATATAAGAAAAGAAAACAAGACTGAACAATGTCCGTCTAAATTAAGAAATAGATTTAGAAATAAACGCTAGCACCAAAATTTGGCTTCGCTAGAACACTTGGGAAAAGCCTAGGCATGCCACGTGTGGGTCATCCGGGGAACGCCACGTTTGAGATGGCCCAACCACCGTTCCCTTGGAGAAAAGAACCCGAGAGTCCACCGGCGCTGCCGACAGCGTAGCGTCCACCTTCCGCCTCCAGTCCGCTGCGTAAAATCCGGCCGTCTAGATGGCTCTCCGGCGCATCGCCGGCGCGCCGACGTCTTCCTCCTCCTTCAAGTCCTTCACTACTGTTCTCCCACTGGCAGCGGAGACCGCGTCCGCCTCCCCGTCCTACCTTGCCCACCACCTGCTCGACGAATTCTCCCGCCCGCGCGCCTCCCGCGACGGGGAGCGCCTCCGCCGCCTCGCCGCCCACCTCACCGCGCCCGCGGTGGAATCCGTCATCGCGCGGCTCCCCTCCTGGCGCCACGCGCTCGACTTCTTCCGCTGGGCCGACGAGCAGCCGGGCTTCCGCCACTCCTGCTACTCGTTCAACGCCATGGCCTCGCTCCTGCGCCGCCGCCAGCCCGCCCACCTCGACCGCCTTGCCGCCGACGCGCTCGCCGCGGGCTGCCCCATGACGCCCGGCGCGCTGGGGTTCCTCCTCCGCTGCCTCGGCGACGCCGGGCTTCCTGACACTGCCTCTCGTGTCTTTGACAGCGCGAGGGCGCGCCTTAGCTGCACTCCCAACTCATACACCTTCAACTGCCTTCTTGACGCGCTGGCTAAGGCCGGCCGCGCAGACGACGCGGAGGCAAGGCTCCAGGAGATGCTGGTGAAATGCGGGGATGGAAGTGTCGACAAGTACACCCTCACCTCACTCCTGCAGTGCTACTGCAATGCAGGCCGTCCAGATGACGCCAACGACGTGTTCCAAAGGATGAGCCAGCATGGGTGGGTGGACGAGCATGTGCTGACGATGCTGGCGGTGGCGTTCAGCAAGTGGGGGAAGGTGGACGGGGCGGTTGACCTCGTGGGGAGGATGGAAGTGTTGGGGATGAGGCCGAGTGAGAGGACACTTAGCGTGCTGGTCCATGGGTTTGCAAAACAGCGCAGGATCGACAAGGCCATCGAGATGTTTGACAAGATGGCCACTTATGGTTATGTTGCCGATTTGCCAATGTACGGCGTGTTAATTGAGGGTCTCTGCAGGCAGAAGCAAATAGGAAAGGCGGTGAAAATATTTGAGGTAATGAAGAGCAGTGAGGTTGTTCCTGATGTCCGCTTACTCAAGAATATGATTGAGGCTTTCATTCATGAAGGAGATTTTGACATTGTTGGCCCGTTTATCATTGAAAATGCTGGGAAGTTGAAACCCAGTGATGTTACCACACTGTACAATGTGGTTCTACAAGGTCTTGTTAACCACGGGCAGGTAGAAGCAGCTTATCAGTTGCTCACCTCAAGGTTACGTGGTGTTCAGGGGATTAGTGATGGTTTGACTGTTGGTGCACATGTGTTCGATATTGTGCAGGATGTGAAGCCAAACTCTGATTCCTTCAATATTGTTGTGTGTGGCCTTTGTAAGGTTAAGAAGCTGGATGATGCCTTAGCTCTCGTAAAGGATATGGTTGGCTTTGGCAGCAAGGGAAAGCTATTGATGTTTAATGATTTGATCCATGAGTTGTGCAATTTAGATAGGTTGGATGAAGGATACAAATTGTTTAACCAAATGAAGGATCTTGGTGTGATTCCTTCGGAGTTCACATATAATTCATTATTTTATGGCATTTGTAGGAGAAAGGATCCAAATGGTGCCTTTGATTTACTGAGGGAGATGTGCACCAATGGACATAAACCATGGATAAAGAACTGCACAGAGATGGTGCAACAGCTTTGCTTCAGTGGCAGGATAACAGAAGCTCTTGGCTTTCTAGAGGAAATGCTCAAAATGGGTTTTCTTCCTGATATCGTGACATACTCCGCAGCCATGAATGGACTGTGTAAAACCGGTGAGGTGGACAATGCTTTAGGACTCTTCCGTGACATTTCTGCCAAATTTTATCTTCCTGATGTGGTAGCACATAATATCTTGATAAACGGGTTCCGTGTATCAGGTAAATTGAATGAGGCGCAAAAAATTATGGAAGAGATGTTGGAGAAGGGTCTGTTTCCTTCTGTTGTTACCTACAATCTTATGATTGATGTTTGGTGCAAGTCTGGCAATATTGAAAAAGCTGTTGATTGCTTAAATAAAATGGTTGATGAAGAAAAGTCGCCCACAGTAGTTACATACACAAGCTTGATAGATGGATTCTGCAGTGCTGGAAGACCTGACGAAGCCATTGTTTTGTGGCACAAAATGAGTGCTAAAAGTTGTGCTCCAAATAAGATAGCATATACTGCTTTTGTAAATGGATTGGGCAAGTGTGGTCGAGTAGAGACTGCACTGACCTACTATGAGGAGATGATGACGAAAGGTTTTGTGTTAGATACCTTTTCCTGCTTATATTTTATAAATGCTTTGATATCAAATGGGAATACAACTAAAGGATGTGAACTTTTGAAAGAGGTTCTTCAAAGGGACATGACACAGGGTGATGATTTGAAAATGGTAGGATTGATAAATAAAGCAGTTGAAGAGTTGTCTAAAGATGAAAGAACTTCTCCAGAGATCAGTATACTTGTAGAGAAAGGTTTAATTTCAAGGGCTCAAACTATGGGCAAGAAAGATGGAAACAACTGACATTTGTTGCTGGCACGAGTTTTGGATGATTTCCTCAAGTCCTTGTCTCTAACCAGGAAGCCCTTTCCTGCTGCTAGCAGATTGTTCTTGCTTTCTACATGCCTTTTCCTGCTGCGTGCAACTACTTTCTCAAGGTATCTTTGATCTGGAAAACCCTTCTCAGTGGTTACTTCCCTCTTTATAGTACAATAATATTTCTCTTGTCAAATTACGACATGATGTTTATCATCTATCGTATGTCCTGTATGTTAATTGTTCGCGGCTTGGGGCTTAAGATCAATGGAAACTAAATTTGTGGAGTTCTCAATAGGTGTTCCTCATGGTTGTGCTTCTGAATTGGATGGACACCTTTTGGTTCAAATATGGTTTATAGGCCCCAGTATCCAAGACTTCAAGTCTTGAGTCAAATACCGTATGTAATTGTAGAACTAAATGTGATATGGTGTATGTGAAGGCTGCCGAATTTGCTAAGAGAAATATGGAAGGTAATCCTGCATTCAATTCCAGCAATTCCTTTTCTGTACTATCCAATAAGGAGATTATGTTTAGAGAATCGATGATGGGTGTTGATATACCTCTGGATAATTTTGATTTTATTGATGTTCTTAAGGAATTGGAATTATCCAGTGAACAAATTAGTAAGAAAAATGAACACTGTTTAGATATTCATGACTTGGAATGGAAATGTCGCCCCCCTGTGCCCTGTGTCTAAGTTGGCATGATACTGTAGTGGAAGAGGAGGAGAAATTTAGTATAGTTTCTAGAAAAAAGAAAAAGTCTCCTGCTAAGAGAAATGTCACTATTTCTTCTCTTACCTCCTCTTCTATACCTTGTACTAGAAGACAGCAAAAGAATATCAGTTCTACTTTGCCCCCTAGGAGATCTGGTAGCCCCTGATAGCTGTAAAAACAATGAGAGCATTATTTTGGAATTGTAGGGGTGTTGGAAAGAAGGGCATGTCTTCCTACATCAAAGACATAGTCATGCTCATCCCCTGGATGTCCTGGGAATTTAAGAGACTACAAAGAGGAAATAGAATGATACTTTTTTTAGAAAAGAATGATCCTGGATTTTTTTTATCGGCACTATATTGCTTCAGTTGGGAAGTCTCAGGGTATTCTTTGTGGTATTAAGATGGAAACCTGGGATACTTTTTCTGCTATGACAGGGTGTTATATTATGCAGCTTAGTGTGAAGCATAAAACTTTGAATTTGGAGTGGGCTGTGTTAGTTGTGTATGGAGCTGCTCATGATGAGCATAAGTTGGAATTTCTTTCTGAGATGTCTGAATTTTGTAATAGTATTGCTGTACCCCATGTGGTGATTTAATTTTTTGAGACATTGTGGGGAAAAGAATAAACATACATCGCTCCCTCAATCATCTGATATTTTTAATTCGATTATTCATACTTTGAATCTGAGAGAAATTCATATGATTGGGGGTACTTTGGAAGCTCAATATCCTGGTTTGTTTGACATTTGTCAATGGCAGGATTGTACTGTGGCTGATGCTTTAAACTCTGGGCTGGCTTTCCTTTAGAAGAAGGCTTTATGATTAAAGTCTCTCACATTGGGAGGAGATTAAAAAATTCCGAGTCTATGGTGTTGAATGATATTCCTGATAAGGTGAGCTGGGCTCATACTAAGAACAAGCCGTTTTTAACCAAATCTGTTTATAAGTGGTTGGAAAATTGGCTTGCTGGGGCTAACAATCAATGGATTTGGAGAGCGCACATCTCACTAAAGATTAAGGTCTTTATGTGTCAGTTTTTCAGAACTCTATTCTGACACGTGTCTTCCCTAAAAAAAAAATCTGACACGTGATAATTTGGGCAAGAGAAACTGGCCTCTAAATCCTTTATGTTCTTTTTGTGGTGATGTTACAACTGCCAAGCACTTGCTTTTCTCATTTCGTGTGGCTAAGTCGGCCTGGGGAACTATTGGCAGGATTCTGGGCACCTCTTATTGTCCTAGGAATTTGTGGCAAAGCTCGACATGGCTGTATGCTTTCTTGCCGGGCGGGTCCAAATTCTATATGATGTGTATTGCACCTGTTTGCTGGGGAATATGGAATGTCCGCAATAAGGTACCTTTGAGAAGCATAAGATGCAATCCCCTGTGGAAGTTGTGTTTACAATCTGTACATTTCTCTTATACTGGGCAGGTTTACTCAAAAGCGAGGAGCAAGGCGTCTTCAGGACCGGAGTCGAGACATTGATGAACAAGGCTACCACTCTTGCGTCTCTCATGAGCTGACGGAAAATCTAACGGTCAAAGGCCTTTGACCTGACAGAAAATATACGGAAGGGCATTTCTATAACCGCACTTAACGAAAGAGGGGCAAATTTGAGCACACTTCGGAATTAGAGGCAAATTTGAGTAGGTGGTTCGAGTTAGGGGCTGAAATGTAAATGTCCCTTAATTATACCTCCAGAGCCGGATTAGCACCGTTTTGATGTAAATTTAATGAAATCCGTCATGTTTATATGAAATCTAGACATGTTTGAACGAATTTCGTCCGGTTGGTTGGAATTGTTGTTAAAATGTATGTGACTATCGTTGGAGATGCGGGAGGAAATTTACGGGTTGCCGTTGAAGATGCCCTGATGGGTTCACCGGGCCATAGAATCTTGATCAGTAACTGAATTGTTGTGCTCGATCGATACTTCCGACTAATTATAAATAACTAAACCTTGTGTGTATTTAATTGCAGGGAATTGAACAATTTTCACATTCTTTTTTTTTGAGGTAATACGTTTCTCATTCATAAAATAAAATAAAGATCTGGTTACAAGACACGTAATCACCGACATTACAGTACTGAAAGGATAGGATAATCCTACACAAAAAAAACCAACGCCTGTTCCTCTCCTTCGGCATCACCGAAGCGACCACCAAGAGAGAGAAGATAAATCACCTCTTCACCCGAGCTCGACGCGGCTCCATCGCTGATCTGCAGCTTTACGGACCTCCAAAGTAGTTTGTCAAAAGCAAAATCATTGCTGTTGAAAGAATCAGACCGGGGCAACGTGTCCTCAGACACGCCATCGAACTCCAGACCTGACATCCCCGCACGACTACAACGTCGGAGGAGAAAACCAGAGCTGTCAGTCTCCAACCACATTGACTAGCGTTTCAGCGGTATACATCATTTCACTCATGATAGTGAGTACTTTGTGGGGTTGTGTGCAAACAACAACGCATAGATAGAGGAACATGGACAAGTAATGTTATGTAGTGAAGGTGTTAAGTCTGATGGGTGATGCGGTGACTACGTCCTAACATTCAGCTTGAAGCCATGCTGCAAGTTTTAGGTCATTCTCTGCGATTAGATTTTTAATTTTGTGGGGCTCCTGGCGAAACGAGATCCTCTGACTTTGTTAGAGTTGTGTCGGATATAGTGTACAAGGTAGGTTACAGTTGGACTTGTAGTTGTATCGTGTTTACATAGGATGTGGAGTCGTGTCCTAGTAGGACACTTGTATCCTAGGCCTCTCTTATATAGCGGGGGTAGACACACGATGTAACCTATGCCAACATAATAGCACAGGCACGCAAGGGGGAGCCGGCGGCGTGTGCTGGCGCCCGGGTGGCCGGTGTGCGGTATTGTGACGGTGTCACGGGGAGGAGCGCCCGTAGTCAAGCCCCGGGATGTAGCCATATCGGTGAACCTCGTTAACAAATCTCGGTGCCGTGCCTCGTGTGTGATTGCTTGGTCCTCGATAGATCGACGGAGTGCCTCGAATTATTCTAATAAATGGTATCATGAGCTAGGTTGTTCGGAGAGGGCAAGATTGTTGATCCAGAGGAAGGAAGAAACTGTCGAGGGAAGTCTGCAGGAAGCAATCGTAATACGGGATAATTCATCGGCGAGTTACGATGCAGGAGCAGATGTATTGTCGTGTTGTATCTTCGATGAAGCAATTAGAAGAGGAGTCGGCTAGATTGGATCGGAAGCAGCAGGCACCTGGCAGCGGCAAACGCGGTGCCGCCCGGCATCAGCACATGCAGAGCGACGTGCACGAGGCGAGTGCGGCTGCGGATGCGGTCGTGCTGCGGCCGATGGCACAAGGCCCACGAGGGGCTGGCAGCGAATGGCGATGCGTGGCGCAAAGCGGCAGGCCCGAGGCGAGGTTCACGTTGTGAGGGAAAAGCATGTTCTGCAGGCCAACCCAACGCAGCAAAGCCCGAGGCGGGGCTGGTGTGCGTGCAAGAGGTGTTGGATGATGTGCTGTGCTGAACCGAAGGAATCAAGACCGAGGATTTGTTTGAGACAAAAAAGAAAAGGGCAACCAAGACTACGTGTGTGCACAGGAGCAGTTTTGGTTGGATCAAGTTTGATCTATTTTCTGCCATAGGATGCACGAAGAAGCAACAACAAACAGTGACATGAAAAAAAGGAAGTTTTTTCTGGGTCGGTTTGCTGAGATGGCTTGGAACACGTGGATAGACTGCGGAGGCGCGCGGACAAGCGCGTTATGAGGATCATGCATACACATGGCGTCCAAGACATGCACAGATGTGCGCGTGGTCATGGTGCAGGGTGGAGCATGGTTGCAGTCGGATATGTTCGACTGGGTCGGACAAGACAGTCTGACGGATCGACGCAAGTCGGTTGGTACAGAAGACGATGGTGGGATCGGCGACAACGACATAGGAGCGTGATGCTGATGGTGACCGACTTCTGGGCGTGGAAACACGCGGCACAGGCCTGAGTGCTTGTATGGCTTCGACAAGACTATGGCGCGGGGTTGATTCAAGACGGTGCACATGAAAGCTTGGAGTCAACGAGGCGCGGGATGACAAGTACAACCACCATGGAGTCATGTTGAAGGTGGAGCTGAATTGAGGGGCTGCGGTGTAAGGATCCAGGGAATCAAAGCCTATCAGCAAGGGGGGAAAGCGAGGGACACGCAGTTCGGACTGGAGTCCAGTGGTCTGATGGAAGCGTGAAACTCGTCATCGGTCGGTGATGATCTATGGTACTCTGCAGTGGAGGTTGAGTGGTGTGGGTTCGCGAACCTTGAGACTCGACCAGGACAGCGGAGGCTCGACGCGGTAATAGCGGCGAGGCGTGCGGTACGCACGGGACATGGAGACGGGCCAGGGCTCTGGTGGTCATATATGTGGTGAGACAGCTGCGAATTTGATTCAGGATGACTACAAGCAATGGTGAAATTCCTTCAAGTTTCAGATAGACGGTCAAGGAAGAGCGGTGATGTTGAGTTCATGTAACTCTTATGTGTGACACCCAATATGTGAGTTGTTCACTTTCACGCAGGTCAGTGATCGGTGTGTGATGGCATTGACGGGTACTCTGGAAGTTGGGAGCACGGACTAGAGTAACAAGAAACTTAATTTTGCTCGAGTGTTGACCGTGGTCAAGAAAAGAAGGGATTACAAGTTGCAGGTGAAGTCAAATGGAGTCTTTGGAGTAGTAGCGGTGCTCACGGGATAAGCTCGAGTCCAATGTACATGGAAGTTTGACGCATGAACGAATTCAAGGTGGTGGAGTATATTCGCCAAGGTGGAGTTTGTTAGAGTTGTGTCGAATATAGTGTACAAGGTAGGTTACAGTTGGACTTGTAGTTGTATCGTGTTTACATAGGATGTGGAGTCGTGTCCTAGTAGGACACTTGTATCCTAGGCCTCTCTTATATAGCGGGGGTAGACACGAGTTGTGTCGAATATAGTGTACAAGGTAGGTTACAGTTGGACTTGTGTATCGTGTTTACATAGGATGTGGAGTCGTGTCCTAGTAGGACACTTGTATCCTAGGCCTCTCTTATATAGCGGGGGTAGACACACGATGTAACCTATGCCAACATAATAGCACATGCACGCAAGGGGGAGCCGGCGGCGTGTGCTGGCGCCCGGGTGGCCGGTGTGCGGTATTGTGACGGTGTCACGGGGAGGAGCGTCCGTAGTCAAGCCCCGGGGATGTAGCCATATCGGTGAACCTCGTTAACAAATCTCGGTGTCGTGCTCGTATGATTGCTTGGTTCTCGGATGATCGACAGTATGCTTCGGATTTATTCTAACAGACTTTAGAAGGGATGTTAGAGGATGATACAGTGCCCTGCTCTTTGCTAGCCTTTCAAAAATTATGATCTAACCCAACGATTTTGTGAACATTAATACCGAACAGTGATTCATAAACCATATCTAACCCAACGATTTGTGAACATTAATACCGAACAGTGATTCATAAACCATATCTAACCCAACGATTTGTGAACATTAATACCGAACAGTGATTCATAAACCGTAAATATATATATTGATTTACAGAATATTATGCGGTTGATGACTTACCTTCTCTATTTTATACAAAGAAGCAACGTAGTTCCCTGCCTTGTGTCTTGCAAGCCAGAGGGTCCGGCTCTGCTGCTGCCATCGTCCACTCATATGATTCACATGACAAAGTCATTGTTTGGTTCATTCATGATTAGCTCAGATTAATACAATAACAGTTGAGCGAGTTGAGTCTAAAAAACAGGGGAATAGCAGTAGGCACGCCTTGTGATCCGCCTTAGATATCGGTTCTAGGCGGGTGAGTTGTAGCGGCAACGACGGCTGGCATTGACTATTTATACCAAATATTTGTACTTCATCAAAAGTTATCTTGTTCGCATGTCATTTTTTGCTGATATACATCTTGAAATATTTATACACTTTCTAACACTATTCATGTATTAATAAAATAAACACGCTCATATATATTCAGTTACATTATTATCAAACTATTTAGGATTTTTCTTTTTTGCATGGAGCCAAACTAACATCTATGTTATTACTCCCTCCGTTCCTAAATATTTGTTTTTTTTAGATTTCAAATGGCTACCACATACAGATATATATAGACATATTTTAGAGTGTAGATTCAGTCATTTTGCTTCGTATGTAGTCGCTTATTGAAATATCTAAAAAGACAAATATTTAGGGCCTGTTCTGATCTCCTCCCACTCCATACTTCTAAAAACTTCTGCCCGAAGCCAGCCCGAACGGATTAGCTTCACGAAGCTAAAATTCAGGAAGCCGCGATGGGCTGTAGTTCATTTTTTCGAAGCGACAGAATCCCAGCTTCCCGTTTTCGTGAATCTGAAGCTGCTCATTATTTACGGCCGAATTGCCACCGCCAAGAAAAACGTTTCGCTCAACTCCCCCTCGCTCGATCCCGCAGGTCAACCTGGTCGCACACAACTCCCTTCCCCTCGCTTCTCCTCTGTAGCCCTACCGCCGCCGTTGCCGCTGCCACGCCCGGCAGCCCCCGTCGCCGGCCAAATCGTTGACTCAGACTACAGATCCGGCCGCCCCAGTCTATTTCCCGCCGGATCCCATCGTCTTCGCCGTCCGTCGCGCCTGGTGCAAGGAGCTGCGACCCCATGGCCCGGAGGAGCTGTCCCCAACGCCATTGACGCCCAAGAGACGCTCCCAAGCCAGGAGTGGCACCAGGACGACCGCGCCTCCAAGCATAAACTGCAAGGTGAGCTCGTCCCCTTCTCTTCTTCCCTATAGATTGCTGTCCTCGCGCATGTCCTCTGTTCTGTACATCTGTGCGATTTATTTTCAGAGTTGTATTTGTTGTGTGCAAATTCCTACACTGGAACCTATTGTTTGTTGTGCAAATCTGGAATATATGTGTGCAATTCTGGAATCATAAGCTTTAAGCATATTGCTATGTGGGTACTGCCATGAGTGCTAACCTGTTGCAGCATTCAGAAAAGTGAAATACAGTTTTGGGTGTGCAGAAAATGTACTGCTACTCTGGATTATATGTGTGCATAAGTTAATGCATATTGCTATGTGGGTAATGCCATGAGTGCTAATGTGTTATAATTTTCAGAAAAGTGAAATACAATTTTGGCTATTCAGAGAATGTACTGCTATTTGCAATTTATTATCATAAGTCTAGTGGTGTATGTGTGCAAATGTACTGCTAGTTCAGATATTACATGCCCTTGGCTGTGCAGAAAAGTATAATTTTTGTGTTTATCAAAGTGACATGCATTTTTTAGAGAAGTTTCAAGTATGTCTGGGGCTGCTGAATGGAGCGTTGAAAACACTCAGATTATCTGCGAGTTGTTTGCTGAGCAAGTGAACGCCGGAAATAGGCCAGGCAATTACTTGACACCAAATGCATTTGATGAGGTAGGAAGGCAATTTAAGATGAGAACTGGGCTAGACTACACATATACACAATTGAAAAACAAATGGGACAAGCTTAAAGGTGATTTCAGTTTGTTCAAGAAACTCAAGTTCCGGGAGACCGGAGCCGGATGGGACTATGTGAACAACACCGTGTCACAAGATGATGAGTGGTGGAAAAAGGCCAAAATTGTGAGTTCTTTCGCCAATGTATTGCATATCTTAATTCATCCATATCACTTTGATTACTAATAATGTGTTTCCTATGTTGTATTACAGGACATTAAAGGTTGTGGCAAGTTCAAGAAGAAAGGTCTTGCTAATGAGCAAAACTTGCGGATTATATTTGGAGATATCACAACTGATGGTACAGACCATTGGAATCCCTCTTCCGGCATACCTCCCCCCTCTAGTGCAGCGGTGAAAGCCGCCATCAATGTTGATGACATCGAAGATCTTGATTTGGATGATACCGAAGAACAAACATCTCAGGCAACACCTACTTCATCTAAAGTGAGGCTTGGGATCGTCATTCCGGAGAAGAAGAAGAAACCAAAGACCGCACAAGTGATGTGTGAGCAAGTTACAAGAATTGGTGACATTGCTGAGGCTTCTCACTCATCATTCCAGTCTTTCATGAAGCAAGATGAGGCAAACTGTGTCACCTCGGTCATGGATGAAGTCATTGCTTATGGTGCAACAGTCGGTACCGGTGAGTTCTTCATGGCTAGCGAGTTGTTTGTGAAGAGGGCGCAAAGGGAGATGTTTCTGTACATTCCTCTTGAGTCCCGAAAGAGTAGGACCTTCAAAAATAAGGTACACTGGAAGAACCGGTGCAACAACACAGAATGTGATGGCAGTATGTGACTTTGATATGCATTTCACCTATGCTTCAATTGGACAACCGGGTTCTATGCATGATACAAGTGTGCTATTTCATGCAATTGAAAATGACAAGGCCACATTCCCACATCCTCCCAAGGGTAAGTATTTCTTGTTGTTGCAATTTATATAACATGTCCTTCAACTCACAATCATGTTTGTTGTCCATTTCTATAGGCAAGTATTACCTTGTAGACGCCGGCTATCCTAATAGGGATGGCTATTTAGCACCGTACAAAGGTGAACGCTATCATGTCCCCGGCTTTCAACGAGGTGCACCCCCAACTACTCCTGTAGAGAAGTTCAACCGGATCCACTCCTCCAAGCGCAATACCATAGAGAGAACCTTTGGTGTGTGGAAGATGAAATGGCAAATCTTGCTCAAGATGCCAAACTATTTGATTCAAACACAAAAGATGATAATTGCGGCTACCATGACACTACACAACTATGTCCGCCTCCATGACAAAGAGGATATCCACTTTCTTCGGTGTGAGAGGGATCCGGATTATGTCCCAACTATTCCAGAGAGATACAAGAAGTATGTTATTCCTTCAAATGCATCGGATTCTTCAACACCCGCGGAAAGTGGTCCTAACATGAATTTGTTTAGACATGAACTAGCTACCGCCATTGCTCTTAGTTGGTGAAGTAATCATGTTCATGTCTTTAGATGTGACACCATTTTGATTTGCAAATATATGCAAATGAAACTTTTGTTGTATGACATATAACAAAGTTGGTTATCCGTCTTTATTATAACTTGTCTTAACTAGGAATATTTGTGGCAAGTTCAAAAATACATGCCGGCTATGTGTAGTTCAAAAATATATGGCGGCTGCAGGCCCAGCTCTCTGTACACTTCTACCTCTTTGTACACCTCTCTGTACTGGAGAAATCACACAAATTATCTCGTGTGAAAAAAAGGCCAGCCATTCACCCCGGAAGTAGGCCCAGCTTGTTTCTCTCTTTTTTATTAGCCTGTGTGCAGTTTGGCCCGAAATGGGCTGCTTCCAGCCGGCCCAAGGTGGCAAGAAGGTGGGCTTCAATGCCCCAACTCACCCAGGCGCTAGGAGAAGCTGCCTCGCCTCCAGGACGGTTTGGTAGCTCCACCTGAAGCGAGAAGTCGGCGCAGAAGCTGGATACGAGAAGTTTTGCTGAAGCTAGCGTGTTTCAGAACAGGCCCTTAGGAACGGAGGAAGTACAAGATATTTCATTATAAAACAATGCAAACAAACATTACCACATTATGTGAGTACATGTATCTTCTTGCCTATAGTATCATCATATAGATATAATTTTTGATATTTTGAGTTATAAAGGTGTGAAATAATAATTTTCGGGTTTCTAAAGTACCCCGTCTGTGAACTAATATAAGATCTTTAGTGATTTGAAATGTCTTATACTAGTTTATAGCAAGACTATAGCGTGATGTGCTTTGTTTTTTGGTGCATCTTTATAGTAATAAAAAATCTACGGGTCGCCCAGCTAGTTTCAACTGGATTCATGAAAATCTAATAACGAATCAATGATGATCACAAATACTCGGAAAAAAATCGTCAGCCACTTCAGTTCAGCTTTGCGTTGCCCCGGCCAAATATCTCCCTTAAGACTTTTTCCCCTAGGGTTTCCTGGGGTCCAACTCTTCCTTCGGCGACGGCGCCAAAGTACACCAAGATCGACGTGGAAATCACCACCCGACGACGGGGGCTCGAGCGAAGGACATTGAGGAAGTGTCGGAACTCGTCTCCAACGACCGCATGAAGAACTTGTGCGGCCAGGAGGTGCGGGGTGGGATGGAGCAGACGGAAGTAGGGGCGGCTAGGGTTGAAGATGTAGAGGCGGCTAGGGCAGAAGATCCAGCGGCGGGTACCGGGCTTGGTCCGGGCGATGGGGTGGTGAAGGGAGATGATATTGAGGGGAGTACGATCGGCGGGAAGGGGGTGGACGTAGAGAAGGGCGAGGAGGAGGAAGATTGGGACCAGTATGAGCAGGGCCATGATCTAGAGGGAGCGTTTGAGAATCTCAAGTTGCAAGGGGAGGAGGAAGAAGATTTGGACCTTTCTGGGGAGTTCGAGGACTTGATCAAGGATGTGCGCTGGATGGCGCTTTTTAGGGTTCATACCCTTCGGCCGTTTAGCCATGCTTCTCTGTTGAACTCCATGAGGAACGCGTGGGCTTGTGCGCAGGGGGTGACTTTCAACATTAAGGGCCCCAACTTGTTCTTGGCTCAATGCCATTGCTTGGGGGACTGGAAGCGTGTGATGGAAGGGGGACCATGGCAGTTCAGGAGAGATCCGGTGGTGTTAGTTGAGTACGATGGTTTTTCGGATGTAGAAGAATATGAGCTAAACATGTATCCCCTATGGGCAAGAATAAAAGGATTGCCGGACGGGTTTACGAGGAAGAAGGAGCTGGCTGAGAAGGTGGCAAAGAAGGTGGGGGAACCTCCCTTTACAGTCACGGTGAATGAAGGAAGGATCAACCCATCAAATTTCTTGAGAGTCCGGGTGTTTGTTAATGTTACAATACCATTAGTAAGGTTTGTGCATATCACCTTGAAGGAGAGAAAGAGGTATTCGGTGTTCTATGAAAAACTCCCATATTTCTGTTATTTTTGTGGGCGTATGGGACATGTTGTGGAGGAATGTGGTGACGGTGTCCATGATACTGCGTTGTGTGAATGGGGGGAGTGGCTGCATTGGGTCAGTGAACCCGTGGGCTCTGGAGGTCGAGGAGGTAGAGGTGGAGGGAGTGATGGAGGTAGAGGGGGTGCTGGCCCGATAGGGGGGGGGGCGGGGAGGAAGAAGAGGAGGTAGAGGAGGTGGATCCAGGGGAGGTAGAGCAGAAGGTGCGGAGAAAGAGAGACAATGTGGAGATGCAAAGGGAGGGAGGTTGGGAGCTGCAAGTGGGGATGGATATCATGCAGTTCAAGATGATGAAATCAGCTGAGGAGCGCACAGCGAGGAAGAGGCTCGTGGATGATGATGGTGTGGCTAATGTGCGTGGTCCGGGCGGGCAAAACTTGGGAGGAAAGGTGGCTGATGCGGTCCTGTGTCTGGAGTACAGGGAGACAACCAGTTCGGGAGGCCGGTCGAATCCTAAAGGAACACCGGGAAAGAACCCCGTAGTGAAGCGAAGGAAGCAAGGAGAGGCCGGGGTGGAGGAGAGAGAGGGAGTTGATATGGACACATCTACGCAGGCAGCCTCCGGAGAGGAGGACCGCCGGGTCCAATGAATTGCCTCAGTTGGAACTGCCGGGGAGGGGGGAACACCCGGACAGTTCGTGAGCTTGCGACGATTTGTCGGTCGCGTTCCCCCACTTTTGTATTTTTATGTGAGACTAGACAGAAGGAAGAGAAGATGAGGAGATTTAGAAACAGATTGGGTCTCAAAGGGTTTTGTGGTGTTGATAGTGATGGTATGAGTGGTGGCTTGGCATTATATTGGCATGAGAATTGTGTCATGGAGATCGTGAATAAAGATGAGAGACACATTGATGCACTTATCCGAATGCAGGTAGAAGCAGTACAATGGCGAGCTACATTTGTCTATGGAGAACCTCGAGTTGAGAACAGACATATCATGTGGGCAAAACTACAGAATCTAAAAACTGTAAGCAACCTCCCATGGTTAGTTTTGGGTGATTTCAATGAAGCAATGTGGAACTTTGAGCATATCTCAGCGACACCGAGGGCGGAGTCACAAATGGTGGCCTTTCGGGATACCTTGGAAATTTGTGAGCTGGTGGATTTGGGCTTCAGGGGAGTACCTTTCTCTTATGACAACAAGAGGAGTGGTTCTGCTAACGTTAAGGTACGTCTGGATAGAGCCGTGGCGACGAATGCATGGCGTAACTTGTTTGCGTTTGCTGAAGTGGAGCACATCCCATTGCCTTGTTCCGATCATGTGATGCTTCTGTTGAAGGGCGAGGCAGACCCAGCACCTGTTGGGAGGAAGTGCAGGCGCTATGAGATTTTCTGGGAAAGAGATTCGGCACTCCCAAAGGTGATAAAAGAAGCCTGGGCTGTCGTTGGGGAGGTCCGAAATTTGACACAGTTAAAGGACGCTCTCACAAAAACCATGAGCTCGCTGGGATCATGGGGTAGGAAATTTGGCAATGTGACGAGGGAGTTGGCAAAATCCCGGACTCAGCTAGAAGAGCTCATGAACATGAATGCTGATCGGGAAGAGATTAGGATACTGACTGACAAAATGAATGAACTGTTGTATCAGGAGGAAATGTTATGGTTGCAAAGATCACGAATTTCATGACTGAAGGAGGGAGATCGAAACACAAAATTTTTCCAGAGCAAAGCTGTTTGGAGAGCTAGGAAAAATAAGATAAGGGAGTTGACTGACAGTATAGGTGTTGTGCACTCGGACCTTGGGGCCATGGGATCCTTGGTGAATGATTATTTTCAGAACATCTTTTCGGCTGATTCTTCGCTTGATGCAGCTCCTATTGCTGATTTGTTACAGAGATCGGTGTCAGAAGAGGACAATGATAGGCTGTGTGCGCCGTTCTCTGATAAATAGATTGCTGACGCTATGTTTCAGATAGGACCCCTAAAGGCGCCAGGGCCAGATGGGTTTCCCGCACGATTTTTCCAAAGGAATTGGGGGACAGTGAAGGACGGCGTGATTGCTGCGGCCAGAGACTTTTTCCAAACGGGGGCGATGCCGGAAGGTGTGAATTCTACGACTATTATTTTGATCCCCAAAATTGCTAACCCCACTAAGTTGGCTGAATACAGACCAATTAGCCTGTGTAATGTGATATACAAGGTAATATCTAAGTGCCTTGTGAACCGCTTGAGGCCGCTTCTGGATGATTTAATATCGAGTGAACAGAGTGCATTTATCCCTGGGAGGATGATCACTGATAATGCCCTAGTGGCTTTCGAGTGTATTCATTACATTAAGCAAGAGAAAGATCCAACAAAAAGTTTCTGTGCTTATAAGCTTGATCTGTCCAAAGCTTATGATAGAGTGGATTGGGGTTTCTTGAGGCAAGTGATGCAAAAGATGGGTTTCTCCCAGTGATGGCTTGACTGGATAATGGCATGTGTCACATCGGTGAGGTATTCTGTTAAACTAAACGGAACTCTCTTGGATTCGTTTGCACCGTCGCGAGGGCTTCGGCAAGGTGACCCACTGTCTCCATTCTTATTCTTGTTTGTGGCGGATGGTTTATCTGCAATATTGCATAGTAAAGTGCAAAGTGGCGATATCACTCCAGTAAGAGTCTGTCGGCGGGCACCAGGCATCTCACACTTATTGTTTGCAGACGACTCTTTATTGTTTTTTTGAAGCTTCTAGAGGACAGGCTGAACGGGTGAAGGTTGCTCTGGACCTATATGCTGTTGCAACAGGACAGAGTCTCAACTACAGTAAGTGTTCTATGTTCTTTGGCAGTGCTTGCCCGCAAATTATTCAAGATGAAGTCAGAGATGTCTTAGGGGTAACTAGTACTGTATTCGAGGAGAAATACTTGGGGCTTTCAACTCCAGATGGGCGCATGTCTAAAGGCAAGTTTCAGAATCTTCAGACAGGCCTTACAAAGCGGCTTATCCAGTGGGGCGATGGTCATCTAGCGCAGCCTGGCAGAGAGACTTTGATCAAGTCAGTGGCCCAAGCATTACCTACTTATATAATGGGCGTGTTCAAACTGCCCTTCTCGGTTTGTGATGACCTCACTACGATGGTGCGGAATTTTTATTGGGGCTCCACGGAGGGGAAGAGAAAAGTACATTGGAGAGGCTGGGATTACCTTATGCAGCCTAAGGATAGAGGAGGAGCTGGTTTTCGAGACTTTCGGCTGTTCAATCAAGCTCTCCTAGCCCGCCAAGCTTGGAGATTAATTACGAGGCCCGACAGTCTATGTGCACAAGTGTTAAAGGCAAGATACTATCCGGAAGGCAAACTTGAGGACACAGTTTTTGCGGGCAATGCATCATCGTCATGGCAAGCTATTAGTTACGTTTTGGAGTTGTTGAAGACGGGTCTAATATGGAGAGTGGGCAATGGCATGAGCATCCGAGTTTGGCGTGATAACTGGATCCCCCGACCGTTCTCATATAAGCCGATCACAAGACAAGGACACTACCGGATCCGCTTTGTTTCAGACTTTTTGAATGATAATGGTTCGTGGAGGAGTGATCTACTGTCACAATATTTTATGGCTGCAGATGTGGAGGAAATAATGAAAATTAGAGCATCCCCTAGGCTGGGAGAGGACATTATTGCTTGGGGGCCAGAAAAGTCTGGGAATTTCACAGTTAAGAGTGCTTATCATCTAGCCTTTGATGAGCTGACCAGAGGGAATGTGGCCTCGTCGAGCACTTCGGCAAATGGCGGCAGGAGTTGTTGGAAGTTTATTTGGAATTGTGGAGCCACGCCTACAGTGGCAAATCATGCGTGGAGAATTGCTACTGATGGATTACCAACCTGGAAAAACAAAAACAAGATTGGCCTGGAAACTACAAGTATCTGTCCGGTCTGTGGGTTGGAGCCAGAAGACAATTATCATCCGTTTGTTAGATGCCAGTACGGACGGGATCTATACCAAGCCATGGCCAAGATCTGGAGGCTCCCTGAGATTGACTCACTAGTTAACGATGGAAAGGAATGGTTATTTCAAGCTTTGGCGCCCCTGTCTGAGTTGGAGCGGTGCATGATGCTGTTCATTTTTTGGCGAAGCTGGTTCGTGAGAAACGAGATCACACACGATAAACCAACCCCTCCGATGAAAGTCTCTATTCGCTTCTTACAGAGCTATCTGGGTTCGCTGCTTGCTGTCCAATCCAACACGCACATGGACCCGGTGAAAGGGAAGATTTCTGTTACTTTGGATCGTGCCCCTCCAGTTCCAAAAATCGATGAGGTATGTCGAAGGTGGGAGAAACCAGTGCGGGGCTGGGTAAAACTCAATACGGATGGATCCTTTGTGTCCACAGATGCTGCCGGAGCTGGAATGATATTGAGGAGTTCTTCGGGTGAGATTATTTTTTCTGCATGTAGAGCCTTATTCTCTTGTCGTGATGCTCTTGAAGCAGAACTATGCGCCTGCATGGAGGGACTTTCATCGTCTATTCAGCGTTCCGATCTACCTATTGCTATTGATGTGGATTCTGCTATGGTGGTGGCCATGATCACTTGTGATGATATGAACCGTTCAGCGTATGCTTCTTTAGTTAATGAGATTAGATACCTTTTTACTCTCCGGCAATCTTGTATTACTCATGTTTCGTGGTCGCAAAATAAGGCCAGCGACAGTCTAGCTTCTTTTGGTAGAACTCAGGGTAGGACTATGACTTGGATTGGATCAGGTCCTTCAGAGGTGTTGGAGTTGGTAGCAACAGACTGTACTGAACCTGTGATTGAGTAATACATTGCAGTATTCGCAAAAAAAAATATATATCTTCTTCCTTCTCCGTTACCCGCTCAAACTCCCGACGTTATCGCGACCAGTGGCGGAGCGGGCGTTCCACTCCACTCTCCTCCGGCCCCGGCGCCCGCGGCAACCACACCTGCGACTCCACCGCCCCCTCCATGCGCGCCTGACCCCCCTCCCTCTCGGACCCGATGCCTCTCATGGCCGTCTCCTCCCCACCACCCTTCTCCTTCCCCTCCGCGCGCCACCCCCGCCGCGCCACCGCCGGGGCCACAGCAGCGTCCTCCGCCACCGCCAGCGATGACTTCGACTACCCCCTCGCCGACCCCTCCATCCGCTGGCCCAGCCTCCGCTTCCCGCACCTCCCCGCGCCCCGCTTCCCCGCCGCCGACGCCGCCCCTCCTCCTCCCGCCCCGGCGAGGCCGGAGCCCGCGGAGGACGACTCATCCGCGCCCTCCGCCTCCGGCCCCTCGGCCGTCGCCGTCGAGCCGCTGGACGCGCGGGCCCACCGCGGGAGGCTGAAGAAACTGAGCAAGGTCGCGCTGCGCCGGGCGCGGGACTGGCGGGAGCGCGTGTCCGACCTGGCGGGCCGCCTCCTGGCGCTCCCCCCCGGCGCGCCCGTCGCAGAGGTGCTCGACGACGCGTGGGTCTCCCCCGACGAGCTCGCCTACGTCGTGCGCGCCGTGGGCGCGGCCTCCTGGCGGCGCGCGCTCGACGCCTTCGAGTGGCTCGTGGCGAGCGGCGACGGGGCCCCGGGCCCCCGCGTCGTCGCCGTCGTGCTCGGGGTCCTCGGCCGCGCTCGCCAGGACGGGTTCGCGGAGGAGGTCTTCCTCCGCTTCGCCGGGGAGGGCGCCACCGTGCAGGTGTTCAACGCCATGATGGGCGTGTACGCCCGCTCCGGCCGCTTCGACGACGTTCGGCAGCTGCTTGACGCAATGCGCGGCCAGGGGATCGAGCCCGACCTTGTCAGCTTCAACACTCTGATCAATGCCAGCGCCAAGTCCGGGTGCTTAGCCCCTGGCGCCGCCTTCGATCTCCTGCACGAAGTCCGGCAAGCTGGGCTCAGGCCGGACGTTATCACTTACAACACCCTGATTAGTGCTTGCTCGCAAGGTTCCATTCTGGACGATGCAATGGCGGTGTTCAAAGAGATGATTGATTCAGAGTGTCGGCCAGACTTGTGGACATACAATGCCATGGTGTCAGTTCATGGCCGGTGCGGGACGGCACAGGATGCTGAGGGCATGTTCATGGAACTGCTAGACAAGGGTTTTAAGCCGGATGCAGTTACCTATAATTCTCTCCTTCATGCTTTTGCGAAGGAAGGAGACGTCGACGCGGTGGAGCGTGTGTGCGAGGAGTTGGTTAAGGCTGGGTTCAGGAAGGATGGAATTACTTACAATACCATGATTCATATGTACGGGAAAATGAGCAGGCTTGACCTGGCACTTGGTCTCTATGATGAGATGAGAGCCATAGGCTGCACTCCGGATGCTGTGACTTACACTGTCTTGATTGATTCTCTGGGGAAGGTGGATAGGATTTCTGATGCAGGGAAGGTGCTGGAGGAGATGGTAGATGCAGGGTTAAAGCCAACCCTGGTAACTTTCAGTGCTTTGATATGTGCATATGCCAAAGGCGGTAGGCGGGACGAGGCGGAGCAGACATTTGATCGCATGGTTGCATCAGGTGTCAAACCCGATCGTTTAGCCTATTTGGTTATGCTGGACATTATCGCAAGGTCTGGTGAGACGAAAAAGCTGATGGCTCTGTATCGGACAATGATGAAGGATGGTTACATGCCAGATGACACCTTGTATCAGGTTATGCTTGCTGCACTTGCAAAAGGAAATGAACATGAGGAGATTGAAGGAGTTATCCAAGACATGGAGGCTGTTTGTCAAATGGATCAGCAACTGGTATATAGTATACTCATCAAGGCAGGTTGCATTTCTCAGGGTGCTAAGCTGTTAAAGAAGGCATGCCTACAAGGACACGAGCCTGACAGTAAGAGTTTACTGTCCATTCTGGATGCTTATGAAACAACGGGAAAGCATGAAGAAGGTCTCTCTTTGCTTCAATGCATCCGGGAGCATGTCCCCAGCTCCCATAACTTGATATCTGAATGTTCCATCATGCTTCTGTGCAAAAATCAGAAGATTGCTGCTGCCCTTCAAGAGTACAGCAGTATGCAGACATTAATGTGTGGATCTTTTGGCCAAGATCGTAACTTGTATGAGTGCCTGATTACATGCCTTGAGGAGGCTGAATTCTTGCCTGAAGCTTCTCAGGTGTTCTGCAATATGCAGTTTATTGGCGTAGAGTCTTCCCAGAAGATATACGAGAGTATGATCTCTACATACTGTAAATTGGGCTTCCCAGAAACTGCTCACCAATTGATGGATGAAGCTGTACAGTCTGGTGTTTGGCTAAATACTCTTTCATCTAGAGTAACCATAATCGAAGCATACGGAAAGACAAAACTCTGGCAGCATGCGGAAAATTTCGTGAAAGGACTGAATCAAGAGGCAGGTGTTGACAGGCGAATTTGGAATGCGTTGATACATGCCTATGCCGAGAGTGGCCTTTATGAGCAAGCAAGGGCAGTCTTTGACATTATGATTAAAAAGGGCCCTCTACCAACAGTTGATTCAATTAATGGAATGATGAGAGCATTGATTATTGATGGCAGACTAGATGAGTTGTTTGTGGTTGTTCAGGAGCTTCAAGACATGGGTTTCAAGATCAGCAAAAGCACAGTAATCCTAATGCTTGAAGCTTTTGCAAAAGCTGGGGATGTATTCGAGGTAATGAAAATATATAATGGGATGAAGGAAGCAGGATACCTGCCAAATATGCACATCTACAGAAGTATGATTTCCTTGCTCTGCCGTAATAAACGATTCAGGGATGTTGAATTGATGGTTGCGGAGATGGAGGCAGCAGGATTCAAGCCGGATCTAGTCATACTTAATACCCTTCTTTTGATGTATACTGGGAACGGAGACTTCGACAAGACAGTACAAGTATACCATAGTATTTTGGAAGCTGGCTTAGAGCCTGATGAAGATACATATAATACACTGATAGTCATGTACAGTACAAACTTGAGGCCTGAAGAAGGTTTTACTCTCTTGAATGAGATGGGTAAACGAGGTTTGACACCCAGGTTAGAATCCTATAAAAGCTTGCTTGTGGCATCTGGAAAAGCAAAACTATGGGAGCAAGGTGAACAGCTTTTCGAGGAAATAAGATCAAAGGGTTATCGGTTAAATCGATCTTTATATCACGTGATGATGAAAATGCACAGGGATGCCTGCAACCATTCCAAAGCCGAGCAACTGCTAGCAGCAATGAAAGAAGATGGCATCGAACCAACAATTGCCACTATGCACATCCTCATGACTTCTTATGGGACTGCGGGGCACCCAGTCGAAGCTGAGAAAGTGCTGAACAGCTTGAAATGTTCCAGTTTGGAAGTCAGCAGTTTACCATACAGCACTGTTTTTGACGCTTACTTGAAAAATGGTGACTACAATCTTGGAATCACAAAGTTGTTGGAAATGAAAAGAGATGGTATAAAACCAGACCATCAAGTTTGGACATGTTTCATTAGGGCTGCTAGTTTGTGCGAGCGGACTGATGATGCCGTTCTTCTCCTAAACTCTTTACAAGATTGTGGATTTGACCTTCCTATTAGGTTGACACCATACTTGACAATGTTCAAAATGATGGGACATACTTCACAGGCTAAATTTGGCTATAACTTCTTGCATCTTTTGCAGGCTCCTGACTGAGAGGACTCCATCCCTGTTAACTGAGGTTGACAGTTTTCTAGAAGAACTCGAGACACTAGAAGATTCTGCTGCTCTGAACTTTGTAAATGCACTAGAAGACCTGCTGTGGGCATTTGAGCGTCGAGCAACTGCTACATACATTTTCCAGTTGGCAGTAAATAGAAGCATATACCGTCACAGTATCTTTCGGTATTTACATCAATCTTTAACTCTGGATTCTTATTTTTGTTGTTAGAAGCTGTACTTAATTTTGTGCATTGAAATATGCATTTCATGTACTTTATTTTTCACCAAAATAAGTGGGTCACACACTGATAGTTCTTGTCCAGATATACACAAGAAAAAGAAATAAATGATAGATAGTTACAGACAGCAACTTTGTGGATAGCATTCAAAAGCTGTTTAGAAAAGCAGATCTAGTCTCGTAATATTTAAAATCTTTCATCAGAACTGTTGGTTTAAGATATACACGAATGAAAAGTAAGTTGCCATAATGTTTGGGCATGCTGTCCCTAGAGACTAAGCTTCATCCCAAAGAGTGTCTCCTAATAGATACTACTCCCTCCGTTCCTAAATATAAGTCTTTGTAAGGATTCCACTAGGTGAACTACATACGGAGCAAAATGAATGAATCTACACTTAACATGCATCTATATACATCCGTATGTGGTTCATAGTTGAATCTCTACAAAGACTTATATTTAGGAACGGAGGGAGTATATTTGTATGCTTGATGCTACAAAGTTGAGACGTGTGAACAATATGGCCTGGTCTAATTTTGTTTTCGTTTCATCTGTTTGTGAAGTTCTTATGACAGTAGGTCTTATCTTGTTGACATTTTTTTTACTTCTCCATATGTTTTGTTTATTGGTAGAAATTAGCTAAAACTTTTGGATGGCATGATCTTATTGCCTTATGGTACAAGTATATGAAAAATCCAAAGTGGCATTATTAAATATATTCTTACTGTATCAATTTTTTTTCCATGTGAATGATTCAGGGTGATAGAGAAGGACTGGGGAGCTGACTTCCGGAAATTGTCTGCTGGGGCTGCACTTGTCGCTCTAACATTATGGCTTGATCAAATGCAAGTAGGTGCTCCTAACAATGTTATTTGCAGTTTCATGTGATAGCTAGTGAAGTCAGAGTTTTAATTCCTAGAGTTTGGTTAAAAGAACCACTAGATTTTGTTATTCCAGCTACGGTGGCGGATGTATAACCATTCTTTCTACAAAGTCCACATTTAAGTTAAAAAAAGTTAATAAATAGAGGAAGACACCAATGTAAAGTGGTGTGTTCGTATATTTACTAGACAATAGTAAAATTTGGTATTATGCATCATTTGTGTCAACGTTACCACTTACCATGACTTTGGACAGTAAGGTTGTTGGACTCACTGAGATCCTGCTAGCTTAACAGATTCACTAAATTAGCATGTGTCTACTTTATGCCCTAATACCGGCGATATGCCAATATTCCCTTTATAGGTGCTCATATGAATCTGAAATTAATTATATTGCAGTGAACATGAAAAATGTGCTAAATTCAGGTTTATGTATCTCAGTTTTTAGTGCATATGCACAACTGATGATTTCTATTTGTAACTTCTTTGACATTTTATGCAGTTTTTCATGTTGTGTGTCATTACAGTAAAGTTAATGAATAACTTTCCTTTCTTTGTTCCAGCAGCTCTCAGCACAAATTTAGACCCTTTTTTTACTGATTGAGGGTACACATTTAATTGTAAAATCACGAAAACAACTCAGAACCCCTAAAGAGACATTCTTACAGTTGCAACAGCCCTATATAATTTCACCCCGTCTCCTTTTGCTTTAGTCCTAAATTCTTAATATGGACATTCTTTCGTTAAATTTGTTTAAGCAGTTGTTGATTCCTTAACTCTTAACTCCTCTATCTGATCATTAACATGCCATCGGATCTACTCCATTTTTAATGCAGGATGCTTCACTGCAGGGTTCACCAGAATCCCCCAAAACTATTGTACTGGTCACAGGAGAGGGGGAATATAACATGGTATCCTTGCGTAAGACGATCAGAGCGTACCTTTTGGAAATGGGCTCCCCTTTCTTGCCATGTAGAGCTCGAACAGGTCGCTTTGTGGCGAAGTTTTACTCTCTTAAGATGTGGCTGAAAGATTCTCCTTTCTGCATGGATCTCGAGTTGAAAGATGCCCTAGCTCTTCCTAAAATGAACTCAATGAAGCTCACTGAAGGGTACTTCATGAGAGCTGGTCTTGTATCAACATTCAAAGATATACACGAGCAACTTGGGGAAGTACGGCCAAAGAAATTCTCCAGATTGGCTATGTTGTCAGAAGAAAGCAGGGCCAAATTTATTAAAGCTGATATAAAAGGAAGGAAAGACAAACTGGAGAGAAATAAAGAAAAGGGGCTTGTCGTACCAAGAAAATCTAAAAAAGGACCACGGAGAGCAAAATTTGTTAGAGAACAAAGCACGCAGGAGGTTTTGAAGTAGTGTTTGTTTTGCTTCATCACGGCATTTTGACAAGTGGCACTGTGACATTAACATGAATATTCTTAATGGGAGAAGACGAAAAGGGAATGGCAAAAATACTGTGATGCTGATCGGTCAAGGTACGAGTGTGATCGAACAAAAGATGGGATGCATTTGCTTCCAGGTTAATTTGTCACAGCCTATCAAGTTCATACTGGTAAATAGTTTACCATCTCTTCTGTCAATTTTAACCTACAAGTTTACCATTTTATACAGTACTTCTCTTTGCAGAGATGACCAAGTGGTGAAGATAGCATGTTCACTCAACATGACATCATCATGGGCCATTATATATATATATATATATATAGAAACAGTGCCTTATTCATGTCATATTTGAAGTAAGCATTCCAACTGTTTAAGGTGGTCATACTGAATCTAAATATGTAATTTTATTTTATGTGTTGACCCAAACTGGTAGAAAAGGGCTGCTTTATATGTCTTAACATATGCTTCATTTGATAGTTTGGTGACTGGTGAAACGATAAGTTTCAACCTGACTATTATAACTTAACTGTTATGACCCTTCCACAGCCTATATCAAAATGCTTCTCATGTAAGGATGCTCTGAACTTTACAAGGGAAAATAAAAAAGGCAGTTGCTACAAGAGTTTCTACCTGGCGTCGCCCTCCTGAAGGGGTTTATGCAGTCAAGGTGGATGCAGCTTTTAATCCCAATACGAAACAAGGCTCATCTGGCATTGTAATTAGTGACACCACGGGTGGTCTTGTTGCTGCAAGAAGTTTCCAAATTGACAATGCAGCTGATGTTTTAATGGCTGAAGCAATGGCAACTAGAGATGCATTATGGTTCGGTGAACATATGGGTCAGATAATGAGGTGGCTGTTGAGACTATGAATGAAGGAGGGTTTTCTGCAACAGCTAGCTCGGCCATTTTCTATGATCCCAATCTAAGGGCGGGCGGTTTTGATGAAGTGAAGTTTGTCCATTGTCCAAGGGAAGCCAATATGGCGGCGCATGAGGTAGCTAGGTCCGTGTCTTTAATTTCTGAAGCTTGTACTTTGGTCGATGAACCCCCTAGTTTTCTCTTGCCCTGGCTCGATCGTATCTCATGTATCTTTGATTCACAAACAATAAAATGCTGTATGTATATATGCAATACCTGTCGTTGAACTGTGGAGTAATTCCGGTTCCAGCTCCAGAAGCTGTATCGCACAATTGTGCACCTGAGCTGGGACTGGGAGGCAGCGTTGCTAATTGATATTGACTCCACCACCTATCTATGGAACAAGCTGCTGGGCCTCTTCTCCCGCGGCGGCCCGCCCAGCCTAGCCCGCAGGCTGTTCGACTCGATGCCCGAGCCGGACGCCGTCTCCTACAGCACCCTCATCGCGCGGCTCTCCCGCTCGCCTGCCTACCCGCGCATGCTAAGCGTTGGCCCGAGGCCCGACGGGACCACCCTCTCCGCGCTCCTCGCGCGGCCCTGCGACGGGGGCTTCGTCCAGCAGGTGCACGCCCACGCGGTGCGCTCGAGCGCGTTCGTCGGGATCGCCCTGGTGCGCGCCTACGGGCTGTGCGGGGTCGCCCTGGTGAGCGCGTTCGAGGAGGTCGCCGAGTCGGACGCCGTGTGCTGGAACGTCATGGTCGACGCCCGTGGAGACGCTGTCGCGGATGGGCGGGGCCGGAGGCGTCGTCGCCGACGGGTCCACGCTCGCGAGCGTCCTGAAGGCGTGCGCGTGCGTGGAGGACCTGGGCCTCGGCGCGCAGCTCCATGCGTGCGCGTGCAAGGCTGGGTCTGACTCGGAGACGGCCGTCTGCAACGCTCTCATCACCATGTACCTGAAATGCGGCGGAGGGATGCGCTCAGCTGCCGCAGCCTTCGACGGGGTCTCGGAGCCGAACGTAATCACCTGGACGGCGTTGATCGCCGGGCTGGCGCAGAACGGCCTTGTCGCGGAGGCAGTGAGCTTCCACAAAGAAATGGTGGAGACCGGAGACAGGGAGAACGGCCACTGCTTCGCTAGCGTGCTCTCTGCGTCTGGCGCCCTTGCGAGTCTTGAGCATGGAAAGATGGTGCATTGCCGGGTCATGAACCTGGGGTTTTGCTCCGATACGGTTGTCGGGAACGCCCTAGTCAACATGTACTTCAAGTGTGGCAGCTCATCGGATGGTCGGTTTGTGTTTCGCACGATGCGGGTGCGCGACGTGGTGTCGTGGACAGCCATGATTCTCGGCTTCGGGCGTCACGGGGAGGCCATGAATGCTGTTCTGTCCTTCAGAGAAATGATCCACGGTGGGTTTAGGACAGACAGCATCACATTCCTTGCGGTCATTTCTGCTTGTCGACAAGGGGGTCTGGTGGATGAAGGGCTTGCGATCTTCCACTCCATGGTTGAGGATCATGGTGTCAAGCCACGGAGGGAGCATTGTGATTGCGTTGTTGATCTGTTAGGACATGCCGGTAGACTAAAAGAAGCTGAGGAGTTAATAAGAGCCGTAGGGCTGGAAATGGACTCATTGGCACGGGAGTCGCTTCTAGGTGCTTGCGGTTTACATGGGGAAGTCGAGCTGGGGTCTGGGGAAGAGGTCGGCAGGGAAGGTCATGGAACTAGAACTATGGGGGCATGGGCCTTATGTTTTGCTATCGAACATGTATGCTGAATGATGTCAATGGCGTGAAAAGGAGGTGCTAAGAGAGAGGCTTGATGGCAGCAGCGCCAGGAAGGGTGCCGCTCAAAGCTGGTTCATTGTTTCGGAAGCCAGCCGAACAATTGTGCTCTCGGTCTTATAGTGTACTTGGTGAGTAAGAGCATACCGGATCCGTGGCGCAATGGTAGCGCGTCTGACTCCAGATCAGAAGGTTGCGTGTTCGATTCACGTCGGGTTCAATACCCCCGAATTTAATCCGGCCCTTTTTTTCCCGTCCATAGTGTCGTCTTTTTTTTTCAACGAAAGGGGGTTACCCCTGCCCCACTTTATAGAATGAAGCAGAAAAGCAACCAATCACAAGTTTAGAGATAACAGACTACTGCAAAAGCAGCTAACTAATGACTGAAAAACTACAGCCAACAGACCAGAAGTTTAAGATGGCTCGTCAGATATAAGTTTCAAGCCTACTTTTTTCCGTCCATAGTGTCGTCTTTTTTTTTCAACGAAAGGGGGTTACCCCTGCCCCACTTTATAGAATGAAGCAGAAAAGCAACCAGTCACAAGTTTTAAGATAACAGACTACAGCCTACTTTTTTCCGTCCATAGTGTCGTCTTTTTTTTCAACGAAAGGGGGTTGCCCCTGCCCCACTTTATAGAATGAAGCAGAAAAGCAACCAGTCACAAGTTTTAAGATAACAGACTACTGCAAAAGCAGCTAACTAATGACTGAAAAACTACAGCCAACAGACCAGAAGTTTAAGATGGCTCGTCAGATATAAGATTCAAGCCTACTTTTTTCCGTCCATAGTGTCGTCTTTTTTTCCAACGAAAGAGGGTTGCCCCTGCCCCACTTTATAGAATGAAGCAGAAAAGCAACCAGTCACAAGTTTTAAGATAACAGACTACTGCAAAAGCAGCTAACTAATGACTGAAAAACTACAGCCAACAGACCAGAAGTTTAAGATGGCTCATCAGATATAAGATTCAAGCCTACTTTTTTCCGTCCATAGTGTCGTCTTTTTTTTTCAACGAAAGGGGGTTGCCCCTGCCCCACTTTATAGAATGAAGCAGAAAAGCAACCAGTCACAAGTTTTAAGATAACAGACTACTGCAAAAGCAGCTAACTAATGACTGAAAAACTACAGCCAACAGACCAGAAGTTTAAGATGGCTCATCCGATATAAGATTCAAGCCTACTTATTACAGAGCACCATTTGAGAAGACGCAGAAGAGCGGATTAAATAAGTAGATCTTCAGGGAATGGACTGATCCATCATCTCCCGCTTCAGTTTTTAGCTGGTCTCCTCCTGCATCACCTCCATGCGATCCGGAGGAGTTCCCCACGCCGTTTGTCCAAAAGGAGAATGCATCGCTGCAATAGAGTTACTTGCACATCGTCGCAGAGAACTTTCCATAGTGTCTTTTGACTGCTTGCTTCACTCACATAATAACCATGACTTTTGTGCTTAATTTGCTAGGATTTTCAGATAGGATAGACGCAGAAGCAGCGGGGGTTACTGACAACGAACAAATCTTTACTACTCCCTCCGCTTCTACAATAATTTAAGTTCTAGGATTTATGATTAGGAGGGCGGTGGTATTCCTAACTCATCAAGGTTTAAGTCTTAAATTTGACATTGGTCCTCACGTTATTCCTGCATTTATTTGAGGCCTCAACAAGCCCTACCTAAACTTAAACATGACCAAAAATATTGGGAACCTTTGGTCATTTCTATCGTAGCTTAGTACTTGCTAATGTTTTGGCCTGTTTTTTCACCCTTAAAATGACAATGGTATGGTACGGTACTATCTCTTCAAACAAGATTATGCGGATGTCCCCTCATGTTCATGTTCTCAGAATTGGACTTTCCTTCGAAAAGACAAGCACAACCTCTATCTCAGTCTCCTTTCTCTTTTCGGGAGCAGAGCTGAATAGATGGGGTTACCCTGTGATGACTCTGAATGTGCAACCACTTACAACAAACTCCCATTGTATCAAATGTCACATGAACATTCCAAAATGTTAAGGTTGTTAAGGATGAGGATTCGGGGCACGCAAGTGCGGTGGCACACGTGTCCCTAGTGCCCTTTTTTTTGGCTTATGATTTTCAAAATTTGTATCTTTTAAACAAAAATTTTAAATTAAGTTATGTTTCCATATTTGTGTTTCTCGTGACCAATACTTTCAAATAAGATCCATTTTGAATATGTTTTGAAGGCTTTTGAAAATATATGTTAAGTTTCAACTTTGAAACTTAGTGTGAGCGACCGATAAAAACCAATTTTTTGTGTCTACGACCGACAGAAAAAATTGCTTAAAATTATATCTCTGAAACTGGTTGAAACTTGGCAGACTTAGATGTGAAAACCGTAAGTTTCAACGTTGAAACTTAAAATTTATTGTGCACTCTCACGGGATTGAACTACTGGGCGAGTTGCGAGGCAAGACGAGCGGGCGACAAGACTTGGCAGGTTCGTGCCCCCATGATTTTCCGAGGTTGTTTGTTTTTTGACGGGAGAATTTCCGAGGTTGTTAAAGAAGTTTCTGGGGTTCAACTAGCGACTCTTGACGGTCAAACATTAAATGCATTGAGGGTCGCATGTGATCCTGACTAGCAAGCAACATATAACCGGGTGTGATCTACTCCCTCCGTTCGGAATTACTTGTCGTTGAAATGGATGTATTTAGATGTATTGTAATTCTAGATACATCCATTTCGGAGACAAGTAATTTCGAACGGAGTATATGTTATTGGGCGTGGTGATGTTCCTACTGAGGTTGATACGGATTCTAGGGTTTCTGGCGGCTGCCAACTGGATCAATTTGCCATTCACCCATTTTCATATGGGAAACTATTATTTTCAATTACAAATCCATCCTTGTCTATGCTGCTTGTTGTCGTTTTGGTCGTACTTCTGTTTTTTGTTGTTACGAAAAAGGGAGGTGGAAAGACTAATGCATGGAAATCCTTGGTGGAGCCAACATAGACTAGTAGCTAGAGTTTGGGTTGGTTCCAAAATCCAAATTGTAGACAACACACTGATATATATTAATACTACAAAATTAATGTAATTGGATTCAATGGAAACATTGCAGGCAAGATTGCTTGAAACTTCCAATAAAGAAGCTTCATTCTAGACAGTAAATCAAACCATACATTGATATTTTCTTATAAAGTACATACATATCAGACTCATACATAGACACAAAAGAACTCCATATGTGTCATGGCCAGCGACATGAGCACCTGTAAATCAATGCCAGTCAATTATAGTCAAATCGGCCATTAAACCATGAAACCGAAGCAAATATAAATCCGATCTGAACAAAAATTTACCAAAGAGAAGGAATGTATGTACAATTGAAATCATCACCACCGGCCAACCTTTTTTCTAACTAATGCATGTCTAAACCGACCCATCCCCCCGGCTGGTCGTGGGGACGCAAAAACGGCGGGGCGGACATGGGGCTTGGAGGCGGCCAAGACGTCGGCGGGAACCACCGGAGGAGAAGCTCAGGGTTGGCAGCAGTGGCGTCAGAGGGTCCCTACATGGCGGTTCGGTGGTAGCGGTCCCTCGTAGGAGAGAAGGCATGGCGACGTTGCCCGCGGGAAATGTTCAAGCGGTAGTAGGGCATGCACGCGTTGCGGGTCTACGTTTACAGCAGAGGCACACATGCGGCTTATACGTTTTGGGCTATCCAAATTTTCTAGAAAAATTGCTACAAAGGCAGCTGTTGGTGAGGGTTCTTTTGGGTCCAAAAGCCCTATAAAACAGTTATGCACTAAAATAGGGTTGTTTTCTTTTTTTGCGGGGTAGGGCTGTTGTTGGAGATGCTAATATGCACAATGTATCTCCCCTCTTGTGAAATACTCCCTCCGTTCCAAAATAGATGACCCAAAGTTGGGTCATCTGTTTTGGAACGGATGGAGTACATAGGAGCACCTGTGTGCTCCACCCCCTGCACACAAATTAAATTCAAAAAATACCAGGAAGATTAAAAAAATCTAAAACCTTGGGATCTCAAACATAGGTGCCCAATCTACTCCCATATGTAGTTTCGTAAAAAAAAACCCAGAAAATGTATCTGTGGCGAAGAAAATACAATCTAAACTAAAATTCATCCAAACAATTCTTTTCTATATATCAGATTTTTTTTATCTTTTTTGCCATGGATACGTTTCCTGGTATTTTTTCACGAAATTTCACACAAAAGTAGAGTGGACACCCATATTTCATATCCCAAAACCCCAAGTTTTTTTTCTAAATTTCCTGGTATTTATTTGAACTTAATGTTGATATAGGGGTGCTGCAAATCCTCTTCCCTCCCCTCCTATATATCTATGCTTATTATTATTTTTTACAGGAAGGCCTTCATTACTAATTTAAACCACGAAATAAAAGAGGGAGGAGAGTCCAACCACACAAACATTGGATCATCCTGCTCTTGTTGTGCTAGTGGATGAGCTGCAGAATTTAATTCTCTATTAAAATGCTCACTAGATACCTTCCCGAAGCCCTCCAGCAAGCTTCTGCATTCATCAAGGATCGGTGCACCGACCATGGAATGTTCAGTACTATTTTGTTTGATAGCTTCAACCACAACTAGGTTGTCCATCTGTACGAAAATAGAATTGCACCCAATAGATTGAGCTAGTTTCAGTCCTTGAACCAGGGCACCCGATTCAGCCGAGACAATATCTGCAACATGTCCGAGTTTTGGTATAGATGCTGCTGCGACAAACATGGCTCCGTTGTCCCTTATAATCGCACCACAAGAGCTTGAGTGCTCATCTTCAGAATAAGATGCGTTTACATTCAAGGCTCCTTTCTCAGGCAGCAGGTACTCCCTCCGTTCTGATTTACTCGTTGTGATTTTAGTTCAAATTTAAACTAAAACCACGACGAGTAAATCGGAACGGAGGGAGTAGCTCCTTTCTCAGGCAGCAAGCTCACCCTCAGGCTTGAGAAATCCAACGCCCGAGATTCGTGCCTTAGTCAGGCAACTATCTCATGAAGCAAACCAATCTCGATAAAGGCTTCCTCCAACAGTTCAGCCTAGGTGTGGTCGCCGGTTTCGAAGCCGCTCTGACAAAATTGAGTGCTAGGGTGCGACCAGGAGTTTGAGCGGCCTCACAGCGAACTACCAATCGTCGTTGCCACCAGATATACCAGAGGACACGATACTGCCACCATCTCCGGTAGATCAACAACGCCCATGTAATTCCTATCTTTCCTTATGCTTTGTGCATTGATGTGTATCATGTACAAGAGCTGGCTACTGAATACAGACAAGGAGGCTAGGTAAAAGGGCACCAGTGACATACATGGACTTACAAAATCCGACTCCGGCCAACCTCGCCGCCATGCCACCGCCTCACGTGGGTGCCTCCTGCCTCACCGTCGCCAGCGCCGCAGCCACCGTCTCCTCCACACTCGACGCGGCCTGCTTCATGTCCGGCCGCCTCTCCAGGTCCGCCTCCACGCACTCCATCGCGATCCGCAGCAGCCGCTTCATGTCCGGCAGCGCGTACTCGCACGCCGTCACGATGCCCTGGTCGAACAGGTTCTGCTCGTGGCCGTCGGCCTGCGCCGTGGTCGCCCACATGACCAGGTCCGTGCCGCCGTTGGCGTTGTACTGCGACGGGAACTTGCCGGTGAGGATCTCGAGGAGGACGATGCCGAGGCAGTACACGTCGGCCTTGGCGGACGCCGGGTGCCCGGCGACGCACTCGGGTGCCCGGCGCGAGAACATGGACGCCGGCGACTCCGTGTAGTTGACGAGGCTGGAGTAGCCGAAGTCGACCAGCAGCGGCTCGAAGTCCGGCGCGAGGAGCACGTTGGACGACTTGAGGTTGCCGTGCGGCACGTCGTGCCCGGCGCCGGCGAGCTCGGCGTGGAGGAACGCCGCGCCGCGCGCCACGCCGGCCGTCACCTTGAGCCGCGTCGGCCAGTCCAGCGCCGCGTAGTCCACGCCGCGGTCGCCGTGGAGCACGTAGAGGAGGCTGCCCTTGGGGATGTACTCGTAGACCAGCAGCTTCTCGTCCTTGCGGTAGTGGTACGCCAGCGGCGGCAGCAGGTTGGCGTGGCGGATGCCGCCCAGGCGCTTCATCTCGGCCTCGAACGCGACCCTGGTGGCGCGGTTCATGTCGCGCGCGCGCTTCACCACCACCGCCACGCCGTTGGCCATCACCGCCTTGTACGCCGACCCGAGCCCGCCGCTGCCGATCATCTGCGCCGCCGCCTTCATCAGGTCCGTCAGACCGAACACGCCCTTGCAGTCGTTCACGATGACCAGGTCACCGGCGACGCCCCCGGTGCTCATGCCGTCCACCTTCGCCGCGGACGACGCCCGGCGGTGCCGCCCGCCTGTGCCGCCTGCCGACGACCCTCCCGTCCTCCTCCCGAGCCACGACATGCTCCGCTTCTGCGCCGTCGATGATCCCTGCTTCACCATGTACACCGGCGGCGTGTCCTCCGTGTCGCCCTTGTGGGCGTGGTCGTAGCCGTGGACGCGGGCCGGCTGGCCGCCGCACGCGCAGAAGACGACGACGATCACGATTGCCAAGGCGAGCAGCATGGCCAGCACCACGCCGAGCCAGTTGGTCGACTCGGGCGTGATCTCCGGGCGCTTGCACGTCTGGCCGGGGGTCGGGACATAGCAGAGGTACTGGTTCCCGCGGAACCCGCTGACGTCGAACCGCCGGAACGCCTCCGGGACGACGCCGTCGAGGTCGTTGTCGGAAACGTCGAACGCCTTGAGCGCCGGGGGCGGCGCGGGAGGGAGCTCCCCGGTGAACTTGTTGCGCTCGAGGTGGAGCTCGATGAGCGCCTCGGCCTCGGCAAGGGACGCCGGGATGTGGCCCGAGAGCTCGTTGCCGTCGAGCCAGAGCTTCTTGAGATGGTTAAGGTTCGGGAAGAACTCGTCGGGGATGGCACCGTTGAACTTGTTGTCGGAGAGGAACATGGACTTGAGCGCGGTGAGGCGGTGGAAGCTGGGGAGCGGGCCGGTGAAGTTGTTGCCGGCGAAGGAGACGGAGCGGAGGTCGGGGAAGCTGGAGAGCGCGTCGACGTCGATGGTGCCGCCGAGCTGGAGCCCGCTGAGGCGGAGCCCGGTGACCTTGCCGCGGCCGCACACCACGCCGTGCCACTCGTGCGACCCCGGGGTGCACGGGGACTGGCCGCCGTTGTCGGTGAGGAGCCACGACGAGACCGAGGAGGAGTTGGAGAACGACTTCTTCAGGTGGATCAGCGCCTCCGTCTCGCTCATGCCCTCGGCGGCGCCCCCCAAAGGGAGGACCACCGCGGCGATGCCGGCGACGAGGAGGGCGAGGAGGTGGTGGTGGTGCGCAGAGGGGCCCATGGTGGCGGGGAGGCCGGCGTGTGAGACGCGCGCGCCTAAGGTTGGGGAGGATGGTTCCTGGGTGGTTTTGGTTTCTTGGGGCTCTGCTTCCTCGCCCGGAATAGCAGGGCGGGCGGCCGAGGATGGCGCCAAGGCGCATGCGCACGCGCGCGTGAGGAAGGAATCTCACCAGTTCAAATACGCGGGAATGGCTAGATGTAAGTTGCCTGAGTTTAATTTGGGTCAGTCAATCGTCGTGCTGCCACCCCCTCCCGCGCATCCTCGCCGCAGCATCCTCCCCCAACTGCAGCTCATCGTCGTGCTGCCACC
>NC_041393.1:81574057-81575134 GCF_002162155.2 Triticum dicoccoides | reverse complement strand
CCCAGCGATCATCAGTTTTCTCCCTCCGGTGAATTTGCACCACCGCCGTTCTTCGCCCCACCCTCCACCCTAAGATAGATGGTGGGGCTGCCAGCGAGCTCCTTTCTTCCCTCCAGCCCCCCTCCGGCAAACTCTTAAAATCGGCTGACCCCAAATCAAAATCAATCGACTGACATTTAGCTAATGTGACGACAATATTACACGTTTGTAAATCTGCTCCCTATACGGTTACCGATGTACTGCTTTTGAAATCAAAAGCTCAAATTGCGTTCGCTGAGTACCGGGCAGCAGATACATGGTGAGCTAAAGAAACGAAAGAACATGTATAATTGAATACAACATATGAGCTGCCTCGCATTTGCGGGCCTTTGATTTTGGGGGCCTCGGGGTTCTGGATCCAACGAGCCGGCCTGGCCTTGCATGCATGAAGGATTTGGCTTGAACACATCGCTCTAAACCGTCCCTTGAGCCACCCCCCTCCCGCGTCGTCCGGGCATTGTCCGGGCATCTAGTTTCCAGCTGGTAGCTCGGCGATGGCCGATCCTGACTTTTCTGGACGGACCATTGGGTATACAGTTGCTTTCCCCTCTCATCTACACGATGGTCCCTCATCATCGCTACAAGTTGCGCACTGTCCATGATGGACTGCATCTCCGGGCTTGGGTCCAAGACATCCAGAGTGGCCTAGGCCCTGCCGCCATGGTTCAGTACGTCGACCTATCACTAGTAGAAAAATGGTCAAACGTGAAGCACATTAGTGCCGGTTTGTAAAAAAACCGACACTAATGTGATCAATAGTGTCGGTTCGAATGGCTATGCATTACTGCCGGTTCGCAATGAACCTTTAGTACCGGTTCGTGCCACGAACCGGTACTAAAGGGGTGGTGGCAGGCTGGCGTCAGGCCAGGGCCCCACGAGCCCCTTTAGTGACGGTTTGTGACACAAACCGGTACTAAAGGTCTAACCTATAGTACCGGTTTGCGTCACCAACCGGCACTACAGAGTCTTAACCTATAGTCCCGGTTGAAGACACAAACCGGCACTATAGGGCAATTTTCAAACTCTACCCCCCCCCCC
>NC_041393.1:81560619-81573792 GCF_002162155.2 Triticum dicoccoides | reverse complement strand
GCCATTTCAGTTTTGAAAAAATCAAAAGAAAATGATAAAAACTTCAGAAAATAAAATCTTTCGAGAGGTAGTTATATTACTACATCTACTAGTTAGGAAAATTTGAAAACTTAAATTTGGACATGTTTTGCAAAAAGTGTAGGGAAAATGTAAAACGGCTATAAATTTTGCATACGATGTCGGAAAAAAACGTATAATATATCCAAAAATTCAGCACGAAAATCCGCATCCGATGGAGACCGTCTACGACCTGTTTGGAATTTTTTAGAATCCTCAAATTCCAAAAGGAAAAAAAGATATGGTCAAATTTCAGTTTTTCTAAAAAAAATTGGTTAAATATGGTCAAACTACTTATTCAAGAAGTATTGATGTTACTACATAATTATTCAAGAATATTAGTGTTACTAAATAATTATTTCAATTTTTTGAATTTTGGTCAAATATGGTCAAACTATGGTCAAACTGTGGTCAAACTTATTCAAGAAATATTAGCGTTACTAAATAATTAATGTTTTTTTAGAATAATAGTTTCAAACTCAAACGGTGAAATGTGTGACTTCATGCTCAAGCTAAACTCCTGAGGGTTAATAGGATTAACATCTTACTATTGTCAGGAAAACAACAAGTGCAGACTTGGAAACGAAGGAGAATAGAACCTGAAAGTTAAGCGTGCTTGGGCTGAAGTGATGAGAGGGATGGGTGACCGGTCGGGAAGTTAGATGATTTGGAATGAGTGATCCACACTTGAGCAGTTAAGAGAGGTGGTGATTAGAGACTAAATTATCAAATAATTCAGAAAAATAAAAAATCGAGAAAAAAATCAATTTTTTTTTCCAAAATTTTCAAAAAAAATTCAAAAAAAAACCTTTAGTACCGGTTGGTAACACCAACCGGTACTAAAAGTCCCCCATACCAGGGCGTGAGCTCATGCCACGTGGTGGCACTTTAGCACCGGTTCGTGCCGAACCGGTACTAAAGGGGGGGGGCCTTTAGTGCCCACACTTTAGTGCCGGTTCCATAACCGGCACTAAAGGCCCTTACAAACCGGTTTTAAAGGTCCGTTTTCTACTAGTGTATGGTGTTTTCTTCGACATACCACTCTCACTGGCACCCCAGACAAGCTCAGGAGTCTACTCTTCCGCCTCCTACTACACTACTAGGGAAAATCCTAGCAGTAGCGCTGGTTTGTGCTCACTAGTAGCACGGGTAGGCGCGCTACTAATAAGGCGCTACAGCTATTGCTTAGCAGTAACGCGTGCCCGCACGCGCTACTGCTAGGACAAATAGCTGTAGCATTTGTTCACTCCCACGCTACTGCTAATGTAACTAGTGGCAGCGTGTTTTCTCTCCATCGCTACTAGTATTCTTTTTTTATTTTTTTATTTTTAGTGTATTTATGCGCCATCGTACAAATATTGGTACAATACCAATTATGAGGTTTACATCATTATGTCCATAACAGTGTGTCAAATGAAGGTGGATTAGGTTCAAGTGGAGGCAATATGTGGTGCATGTCAAAAGTATACTACTAATACAAACTTGATCTAGTTTGGACTAGTAGTACTTTCGATGTGCACCACATGTTGCCTCCACTTGAATCTAATCCGCCAGCACAAGCTATTTAATCATCATCATAGTCATTACCACCAATAGTATTTATTTAATCACCACTAACACTAGCTAATAATAATCATCATAGTCATTACCACCAACACTAGCTATTTTATCATCGTAGTAATAGTGTAGCACATCATCATCTTCAAACTCATTTCTAGCTAGCTAATCACTCCTGCTGCTCTCTCTTAGGTAAAATAACATAAAACATGTATAGCTCTCCTCCTTGATCAAGTTGGAGCATGCAGATGAACCTGCCTCCTAATCGTGGGTAGCGCATCTGTTTGCTGCCCCCTAGTACTTCTCTGCGCTCCCCCATCACATATTTGGTCCATTCTTGCACTATTAAGCATTCATCGCTAATCTTGAATGCACTAAAGTAATTTATAGGATATCTTGGCCGTAAGCTAATAATACTCATGGTACCATTAGTTTCGATCCCATAAGGCACAACATTCATCGAGAGTCCCTGTTGAAGAACATCGTATGGTAACATACTTAGCAATGAAGTTTAGCTTCAAAAATAATGTATGGAAAAGATGCACTGAGGACAAATAGTAAAAATCTTACCATCCTTCCTAAATAGATGTGACCGTAGTTCATTACGAACACTATTGGTCGCATGTTTTCAGTACTAACATTTCTAAATGCAGGAAGAAAATTTGTCTTGACAGTATCAAGATCCGGAAGCCATGAAACATAATGACTGAGCTCCTCACAGTTTAGTTCAGCCCCGACACAGTATACGGTCCTGTCTACCAAGCGCTGGACATGTTTGCTTGCACCAAAATAAGCTGAGAATACAAATTAGTTGTTAACTATTTTTGAATAAACAATATCGAAGACATAAATATGGTTGAGAAACTTACATAATGGTATAACTGGAGGCGTCTGCACATCGAACCAGATGTCGGTATTACCTTCAATATCATCTTCCGGACGAATATCAAAGGTGATAACCATATCAGGCTCAAATGCATAAGTCTTGCATAGTGCTCGCCATGTTTTGCATCCAAAATAGGTGTAGTCGTATGAATTGTATAATTTTACGTTGAAAATATAACCATGCTCGGTCTTCAAGTAAACTTTATTTACCTCCATAGTACGACTGAAACCTATCTTATCCAATACAAAAACTCTTGCATGGCAGGGGATACGCTAGTAGAATAGTAAAAATAAATAAATTGTAAGTTCAAGCAAATGAAGCATATGTCATGCTTAATTACGAAAAAAAACTTGTCGTTGTGACTTACTGTATCCACTTCGAAGTTCTCGTCCAGCTTGAGCTGAAGCGCCTATCATCATCTAGGAAGATTCCGTCGCACAGGCCGCGCTCGTCTTCGTAGTATTTGCAAGTACGGAAATCCTTTTCGTCGTCAGACATTTCCTATGTTCATAGTTGAAACATTAATTGAAAATCGATCGAAGACAACTACCAGGATACTAAACACACAAATCCGGGGCCCTCGATATTTCATACATATTCTAGCACAAGTCATGCCAAAATTCACGAAAAAATCCGGCATGACCTTTGCTAAAATAGGACATATCGAGCGCCTGAAATTTGCCCGAACGGAAATGAATCAACACTCCGGCAAAACATAGGCCACTTGGAGGTGTAACCTGCAAACATGACCGGCGACTTGGGCAAGCACATATCTTATTTGAGCAACACAAGATATACATTTCAAAATATCTTATATGACTCAAATTAGCATGCATTCAATAAGCAAAAGTAAATCATCTCATGCGTCCGTACACCGTCGAATATTATCACTAATACATCCCGAATAGTGTCATACATATAACATCACTAATACAACTAAAACCCTAGCACACGACGGGTATCGGCGCGGGCGGTGGACACCCACAGAGAAGGAACCATCACGGGATCATAGCTCTAGTGAGATCCCTGGAGAACCTGCCAGGTATTGGAGAACCTGTGCTCCAACGCAAACAAGTAGCGACAAACGTGCGTGTCCTCCTCACTGCCACGGTGATGCAACACCTCCGTGGGGTCCTCGAGCCTCTGGACCGTCACTGGCCCACGCGACCACCACCAAAGAAGGTTCGGGTCAACGACAGCACTACAAGAAATATGTCAACTTGTGACCTTGACTATTGGTCACTGAAAGGTCACTGTTTTTCATTTGCGACCTTTTTGTGACCAAAAACAGAAGGTCAAAAGCTGGCGGTCGTAAACTGACATTCACGACTTTCTCTGTGAGAAGGTCGTGGACGTTTATGACCAAAATACGTCTATTGTGGTGTTTTGGTCACTAGCAACCTCCCCAGGCCACGTAGGCATCTAGTGTGGCAAGCTAATGTGGCACAAGATTCAGCCCGGTCCAATTCAGTTTTCTACATGGGCCTAGCCCATTTAGTTTTTTTTCATGTTAATTCTGGTCGGCTTCATGGGCCATGCCCTACAAGTCGGACTTTTAATTTTCTGGGCCATGGCCCTTTTGCAAACCATTTCATTAGGCCTTTTTGTTCAGGTTTTCCAGAAATGCACAATGTTCCAGTCCACTATTATTTGGGTTGTAGCCTTTTTAGAGCCCATATATTATTTGGTCCAATAGAACATTTGGTCTTTTTATTCACTGATTTCCAGTTTACACATTTGAACAACAAACACTAAATAATTCTCTCAATTAAATGATTAAATTCAAAAATCATTCATCCAAATACACACGACAGCACATACAACTCTGCACGTCCAACATCATCTAAAACAAGCAAAAACAGATACACAAACACATACAAGTGTGCTTACAAGCAAAAACAGATACACAAGCACCAAAACATGGTGCAACATCAACTAAAGATGTGGTGCGCATCTCCAGCCTGTTCTAATCTTCCATCATAGCAGCAGCAACCTAAACGACATTATTAAATGTTTAGAAACAAGGCCATCAACATGAGGCGGTAATCCAACTTAACACTTTGTGAGGAGAGGCGCCACCAGGAGAATGCCGATCACCCAAGGCGCTCCAGCCCAGGGGCGACATGTGGGAGCTAGAGATGCCAATGGAGTACCTGGTCAGCCTCTGGTACCTGGCCACAGTTCACAAACTTGGTGTGAGCATTTGTTATGACATTGACATGCAACACAAGCAAAGATGGCATGACTGAACCTTGCATAGTAAAAACTTGCAAGTAAATAAGAACAATGCTGAGAAGATAAAACATGCACATTTCAGCCTAGTTAAAACTAGAAATTATAGTATGTACAATTCTCATTCATGGGTAGATGCAATGCAAGATGAACTCATTACATGAGGGAGAAATTTCCGCCAGAGAGCAACAGTAAAGTCAATATGCATGCAGATATCACCATCAATCTACTAATCATGCAAAGTTCTAAGGGTTAAGATATGATTTCACATCAAAAAGTTCTAAGGCGAAGCAAACTTCGCTAATAAATATGAACAAGGCCTACTATAGCATAGCAGGTAAGAAGTTAGATTAACTCAAGTATTGGCGACTAATATACCTATTATTTCATTTCAGAGAAAGCCTGAAACACAAATGGCATGCATATATATACCAAGGACAAGCAAACTTAGCTAATAAATATGAACAAGGTCTACTATAGCATAGCAGGCAAGTATTGGTGACAAATAGACCTATATTAAGAGTAAACAGAACTAGCTTGGAAAACAACTCTATATTAAGAGTATCATGTGTGAATGTGATATAGTAAAAAAATGCGTGCTATGTACATCAAGTTAAAAGGCACAAGTTATACAGTAGCCTCAAGCAGAGCAAGTGTACAACAAGTTGATAAAAGAATGCCCAGTCATGGCATTTGATTTCACAAGAGAAGAATGTGTAAGATGCAATGTTGTGTACAGTTTGTAATTCTATAATAATTTGTAGTGCATTGTGGCTAGAAGCCAGAGTACACTTGAAGCTACGAACTATGCAACAAGCCTGAAACTCCAACAACAAGAAGCAGAGTTGAGTTCCTAGCCATCAGACAAGACTGGAACTCCCAGCATTTGCCTCTCAAATTTTTATATAAAGTGAAAATTCCCAGCAGGGTAGATAGACATATGCTATTGTTTAGAATTGCATGATAAATCGCGAGAAGTCTTAGAATACAGAGTCTTATGCAAAGTTATTACAATCAGCATGATGTTGTCAAGGTCATCCAAGTACTTGCCCTTTTAGATGCATATATAGCTATATGTAGGAGAATAATAGAGTACTAGCCGCACCTGCTAGATGTATTTCAGAATGAGAGGTCAAAAATAGGTAAAAATACTGATGCAAGCTATGCTCTACAACAAGTGCAGAGCAGCTACACAAGAAAAATACAAGCCCACTGATACTAGTTGTGCACTTGTTTCTTTCATTCACCACTTATCTGATCTGTAGTGAAAGTGAAAGCACGGCCAAAAGAAGTTAAAAATGTTATGAGTTGTAAGAGGATAGAGATGCCACTGGATCTGAGAACAATATCAGATTAGGTTGTTGAAGACGTTGATGACGATGTTGTCGTTGGTGACGGCGTCGATCTGCGGCCCCGGGAACTGCATGTTGATCAGGATCCCCTGCACCGCCGCCAACATCATCCCAAGAACAGAGCAAGAGGAAGAGTGCAATGCGCGCGCGTGCTGCCGACCTGTCCTACCTGCAGAGACAGAGACGGGGTGAGAGGGAGGGGGAGATTGATCCACCTGTAGTACTAGGAGTACACAACAACTAGTAGCAGAACTAGCAAGAAATAACCAAATGGAGTGTACACAAATATCATATGAATCCGCAACACAATCAAGCAACAGATTGGTAGAAGAACAGCTGCTGCATAAACCGTGAACTACAGGAGGAGAAATAACCCTTTTCATGAGTATACTAAGCACTATTATGGGTTACAGCTAGTTGACAAGTAACACCGTGTAAACCATGATGTGAGTATACTAAGCACTCATATGAGTATTACCAAGGACTTCCATGACATTATTACCCCAAAGACATACTGGAAATATGTTCAGGTCCGAATGTCAGACAAAAATAAATACATAGCAGGCAGCAGCAAACCAGCTATTTGAGGACCCCCAAGACATACATGTAACAGCAATTCCAGCATAAAAGTATCAAGATGAACTGTTCTTTTACAAAGGTTAGCTCAGTACACTGGAAATTACCTTCGGGGGCTTGAAGGGGTAATCCGGTGGGAAATGAATGTTCACCAAAAATAGACCACCTGTGAACGGGCTGTCCGAGGGCCCCATGATTGTTGCCTGCCAGTGGAACATGTCCTCACCTACAGGACCCGTATCCAAATAAACAGAAAGTATGCAGTATTACACAACAGTCAGACAAACACATTCGTACCAAGCAAGTCAAGTATTGAGTAAGAAACAAGTCTCATTTGATGGGATCAAACAACTTCTAGATTTAATTATGTGTGAACAAGTTCAAAATTAAGCAAATCCATCAACTAATCACATCAATTGCTTATGCACCTAAAACATTTACTAGGAAGTGGGAACATTTTGAACCTAAAATTCTTCTCCCTTACTGGATCAGGTGACCAGAAGCTATGCAAACTAATTTAGTGGAAACCAAATAGACACATCATCCCACACATTTCCTGCTAGAGATTCGTGGGAGCTGCACTCACCAGCCTGCCCCTGCTGAAGGTGAAGTCCTCGATTCCGTGGCCACTGAAGAAATCCGCCACCACCTGCAGCACCGGCGGCTTGTCCAGGTCGAACTCGTGCATGCATCCAGAACACCTACTAACCACGTAGAAGAAGAGTCAGCTCACACGCACGCACGTACCGAAGTGGTACACATTATCTTGTTGAATCGAAGGAATCAAAGCGGAGAGAACCGAACTGTTGGAGAGACTAGATCGACGGATCACTCACGTGGCGGAGGTCGGCCTTGAGGGGCTCCACGGCCTCCGGGGACGACGAGGCCGTCGTCGTCACCGCGGAGGAAGTCACCCGCGAGGCCAGCAAGCTTGGCCTGGACGTGCTTAACCTTGGAGAGGATCTCCCGCGGCCGCCATCGCTGCTGCTGCTGCTGGATCCGAGATTCGGGGATTGGGGATCGGGAGACGAAACCCTAGCTGCAGCGGAGGAGGAAGAAGAGCTAGGAGCGGGAGCGAGGTTCAGGTGCAGCGCGAGGGAAGGAGGACGCCGCCGATGACAGAAAGAAAGGAGGGCGCCGCCGGTGACAGCGCGAGGGAAGGAGGGTGCCACGTGAGGGGTGAGGGAGAGGCCGATCTGGATCGAGGACAGAGAGAGGGAGGCGGCAGGCGGAAGGAAGGGAGGAGAAGTGAGAGAGAGGTAGGGTTTGGTGCGGCGGGTTTTTTCCTTTTCTTTGCATGGACGGATGGATGGACGTTGGATTGCTAGCAATGGATGGTAGGATGTTTGCCATCTCATCGATCCGTGCCACAAACGGTTCCACCAATCACAATGTAGTACGCACTTTGACAATTTTATAACCATCTAAATTGGTCGTAATCGATTAAATAATATGCTAAATCATGTCAGCTATTTTATAACATCATAGAATTAGAAAAACAAATAAGAACAATAGCATTGTGTCACATGTGCGACTTGTTTTTCAGAAAAATAACAAACCAGGAATAATACAAATATCTTTAAAAATTGATCTCAAAAATGAGTTTTTTTTGCAAAGAAAAACATTTTATACCTTTGGACTGTCGAAAATGGTATATATTTTTTGAAGCACCTACCAATATTTGTTGCAAAATGGTACCACTCTATTTTTCAATAATATTAGATCATATTTTAGCTACAATTGACCAAATGCTTGTGTCTCAATAGCTGTATATCCACCTCTCGTCAAATTGACAAATTTTCGACGATTTAGCTGGAAGTGGATCAAATTTGTTCAAATTGTCACATATTGTGCAGAAGGGTGCATCTTGGAATAGCAAACACTGTTGCCTAAGAAAGTTTTCATTTTCTTTGGATGAAAAAACTATTTTCCATTTTTCGAGTGCCCAAAAGGAGGTTTTTTTGTGAAGGACCTCCCAAATATTTGTTGCAAAATTGGACCAAATCATTTTTTCTAAAATACTAGGCCATATTTAATGCACAATTGAAAAAATGGTTGGGTGTCAAAAGTTTTGATCCACCTCTCGTGAAAAAGACAAATTCCCGCCGATTCAGTTGGAAGCGGGTCAAATTTGAACTACAGCTGCCTCATAACTTGCTATTTATTTTTTCCAAAAATCATTTCTAGGTACATAAGTACCTATTTAATCAGAGAAACACCAAAAAAAATTCCAAGATTCAACCACTAGCTAGGAACGGTCATTCCCGCCGTTTTGACCGCATTTTGGAACGGGCATAAAAAATTCAAAAAACTGGGAAACCTTCGCATTGTGTCATTATATGTGGCCAAGTTCCCAGGAAAAATAACAAACTTGTAATACAGCAATTATTTTAAAAAAGTGTTCTCAGAAACGAGCTATCACGTGTGGAGATCAATGGCTTTCAAGCCAAATGATCAATCTTATGGCAACATTTATGGCATAGTTTGTTCAAATGATCTCATATTGTGCACAAGGGTGCATATTGGAATGGCAAACAATGTTGCCTAAGGAATTTTTCATTTTCTTTGGACAAAAAAACCATTTTCCATTTTTCGAGTGCCCAAAAGGAGGTTTTTTTGTGAAGGACCTCCCAAATATTTATTGCAAAATTGGACCAAATCATTTTTCTAAAATACTAGGCCATATTTAATGCACAATTGACAAAATGGTTGGGTGTCAAAAGTTTTGATCCACCTCTGGTGAAAAAGACAAATTCCCGCCGATTCAGTTGGAAGCGGGTCAAATTTGAACTGCAGTTGCCTCATAGTTTGCCATTTATTTTTTCCAAAAATCATTTCTAGGTACATAAGTACCTATTTAATCAGAGAAAGACAATTTTTTTTTCAAGATTCAACCACTAGCTAGGAACGGTCATTCTCGCCATTTTGACCGCATTTTGAAACGGGCATAAAAAATTCAAAAAAAATCAAAAAATTGGGAAACCTTCGCATTGTGTCATTATATGTGGCCAAGTTCCCTGGGAAAAAATAAACTTGTAATACAGTAATTATTTTAAAAACGTGTTCTCAGAAACGAGCTATCACGTGTGGAGATCAATGGCTTTCAAGCCAAATGATCAATCTTATGGCCACATTCATGGCATAGTTTGTTCAAATGATCTCATATTGTGCACAAGGGTGCATATTGGAATGTCAAAGAATGTTGCCTAAGGAAGTTTTCATTTTCTTTGGACGAAAAAACCATTTTCCATTTTTCGAGTGCCCAAAAGGAGGTTTTTTTTGTGAAGGACCTCCCAAATATTTGATGCAAAATTGGACCAAATCATTTTTCTAAAATACTAGGCCATATTTAATGCACAATTGAAAAAATGGTTGGGTATCAAAAGTTTTGATCCACCTCTGTGAAAAAGACAAATTCCCGCCAATTTAGTTGGAAGCGGGTCAAATTTGAACTGCAGCTGCCTCATAGCTTGCTATTTATTTATTCCAAAAATAATTTCTAGGTACATAAGTACCTATTTAATCAGAGAAACACCAAAAAAATTCCAAGATTCAACCACTGGCTAGGAACGGTCATTCCCGCCGTTTTGACCGCATTTTGAAACGTGCATAAAAAATTCAGAAAATTGGGAAACCTTCATGTTGTGTCATTATATGTGGCCAAGTTCCCAGGAAAAATAACAAACTTGTAATACGGCAATTATTTTTAAAAAGTGTTCTCAGAAACGAGCTATCACGTGTGCAGATCAATGGCTTTCAAGCCAAATGATCAATCTTATGGCCACATTCATGGCATAGTTTGTTCAAATGATCTCATATTGTGCACAAGGGTGCATATTGGAATGGCAAACAATGTTGCCTAAGGAAGTTTTCATTTTCTTTGGACGAAAAAACCATTTTCCATTTTTCGAGTGCCCAAAAGAAGGTTTTTTTGTGAAGGACCTCCCAAATATTTGTTGCAAAATTGGACCAAATCATTTTTCTAAAATACCAGGCCATATTTAATGCACAATTGACAAAATGGTTGGGTGTAAAAAGTTTTGATCCACCTCTGGTGAAAAAGATAAATTCCCGCCGATTTAGTTGGAAGCGGGTCAAATTTGAACTGCACCTGCCTCATAGTTTGCTATTTATTTTTTCCAAAAATCATTTCTAGGTACATAAGTACCTATTTAGTCAGAGAAACACCAAAAAAATTCCAAGATTCAACCACTAGCTAGGAACGGTCATTCCCGCCATTTTGACCGCATTTTGAAACGGGCATAAAAAATTCAAAAAAATTCAAAAAATTGGGAAACCTTCGCATTGTGTCATTATATGTGGCCAAGTTCCGAGGAAAAATAACAAACTTGTAATACGGCAATTATTTAAAAAAAATGTTCTCAGAAACGAGCTATCACGTGTGGAGATACGACTTTCAAGCCAAATGATCAATCTTGTGGCCACATTCATGGCATAGTTTGTTCAGATGATCTCATATTGTGCACAAGGGAGCATATTGGAATGGCAAACTATGTTGCCTAAGGAAGTTTTCACTTTCTTTGGATGAAAAAACCAGTTTCCATTTTTCGAGTGCCCAAAAGGAGGGTTTTTTGTGAAGGACCTCCCAAATATTTGTTGCAAAATTGGACGAAATCATTTGTCTAAAATACTAGGCCATATTTAATGCACAATTGACAAAATGGTTGGGTGTCAAAAGTTTTGATCCACCTCTGGTGAAAACGACAAATTCCCACCGATTCAGTTGGAAGCGGGTCAAATTTGAACTGCAGCTGCCTCATAGTTTGCTATTTATTTTTTCCAAAAATTATTTCTAGGTAAATAAGTATCTATTTAATCAGAAATACATGGTTTGATGGCGAGACATCGAGGTTTGGACGGTGGCTGAGGGGCCCAACTCTAGAGCGCATAAGCTCGCATGTCCGCCGCGTGGTCACCGCGTGATCGTGGCGTTGCCATGTGTTCTGGGTGGCCTAGGCATGTCTAGTGGGTTGGGCACTCTCCAGGTAGCTGCTAGGAAGAAAATCACAACATAAGATTCTCACGAGGAGACCGATCAATGCTCAAACATGAATAAGCAGCCAAGTGTTTGATTTGCGGTACGGGAAATACACATGGCTAATGGGCATGAGTTTTGGCTGAGGATGATTAGTTAATAAGAAGACCGTCTTCACAAATTTTCACCTCAAAAGGAGGAGCCTAGGTGGTACTTGCTTTGCAAAGTACCACACTGGACATAAATACAAAAGTTGAAGCTGGGCTCAAAATAATGAATGGATTGAGCTGGCATTTGGTGGAGGATGGTTATTTGGGCATAGGAAAGCACTATAGAAAATGGATACCATTTGGACATGCCAAAGTGGTACTTCCTTCACAAAGTGCTGCTCTGAACAGAATAGGAAAATGAATATTTTTGAATTATTTTTGAACTAGGCAAGGAATTTTTTTAACATATTTGATGAAGATATGATCCAAAACATTTATGAGAATTTTTTGGGAATTTTTGGAATAACAGAAATATAGGTTGCTTTACAACCTAGGGCAAAAACTGCCACATGGACATGACACATAGGCAAAACTGATGAGATGGCGCCTATTCATCACAACCCACCACAATCTACAAGGCTATGACCATCTATATTGGTCATTAACAACTAGAAATAAGGCAGCGGACTAGCACTGTTTGCTTTGTGACCATTTTGTGTAAGGAAATTATGACCTTTCTGACCAAAATGGTCGCAATGGTTTAGGGTTTGGAGCCCCCCGAACAGTTTTTGACCAATTGGTCTGAAATGGTCATAGATCTATGACCAATTCTTCCAGGGTCACTGACAGAAGGTCACTAGTTGACATATTTCTTGTAGTGCAGGCTGGCTCCTCACCAACCTGCGCCCCCCGGTAGGTAGCGCCTCCCACTACCACCCCGGTGGAGCCCAGTCCCGGACATGGCCTGTCTGGTCAAGCATGTGTCGTCCTCCACCGACTCAACGACGAGGATGCGGGATAGGCATCGTCCACGTCGATGCAGGAAAAATTGCTTTAACTAAAAAAATAGCAACAAGTTCTTACTAACTAGTTCTATTAATTCAATTAGTTCTTACTAAAAATAAACTTACTATAAATAAAAATAAACTAGTACCTAATTAGTACCTAGTTCTTACTAACTACTCCCTCCGTTCCGATTTACTCGTCGTGGTTTTAGTTCAAATTTGAACTAAAACCATGACGAGTAAATCGGAACGGAGGGAGTAATTAGTACCTAGGAACTACTGCCCTAATCACCATATACGTATCCATTTTTAACTAGGGTTCGTACTACCTAATTAAATAGGGTTAATACTAATTGTAACTAACTAACTAGCACTAAAAATAGCCTAGGGTTCATACTAACTAGCACTAAATAGCTAGGGTTCATACTAAGCAAACAAGAGGGATTAGAAGGGGAGAGTGCTTACAGAGGGCGGGGAGAGAGATGGGGTCGGGGGAGACAGCGGCACCGAGGCGCGGCGAGGC
>NC_041393.1:81548353-81560341 GCF_002162155.2 Triticum dicoccoides | reverse complement strand
GGGTCGGGGGAGACGACGGCGAGGCGGGTCGAGGGAGACGGCGGCAAGGCGGGGTCGTGGGAGACGGTGGCGAGGCGGGGTCGGGGGAGACGACGGCGAGGCGAAGGCGACGAGGGGGAGAAGAAAGAGTGGGGAATTGGGGGAGGAAGCAGAGGAGAGGGAATCAGGCCGCGCGGGGGTTAGGTGAAAATAGCTTTAACAGTAGCGTGGGGAGGAAAAACGCGCTGCTGCTAAAATCCGTAGTAGTAGCGTTGTTTCTGGAAGGGCGTTACTACTATACCTAGCACGTCGGGAACGGTGTGGCAATTATAGTAGTAGCGCGTTCTGCTCCTGCCACGCTACTGCTAAGCGGGTAACAATAGCGCCGTTTTAGCCGACGCGCTACTGCTAAGTAGCAGTAGCGCCTCATTTTAATAAGCGCTACTGGTAAGATTTTGTGTATAAGGTTTTTCCTAGTAGTGCTACTCCGCCATGTTCGCTAGCTCATTGCCAGATCCGCATTGGCGGCTCACTTGAAAACACATGGGTGCCTCTTCACATCAATATCTTCATGTGGCTGGCCTCCCAAGACAAATGCCAGACCGCGGAAAGACTTGCGCGCCACGGTCTACCTTGCGGATAGATGCCTCCTTTGCGACCAGGAACCAGAGAGCATTCATCACCTCTTGGCCGGTTGCTCCTTCTCCCGACAACTCTGGCATGAGGTGCTCGCATTGTGTCGGTCAACGGTTGCTCCACCCCACCCCAACTCCCCCTTCTTGGAGTGGTATCATGATACCCTAGCCATGTCCACATCCTCCAGCCGAAAAGGGCTCTCATCTATCCTCCTCCTCTTCTTGACGACTTGGTTTTTATGGAAGCATTAGAACAGTTTCGTCTTTGACGGACTATAACCCTCCTTAAGCAATCTCCTTCAGCTCATCAAGGATGAAGGTCGGTGAGGGACGATGCATTGTTGAGCGACACGTGGTTGGCCACAAGTGCGGGGTGTGTAGGCATGAAGCAAAAGGGAACAATATTTGGGCAACATGTGCATTCCTGGTTTCATGAACACAAGCACTACCCTTCCTACAATTTGGATGTGGTCCATGATCGCAATGCGAAGTGGCTACTTCACCGGTGGAACATCATTTCAAACGCTGCCACGAAGTATTTCAGTGTGATTACACAAGTGGAAAGAATCTGGCCAACAAGCGAATCAATCATGAAGATCGTAAGTTTTGCTTCTTGTTTGTCTACGTCTTGGTCAATCCATTGGTTCACTCAATGTTGCAACTTGACGATCATGTCATTTTATAGGTCGGGCACGTTGGCATGATGTACCAAAGGATGGAGGGCAAACCCTTCACATTGACTCGTTGTTGGATGGAGCTCAAGGGAGAATCCATCTCGATGAACAACATGTGTCGATGAAGAAGTTCAAACTCGAGGAAAGAAACCTTGATATGAATGCCACTTTTGAGGAGTATGGTTAAATTTGGGATTGATGGATTTAAATTTGTTGAACATCCGACATTTTATTTGGTGCTGGATTTAAATTTATTGAACATCCGACATTTTTATTTGGATTTAAATGTGTAGCTGAATTGCTATCAATCTCTGATTCAAAGTAAGACTGCATGGCAGACATTTTGTAATTTTTTCTTTTTGAAAAAAAATGGGCGGACATTTGGTGCACCGGGTTGGATAACCACCCCCTACCCATTGTACGCGGACATTTGACGTGTCCAGTTTGATGCACCGCGTTGGAGACTCCCTAACTTTCCATTCATCATAACAGCTACACCCCCACTCTGCACAATTTGCTTCATCCAATCTGTATATCTATTTGGTAATCATTTCATATTTGATTTCTATGTTGAAACCTTATTTTGCAATCTATTTAGAAAACAATAAAAATACACAACAAAGTCAAGTCCCTATTCTGTCGAGACGTCTGAGCTGTGAAAGCACAAAGCATTTTGTCGTTTAATACGCCACAAGTCCCGAGGGGCCTGGACACCTGCGAAGTGGCCGGCACGAAAGATGCATTGGTGCATGCATGCGGCAACGACGTACGCCTCAGGTGAATGACACCCACCCACATGGCGTGCCCCGTGAGTGACATGGCCTGCATCGGCCCCGCACGCGTAGACCTCAGGTCAACGCGTGCCGCTCCCGGTCTTTACTTAAGAATGAGATGCGTAGTGCTGATCTACCAATACGCGTTCCTTTGGCGGCCGCTGAGGAGAGGCGAGCCGAGACGACTCACCGGCGCCGGCTGGCTGGATCGCTGAGGTATTGTGGCTCGTGGCTTCGTGCAAGCATTGGGTTCTTTGGCTCGGCCGCCGGCCGGCATTAGGAGTGTAGTCCGGGTTCAATCATGCCAAATTAAGCTACTCCATTTATATTGGAACTAACAGTGTTACTTACTACTCGTAGGTTATTCTTGCATGCAGTTGGAGCAAATCTGAATTGGCCGGCTTACGACTCCCTCCATCGACCAACAAGATGAGTTTCGGAGTCGATGCTTCCGAGGACCTGCAACTGCCCGTGAGTAACCCCTAGCCGCGCACATTGTTTGGCTATAAGACGGTATAAGAGTTAAGAGCTTATATGTAAGTACGTACGTGCTGGTACGTTCAGGCTAGTGCTAGCGGAACCGACGCGACCACCCTGAGCGCGCAAGTTGACGGCCACGACGCCAGGGTGGTCATCAAGCAGAGCGTGGCGGCCGTGCCGGTCCGGCAGGGGTGGCAGACCGGCCTGTTCGACTGCGAAGACGACGGCTGCGACGCATGTACGTACTCCTACGTGAAATTAACATGAAATACTACGTGGTCGAATGCACTTGCTTATATATATACCGTACGCACGCGCGCGCGTGCAGTTTGCTGCAGCGTGTGGTTCCCCTGCGTGGCGTTCGCCCGCGTCGCCGACATCGTCGACCAGGGCTCGGAAGGCCGGTGCGTGCACTTCACCTGCTACCTCGGCGCGGCCTCCCTCGGGCTGCGGTGGGTGTACACGGGGTGGTACCGGCGCAAGCTGCGGGAGCAGTACGGCCTGCAGGAGACGCCGCTGCCGGACCGCCTCACCCACCTGCTCTGCCACCGGTGCGCCCTCGCCCAGGAGTACAGGGAGCTCGCCAGGCGGGGGTTCGACGTCGACCAGGGTACGCACTACGCGCGCGCGTGCACCATGCTAACTTACATTAGTAGCATTGCAGTAAATCTACTATAACTGTTTAGCTTTTGCGTGCGTGCAGGCTGGGAGGGCCGGCCGCGGCCGGCGGTTGCACCGGCGGCGACCTCCGTGCCCCGGGTCCAGGTGCCGATGACCAGGTTATGATCGACCGGTCCATCCATCCATCCATCCAGCGCAATGTCGAACCAACGAGCTACTGTCAACTCCGTCCTCCCAGTTTAGTGAAGCACTAGTGCCTGAAATTAATAACCCGGTTTGCTGCATGTGGCGAGTAGCTTGTAGTATGTGCGATGTGGCATTGTCTGTAATGCGTGTAACTTAATTATGTGTTGTTAATGTAGTACTCATGATGAGAACGCAGTTCCTTTTCATGTTCCCTGCCACGGACAGTCCTGTTTAGGTTTCTGATTATTGGACAGGGAGGTGCATGATTGTTCTTGTCGATTATTACCTGTCTCACCAAAATATAAGAAGTTTTTGCAGTTCAATTTGTCTTATATTTTGGGACCGAGGTAGAGGACACCAAAATATAAGACGTGTTGTCACAACCCTAGTTCAGTAATGCATTTGGGTTAGATTTGCATGTTGCATCATGTTTAAATTTTATTTAAAGTTGAAATAGGGATTGATCAAACCCTAGCACCAGAAAGAATTCAATAGTTTCAAATAAAATCTTTTTCAAAGAACCCAAAATGCTCTTTGAAAATGTTCATGATTTCTGATAAGGTGAAAAACCACTGCCAAGAATGATGAGCATATTTCTTGGCCATTTATGGATTTTTAAATTAAATCATAAGTATTTGAATTAGGGCTTTTAAATGCTATATATATATATTTTCAACAGCTCCAATAATTCTGAAACTTTTGCTGGAGCTCTGAAATTGTTCAGTTAGCATCCAAAAATATTTTCAGAATTTACTAAAATGGTTTAGTACTTTTACTAAATCAAAACAGACATAATAAATTAGGAAACAGAAACTAATTTGGAGAGAGAGAGAGAAGAAACTTACCTCGGCTTGTTACTGTAGCAGCCCACGAGGCCCACAGCGCCACCATCTTCAAGCTGCTGCCAGGAGGATGCCGAGCGCGTGCTCGCCGCGCGCGCGCATACGCCCGCCACGTCCTGCCTGCATGCTGCCGCCCCTACTCCCTAGACGTCACCACGCACCCCCCCCAACCCTCTCACTCTCCCCCGTGTCCATCCCCTCATCTATCTATCTCTGCCGAGCTCCACCGAGCGAGCTCGGCGCCGCCGCTCGCTGCCGCCGCGGCCACCTGTTAGGAAACATAGCATGCAATTACAAAAAAATTCCTACGCTTACACAAGATCTATCTAGGAGATGCATAGCAAGGAGAGGGGGGAGAGTGTGTCCACGTACCCTCGTAGAACGAAAGCGGAAGCGTTTGCTCAACGCGGTTGATGTAGTCGAACGTCTTCTTATTCCGACCGACCGAGTACCGAACGTACGTCACCTCCGAGTTCTGCACACGTTCTGCGCGATGACGTCCATCGAGCTCTTGATCCAGCAGATTTTCGAAGGAGTAGATGAGTTCCGTCAGCACGACGGCGTGGTGACGGTGAAGGTGATGTGATCCGCGCAGGGATTCGCCTAAGCCGCGAGAATATGACCGGAGGCGTAAACTGTGGAGGGGGGCGCCGCACATGGCTAAGAGCAATTGGTGTATCTCATAGGGGCGCCCCCCGTACATAAAGGAGGGAGGGAGAGGAGGCTGGCCTAGGCGTACCCCAAGTGGGTGTGGGGGGGAGTCCCACTTGGACTCCCACTAGGATTCGCCCCCCTTTCTTTTTCCGAAGGGGGAAAGGGGGAAGGAGTAGAAGAAGGAGAAGGAAAGGGGGGCGCCGCCCCCACCCCTTGTCCAATTCGGTTTCCCCCTGGTGGGGGTGGCGGGTGGGGGTGGGGCAGCCTCTTGTGGGCTGGTGTGCCTCCCTCCTATGGCCCATATCTTTCCCCGGGGGGTTCCGGTAACCCCTCCGGTACTCCGGTATGTACTTGATACACTCCGAAACCCTTCCGGTGTCCGAATACAACCTTACAATATATCAATCTTTACCTCTCGACCATTTCGATACTGTTCGTCATGTCTGTGATCTCATCCGGGACTCCAAACAACCTTCGGTCACCAAAATACATAACTCATATAATAGATGTCATCATCGAACGTTAAGCGTGCGGACCCTACGGTTTCGAGAACTATGTAGACATGACCGAGACACCTCTCCGGTCAATAACCAATATCGGAATCTGGATGCTCATTTTGGTTCTCACATATTCTACGAAGATCTTTATCGGTCGAACCGCAATGTCAACATACGTTAATCCTTTGTCAACGGTATGTTACTTGCCCGAGATTCGATCGTCGGTATCTTCATACCTAGTTCAATCTCGTTACTGGCAAGTCTCTTTACTCGTTCTGTAATGCATCATCCCGCAACTAACGCATCAGTCACATTGCTTGCAAGGCTTCATATGATGTGCATTACCGAGAGGGCCCAGAGATACCTCTCGGATACTCGGAGTGACAAATCCTAATCTCGATCTTTGCCAACCCAAAAAACACCTTCGAAGATACCTGTAGAGCATCTTTAGAATCACCCAGTTATGTTGTGACGTTTGATAGCAGGCATTCCTCCAGTGTTCGGGAGTTGCATAATCTCATAGTCGGAGGAATATGTATTTGACATGAAAAAAGTAGTAGCAATAAAACTGAACAATCATTATGCTATGCTAACGGATGGGTCTTGTCCATCACATCATTCTCCTAATGATGTGATCCCGTTCATCAAATGACAATACATGACCATGGCTAGGAAACTTAACCATGTTTGATCAACGAGCTAGTCTAGTAGAGGCATACTTGGGACATGGTGTTTTGTCTATGTTTTCACACATGTATCAAGTTTCCGGTTAATACAATTCTAGCATGAATAATAAACATTTATCATGAATAAGGAAATAAGATAATAAATTTATTATTGCCTCTAGGGCATATTTCCTTCAGTCTCCCACTTGCACTAGAGTCAATAATCTAGATTACATTGTAATGAATCTAACACCCATGGAGTCATGGTGCTGATCATGTTTTGCTCGTGGAAGAGGCTTAGTCAACGGGCCTGCCTCATTCAGATTCGTATGTATTTTGCAAATCTCTATGTCTCCCTCCTTGACCAAATCTCGGACGGAGTTGAAGCTTCTCTTGATGTGTTTGGTCTTTTTGTGAAATCTGGATTCCTTCGCCAAGGAGATTGCTCCAGTATTGTCACAAAAGATTTTCATTGGACCCGATGCACTAGGTATCGCACCTAGATCGGATATGAACTCCTTCATCGAGACTCCTTCATTTGCTGCTTCCGATGCAGCTATGTACTCTGCTTCACACGTAGATCCTGCCACGACGCTCTGCTTGGAACTGCACCAACTGACAGCTCCACCATTCAATAAAAATACATATCCAGTTTGTGACTTAGAGTCATCCGGATCAGTGTCGAAGCTAGCGTCGACGTAACCACTTACGGCAAGCTCTTTGTCACCTCCATAAACAAGAAACATATCCCTAGTCCTTTTCAGGTACTTTAGGATGTTCTTGACCGCTATCCAGTGATCCACTCCTGATTACTTTGATACCTCCCTACACTACAAAAAAAAGACACATTCGTGACATTTTGGGTCGAACGAAAGTCACACCGGGTTGAAATGGGCCCATGTCTACATCAGGCCGTTAACAGGCTGAAAGTCACTGGGCTTTAGTTGGGCCCAAATATTCGGCGAACAATTAACGGGCCAGATCTGGCTTCGGGCCGCAAATGGGCCCAAATATAGGGCGAACAATTAATGGGCCAGATCTGGCTTTGGGCCGTAAATGGGCCCAAATATTGGGCGAACAATTAACGGGCCAGATCTGGCTTCGGGCCATAAATGAGCCTTCATTAAGCAGGCCGTTATTGGGCTGGCCCACTAGTACCTGATTAACTACTACGTGCCTTTGACTGGGCCAAACTTTTTAACCTATATGGGCCTCTGTTGGGCCCATCCACGTGTCGACGTATCATAGGCGTGTCTCCTCTAATTGACGGGCGACATCTGTCCCACTAACAAGCTGACAGGTGTTCCCTTCGACCAATCAGAATTTTACATGTGGAAATTTCCCATTGGTCCGGGCTGTTAACGGGTTATCGAATCCAAAATCCGACCTGATAGCTTAACGAAATTCCGTTACGGTGGATGCCACGTGTCTGTCACCCTTGACGAAAGCACTTCTGTGACGCGTGATTTATCGTCATGGAAGTGGACACTTCTGTAATGATAATTTTGGTAATGTCATGGAACACTTCTACGACAGCACATGTATGACTATCTTGATTCTGTCATAAAATCGTCATGGATGTACATGCATGACAAAAAACGCGACCTACTGTGACAAACACGTATCATCAGGGAAGTGTATTTTTTTGTAGCGTACATGCCTCAACTCAATACCTCAATATAAAAGAATTGTTCCCACTACTACTACTATATTTCTTTTGTTGCAAACTCAACTATTTAGTACAAGTCTCCTTCTTATTGGGACAATCTCTGGCAAAGTGCCCTGCTCCATTACAACGAAAACATATTACTTCTGACAAGTATCGAGGTTTCCTTGTGATTATATAGCCTCTTTGGGTCCTCGGCTTCCTTTTTGGGCAACCGCTGAAATAGTGAGCTGACTCCTTACACTTGAAACAGGTGATATGACTCGGGTCCTTCCTAGAATCCAATATATTTCTCTTCTGGGACTTTTCCGTTCCAATCAGGGCTTCTATTTCCTGTGGGTCATACTCTACTTCCTCTGTTGGGAATTCTACTAGATCCCCATTCAAACAATTCTGGGAGATGTGTCCTTCTTCTCCACATGAATAGCAAGACTTGGTGCAGGGTTTAATTGAGTCTTCTTTGGGTGTGTCCTCCACCTCTTCCTTCATCACAAGTTCTTCTAAGATTTCCATGAGGGCTCCTTTCATTGCCTCTTTCTTCTGCTGGATGGTTCTTTGTACCATGGGGTAAATGTGACACTAAGCAGGGTAGTGGGTAGTTCCTTCACACAAGAAACAAGTCATGTGCCTAGTGGGGCATTCTTCAGCTGCGTGACTTCCTTCACAATTATGGCATTCATCCTTGTGTTCTTTATGGTTGTGTCCTATTTCTCCACAAAGCTTGCATGCACATGGTTTCTTCATACCATTTCCATAAGGCTTCAATTTCTGGGACACAACCCGAGATTTTTGCATAGTCAACTTAAATTCTTTCCAAATGGTTACTCCTTGCCATCCGTTGATGGTTTGTTACATCCTCCACCAAGTAGCAGCACCTCTTTCAAAGCACTGAAGAGCATGCTGGACCATATCCTTTCCGTCTATAGTGTTATTCTCCATATGATCTACCATGTTCTGAATCCATCGGTCTATCTCCAATTGACTTATCAGTCCCGGAATTGTGAGCTCATCTCCATTCATCCTCTATTGGGTCCATGGTTTTTGGGGTGAGATAAGAGAGATAGAGAAGGATACACACAATGCAAACAATAGTTTTAAAAAGACAGATTTTATTTGTGGCTGTCGGAAAAAAACATCAAACAAATGACAGCTCACAAATGTTGCATCTAATGTAGGTATATAGCAGGGGTTTGGTCTTCTAAAGGTAAATAAATCTTCAAGTCTTGTTCATGTCTCCGATGGCTTTTTCCGATCGTGCTTGTCCTTCTCAAGTTCTTTTGCTAGGTCATCACTGTTGACGCGAAGTGTCTCGTGACGTCCTTCAATATTTCTGGAGTTGCATTCCAAACTTCTGGGTTTCAACATCCTTGGCATGAACCATGGTCCTATTGTCCTTCAGTTCCTGACGAATTCTCTGGTATCTCAAGGTTTTGCTCCTCCAGCTTGGCTACTTTCAGCTTATGGGTCCCGAGTTCTTCACGAAATGCTTCTTTGTCAAAATACGGCTTCGTGCAGGTCCATCTTAAAACTCCTGATGTAATTCTACAAGTCCTGGTGATACACCAGCTAAGGTTAAAACTTCATCTCTTGCTGATAGGTGCTCCATCAGCCTTCTACCATCCAATCCTTCCGAAGAAATGCATGCTTAACTCAACACGGTGACAATAACATAAGCGGGCGATAATATCATGGTTAGCCGTGTTTATGCCCATGTCTCTGCCATGTGCTATCATTCCATAGTTGACATCTCCTGCCTTTAGGGTTCCCTTGGCAAAACTTCGAGTTCTAATGCTCCATGTTCTAGTCTTTCTCCGATACACCTTGATCTCGGGTATTGACAGCTTCCATAGTCTAATTTTTTATAGGGGTAGCCTTCCTAGGTCATACCAATCCGGAAATTCTTCAGAGCCTTCAAATTCCCCTAGTCTTCAGAGTCTTCAACCGTTGTAGTTTCCATTATTATAATGCACGACAAAAATCCTCTTCATTCCAAATGGTCTTAGTTGTCCGGTATCTTGTCCTTCTCGGAGTGGTCTCATCAGCTGAATCTTCGCGTGGTCAAAAGGGGAAAGGGTATAGTCTCTCTAAAAGGAATATTTGAGTAAGCTCAGAAGAGAACAGAGGTAAAGGATCTTTTTGAAATAAAAATCAAAAACTTTGAAGGCACAAATCCAAAGGTGGTGAACGGTCAAAGAATCAAACATTATATATCAGGTAATCCCATAAATGTTGAAACTTGTAGCGACCCGACCTCAGACGGTCAAGTCTCTGTGCTTAAGTGTCATCCCTGGATCAGTATGCTGACACGCACAGTACTCGAGGATTTATAACAGAGGTAAATCACATGTATAAAGTAACGTAAATACTATTACCTCGATCCATATAGCAGAAGTAACAATAAGGTTGTGGGTTCCCATCAACACCAATGGCAAGGTTGAGTGTAGAAATCGTAACCCTAACGTATCACTTACTCATCGTAAGAATCCTGCAACATGATACGTTGCAGACACAAAGGGTCAGTACATTGAATGTACTGGCAAATTCACACCATAGGATAATGATAAATAATAGCTATCACTACATGCATATATGGCTGGTGGAAAGCTCTAGGTTTATTTTTGCATAAACCCATTTTTTCCTACCTCAAAGGAATATATTTTGTTTAACTACAAAGTTGGTTGAAAACATTGAGAAGGTTCTTCCAACTCAACCCCAATTAAAATATGAATAACCCAACAATCTTATTAATTAAAGTGATGAGATCAACATGATAATCCAAATACCAGAGACTCTGGATGTCCATAACCGGGGACACGGCTAATCATGATTAGTTTGTACACTCTGCAGAGGTTTGCACACTTTTCCCCACAAGACTCAATCTCCTCTGTTGGATTTCTCGCACTACATGGTGTTTGAGAAACGGATAACCGAGACACAATCTTTCAGAAGCATTAACTTTTTACTCTGGGTAGACAGTATCAACCTACATCCCCTACATCTGCTAGCCTACTAGTGAAAGAGGTCATGCAACATACTCAACTATGCTAGAGCCCATAATAGCTTGTGGCTGCACACAGAAGTTTCTAGCATGAATAATCTTATGATCCCTTTGAGCCTGGGTGTCATTCCATAGGGTGATCACACGGGTACTCCGGGATTCCCTTGGGCAAGCACTAGGTTCTCCAGGCGCCCGGGCAAACCGCTCGATGCTCCAGGGTTCCCCAACCATTCCACCCAGATGTGTATTAAAGTAGCCACCTTAAGTTAAAACTTAGTTAACAGTAATCTCTCACATCTTTCATGGTACACTCAAACCAATCCACGTCTACGAGCATAGCACAGCAGTATAAGCATAACGTAGTAACACCACGGGTTTGATAGTAAGGACAATAGGTTCCTACCTCACCAACTACTTCCTAATACCCACATGTTATCAAATCCTAACCATGCAATGTTTGAGGGTTGAAACTAATGCATAAAACTGGGTAATAAAGGGGATACGATCAAAGTGTGAACTTGCCTTGTACTGTTGATGAAGATGATTCGCACTCATAATTCCTGATAGTTCTACTCGTCACACTCCGGTCAATCTATCGTAAGCAAGCAATAGTAACCACACATAAGCAATCATGCAAAAGAATCAAAGAAAAGATCTCGGAAAACTTCAAAAACAAGAAATTAACTCTTGCAACAGAAAACAATTTCTAACAGTACCAAAATTAAGTGAATTTGGCCTTATCAGAAGTTTAGGTCAAGAGCTTTAATTTGCAAAAAGAATCAACTCCAACGGAGTTATAAAACTCGAGTTACGATCAAATGAAGTTCAAATACAAATCTGTTTGAATTTAAATTTTAAAACTTTTAAAAAATATGTTTCAGTTGTTTTACTGGATAGAGGGAATCATAATGAAGAAGTGGGCATTGGTTTCATCTAATTCCGACTAACGAGCAAAAAGTAGTGATCGTTTTAAGATTAGGGACTAATTTGTAAAAAATTTAATCACAGATAGGTCCCTAACGAAAAAATAACAGAAAATGAAAAGACTAAAAAGCGAACGCTCATTTTCTAAACCTAACCAGTGAACGTTCTCTAAATAAGTAAACCTAAACAAAAGCGTTTTTATAAATAAAAATGATCTAAGGGTTCGGCGGTTTTACCGGTTTGGTCGGTTCGGTGAGAAAAACCAACCGCGGCTCCGGCATGGTGGCGAGCTCCGGCGGCTGTGGGGTGGCAACGGCGAGACGACAGCGGGGCTGTGCGGCGCGGGGCGGCGCAGGCGAGCGGCGGCGGCGGTGCGCGGGCAAGGGGTGCGGTG
>NC_041393.1:81502046-81547504 GCF_002162155.2 Triticum dicoccoides | reverse complement strand
GGTGCGCCGCGGTGTGCAGCGACGGTGGCCGCGATGCAGTGGCAGGGCAGCGTGACGCGGCAATGGAGAGGAAAAGTAGGGTTCGGGGCCCGCTATTTATAGGTGTCCGGGGCGGCGAGGCGTGGAGGAGGGGGCAGGAGGAGGCCGGAGGCGGCAGGGCCTCCCATGGCGGCAACGATGTCGGTCACGCTCGGGAAGTCCCGAGCTCTGAGATGGTGGCGCGCGACTGGGCCGCTGGGCCGGCTGGGCTGGGCGCGGCCCAGTTCGGTCAGCCCGAAGAGAGTTTTTTTTAAAAGACAAACAAAAATAATAAAAGCAAAAGAAATAAAAATATTATGTAGGCATATAATATATCAAAAATTTTAGAAAAAGATTTTCTACAACATGAACATTTTTCTAAAGTTAAATAAAATCCACAAAAAATTACATAAAGCAAAAAGTGCTACTGTTGCAATAAAATCCAATAAAAATCATTTTAAAAATACCAAAAATGATTTCAAATTTAGTTCTCTCCAATTTTCTGATGTAGGGAATCATTTTACCCTATTTTCTGTATTTTATTTTTGGAGAAAAATAATTTGAATAAAAACGAAATAACTCCAAATTGAAAATAATTTCAACGGGACTTTAAATTTGATTCTTTTAAACTTCCAACTCATATTTCATATGTTTTGAAGAAGTCATTTTATCTTCTCTGATAAAAATCATTGAGTTGCTTAAAGTTTCTGAATTGGAAAATATTTCCAAATAAAATTCAAATCTTTTCAAAAGCCTTTTCATTTATTTAAATGGAAGAAGTCATGTCATCTTCTCTCCAGGGTTTTGCGATGAAACGAATTTGAATTCATGGAGATCATAAAATGCAAAAATGAAAGCTTGGGAAAGTCCTTTTATTCCCTCTCATTTAACTTTCAAAAAGTTTCAAATTCCACTCAATTTCACACAATCAATCATAACTATCTATTTAATATGACATTCTAAAAATTAGAATTTTGGGATGTTACAAAATTAATGTTATTGAAATCGTAACTCTGGAGGAATACATAAGGGACACTTTCCAGAACATTTTAGACTCCGAAAAGAAATAGGTATGTGGTACGGTAAGTAAACCGACTCCAAAATAGTCCCGATGGCAATTTTTCTCCGTTTTGGAATATTTAAGAAAATAGGAAAATAAGAAGTAGTCCGGGAAGGACACGAGGCGCCCACGAGGGTGGAGGGCGCGCCCCCTGCCTCGTGGGCACCATGTGTGCTCTCCGGACTCTGTTTTCTTGCACAATATTTCTTTTGGTCGGTAAAAAATCATTATATAATCTCCCGAAGGTTTTGATCCTCGTATCACGCAAATATCCTCTATTTTTGTTTCTTTTCTGTCAGAGTTGTCAAGGCCAGGCATCATGTCTTCCCCCTCCTCCAACAATGAGGGCAACGATGCTTGGCTAATGAAGATAGAGCTGAAGAGAGAAGAACCTGGGGAGATCGACAAGGATGATGGGATCAAGAAGGCCATAGAGGATCAAGCTCCGACAACAGAAGAAGAAGACATCCTTCAACCTCATCACAATCTTCTTACCCCAACTGAGATTGAAGCTTTCAAGATGATTGAGTTATCTCGTATACAAAACAAGTATCTCACACGTGAAAATATTTTGTTGAAGGAGCATATCACCGCACTCAAGGGCATTATCCGCAAATTGGAGGATCTCCTACGCTCGATGTGCAACTATCCGTCATCACCACCACCTTCCTCACCTATGAAGAAAAAGACATAATCACATGGGTATGGGCACCTCCCTTGGTAACTGTCAAGCTTGGGGGAGGTGCCCCGGTATCGTATCACCATCACACTCCGATCTTTACCATTTTTCTTAGTTTGATCCTTTTTGGTAATATCTTGTTCTAGTAGAATAAAAGTCTAGTATGATCTAGTTTTGAGTTTTGCTTTATGATCCCTCTATGTAATCGAGTCTGTGAGCTATATATAATAAAGATTAGTTTTGAGTCAAGGGCTTGATTATATTGCTATGATCTTGAGTGAATAAAAGAAAGAATAAAAACAAATAAAGAGATCATATTGATCTTATGGAGAGTAATTACTTCGCATATAAAGAGTATGATGAATAAAAATTGTTGAGAGTTGACAAACATAGTTTTGGTCATCGTTGCAATTAACATGAAGTAATAAAGAAAGAGAGGTTTTCACATATAAATATACTATCTTCGACATCTTTTATGATTATGAGCACTCATTAAAAAATGACATGCTAAAGAGTTGATGTTGGACAAGAAAGACAACGTAATGGGTTATGTTTTCTTATATCTGAAATAAAGTATATTATCATGGATGATCCAACATGTTGAGCTTGCCTTTCCCTCTCATGCTAGCCAAATTTTTGCACCAAGTAGAGATACTACTTGTGCTTCCAAACATCCCTTAAACCAGTTTTGCCATGAGAGTCCACCATACCTACCTATGGATTGAGTAAGATCCTTCAAGTAAGTTGTCATTGTTGCATGCAATAGAAAAATGCTCTCTAAATATGTATGATTTATTAGTGTGGAGAAAATAAGCTTTATACGATCTTGTGATGTGGAAGAAATAAAAGTGACGGACTGCATAATAAAGGTCCATATCACAAGTGGAAATATAAAGTGACGTTCTTTCGCATTAAGATTTTGTTCATCCAACCATAAAAGCACATGAAAACCTCCGCTTCCCTCTGCGAAGGGCCTATCTTTTATTCTTGTTTTATACCTTATGCAAGAGTCATGGTGATCTTCACCTTTCCTTTTTACATTTTATCCTTTGGCAAGCATATTGTGTTGGAAAGATCTTGATATATATATCCAATTGGATGTAAGCTATCATGAACTATTATTGTTGACATTACCCTTGAGGTAAAAGGTTGGGAGGCAACATTATAAGCCTCTATCTTTCTCTGTGTCCGATTAAAACTCCATACCCATAAGTATTGCGTGAGTGTTAGCAATTGTGAAAGACTAAATGATAGTTGAGTATGTGGGCTTACTGAAAAGCTCTTACATAGACTCTTTCCGATGTTATGATAAATTGCAATTTCTTCAATGACCGAGATTATATTTTGTTAGTTTTTAATGAAGTTTCTGATTAATACTTGCCATTGTGAATAGATTGTTACTTTAGCATAAGAAATCATATGACAATATTTATATATGTTGCTGTTATAAGAATGATCATGATGCCTTCATGTCCGTATTTTATTTTATCGACACCTCTATCTCTAAACATGTGGACATATTTATCGTTATCGGCTTCCGCGTGTTGATCACCAACGACGGTTTAATCGGTGGAAGATCATATGTACAGATCCTTTATGCATACCTCACTTCTAAACCTAACATGTAGTTGATGCTAGTTGGTTTATTCGGTGGAAGATCATATGTTCAGATCCTTTATGCATATTAATACTACATCATCGAACATACCTCACTTCTTTCATTTTAGGTTTACCTTAATTCTTCTTTCGTAGTTGCGGCTGCTTGCGAGAGGGGTTAATCATAAGTGGGATGCTTGTCCAAGGAAGGACATCACGCAAGCACCGGTCCACCCACATATCAAATTATCAAAGTAACGAACGCGAATCATATGAGCGTGATGAAAACTAGCTTCACGATAATTCCCATGTATCCTCGGGAGCGTTTTCCTTTATATAAGAGTTTGTCCAGGCTTGTCCTTTGCTACAAAAAGAATTGGGCCACCTTGCTGCACTTTATTTACTCTTGTTACTTGTTATCCGTTATAAATTACCTTATCACAAAACTATCTGTTACTGATAATTTCAGTGCTTGCAGAGAATACCTTATTGAAAACCGCTTGTCATTTTCTTCTGCTCCCCATTGGGTTCGACACTCTTACTTACTAAAAGGACTACGATAGATCCCCTACACTTGTGGGTCATCAGTCAATTCATTGGTTCACTCAATGTTGCAACTTCATGATCACATCATTTTATAGCCCAGACACACTGTCATGATGCACCAAAGGATGGAGGGCAAGCGCTACATATTGACTCATTGTTGGATGGAGCTCGAGGGAGAATCCATCTTGATAAACAACATGAGGGAGAATCCATCTTGATAAACAACATGCATCGATGAAGAAGTTCAAACTCGAGGTGAGAAAGCTTGATATGAAGGCCGCTTTCGAGGATTATGGTTGAATTTGGGATTTAAACTTGTTGAACATCGATGCTTTTATGTGGTGGTGGATTTAAATTTATTGAACGTCCGACACTTATATTTAGATTTAAATGTATAGTTGAATTGCTATCAATCATGATTCAAAGTAAGACTGTATGGCAGAAATTTGATTTTCTTATTGAAAATGGGCGGACTTTTGATTATTCTTTTTTTCTTATGAAAAATGGGCGGATATTTGCTGCATCGGGTTGGATGGCCACCCCCTACCCTTTGTCCGGTTTCATGCACCACGTTGAAGATGCCCTAACTTTCCCTTCATCATAACAACTACACCCCCACTCCGCACAATTTGCTTTATCCAATCTTGTCTAGCTGGTAATCATTTCATATTTCATTTTTACGTTGAAACCTTATTTTGTATTTTATTTGAAAATAAATAATACAACAAAATACACAAACACAACAGAGTCAAGTCCCTATTCTATCCAGACGTCTGAGCTGTGAAAGCACAAAGCATTTTGTCGTTTAATAGGCCAAGTCCCGAGGGGCCTGGACACCTGCATGCATCGGTGGCATGCATGCGAGCAACGAACGTGCGCCTCAGGTGAATGACACCCCACCCCACCCACATGGCGTGCCCCGTGAGTGACATGACGTGAATGGGGCGGCCCCGCGCGCGTAGACCTCAGGTCAACGCGTGCCGCTCCCGGTCTTTACTTAAGAATGAGACGCGTAGTGCTGATCGACCAATATATGTGCTTCTAGTTCCTTTGGCGGCCGTTGAGGAGAGACGACTCACCGGCGCCGGCTGGCTGGCTCCTTGAGGTATTGTGGCTCGTGGCTTATTCGTGCAAGCACTGGGTTCTCTGGCTCGGCCGCCGGCCGGCATTAGGAGTGTAGTCCGGGTTCAATCATGCCAAATTAAGCTACTCCATTTATATTGGAACTAACAGTGTTACTTACTACTCGTAGGTTATTCTTCATTGCATGCATGCAGTTGGAGCAAATCTGAATCGGCCGGCTTACGACTCCCTCCATCGACGACCAAGAAGATGAGTTTCGGAGTCGATGCTTCGCAGGACCTGCAACTGCCTGTGAGTAACACCTAGCCGCGCACATTGTTTGGTTATTATATAAGACTAAAAAGAGTTAGCAGCTTATATGTACGTACGTGCTGGTACGTTCAGGCTAGGGCTAGCGGAACCGACACGACCACCCTGAGCGCGCAAGGCGACGGCCACGACACCAGAGTGGTCGTCAAGCAGAGCGTGGCGGCCGTGCCGGTCCGGCAGGGGTGGCAGACCGGCCTGTTCGACTGCGAAGACGACGGCTGCGACGCATGTACGTACTCCAGCGTGAAACTAACGTACTCATGCAATGATAGGGACCGGCGGTACGTCTTGATGAATGATGATCGACATGCATGCATGTACTCCTAGTTTGCTGCAGCGTGTGGTTCCCCTGCGCGGCGTTCGCCTGCGTCGCCGACATCGTCGACCAGGGCTCGGAAGGCCGGTGCGTGCACTTCACCTGCTACCTTGTGGCGGCCTACTTCGGGCTGTGGTGGGTGTACACGGGGTGGTACCGGCGCAAGCTGCGGGAGCGGTACGGCCTGCCGGAGACGCCGCTGCCGGACTGCCTCACCCACCTGCTCTGCCACTGGTGCGCCCTCGCCCAGGAGTACAGGGAGCTCGCCAGGCGGGGATTCGACGTCGACGAGGGTACGTGCGTGCGTGCGTGCGTGCAGAGTGAGACGCTGCCGTTTCTTGCGCTGAAACTGTTTTGGTTTTTGCGTGCGTGCAGGCTGGGAGGGTCGGCCGCGGCCGGCGACTGCACCGGCGGCGACCGCCGTGCCACGGGTCCAGGTGCCGATGACCAGGCTATGAGCGATCGATCTAGCGCAGCGTGGGACCGTCGAACGAGCTAACCAGCACGGTTAACTCCGGTCTCCCAGCTTAGTCAAGTACCCCACTGCCTTAATAATAACACCCATCCTGGCCGTGCGCGTGTGTGCATAGCTTTTGGTTTGCTCTGTCTGGTATGTACTGTGTGCTGTGGCGATTTGTACTTGGCCTGCCCGGCTGTAATGCCAGTCACTTAATTATGCTATGCGTGGTTAGTGTACCCGTAATGAGAACGCAGTTTCCCTGTTCCGCCCGTGTCGCGGACAGTATGTTTTTTTCTATGGGAACCGGAGTTTACGGTGGGCGGCCATTCTCGATACCAAACGGCAGCGCTTCAGTCTGCAATTCTAACCAGACTGGTCAAGCCCAACTAAAACGGAAAACCCGACATGCATTCTGGACCAATCAATCCTTTTCGAATCACTTCACGGATTAGGTTTCACTGAGACAAGTCTTTGAAAAACAATTCAACGACCAATATGTAGCTTTCATGATACAAAACCAGTGTCACAAATAAGTACGTACTCCGAAGTGTCACATAGAATATTATAGAGTGATTGGTGGTCAAAGGCTCATCCTAGCGAAACCTATTAAATTAGGACGTTAAGTCAACTCTTGAGCTCAAATGCTCTAGAGTTGTGAACAGTAAAAAAATCAGAATAGTCTGAATTTTTTTAACAATAAACATTGTTGAATGTTCTACAAGCGTGAACAATTCGCGAAGAAAAAAACATTCCTAATGCTCCGCGCGAAAAAAAGAACAAAAACGGTGCTCCAAAAAGACTAATTTTGAAAGCACATTCGTCCAATCAAATCGATAGGACATCATTGCAGGGCCAAAAATGTGAGGCTCGCTGCAGTAATCTTGAGGGGGAAAAGGACCTGCTTGCACCATAAATATGACTGCATCCAGATATCAAACACCTCCATAAGTATCACTAGGTCAGATAATTAAGCACAATTTTTTTTACAGAAAGTGAGAGCATCTGAAACAGTGGTGCTGCAGATGTACCATCAGACAGAAAAGTCAAAAGTACAAAAATGTGTGACAGAAGATGAAAGCTCCAACAACATTTACTTCATCAGAAGGAGCTACTAGTGCAGAAATATGGGGGCGAGTTTTTGGGACAATAATTTGCTGACACGAGAGGTCAAAAATAGCCATGGCATAATTCCAACCTGCAACAAAAACACAAACATGAGGGGTATTAGAGAACATAGAACAGCGTAGCTTTTGTGTTAATTCCTGTGAAAACATCCAGCAAATTAGCTAGGACATTTGGATAATCTTTTCCAAACATGTGCATTCAAGATATTTGGGAGCAAACGATTAAAGGAAGCAAGAAATAGGACACCCGCACACTGTATTTGCCAATCCTGCAAGTTTATGTACACAGTAGGGTGTATCCCCAAAAGGAAATTCCCATTCATGTATTCCAGGAGAATATTTTTAGCATTCTGATCAAACCAAACTTGTCCTGTGCAAAGGAGAACCTTAAGCTAAACTTTGATTATGCTTACCACGACACGTCCTGTAGCAGCATCGACGCCTTTCCAGGAGAACATCCTTCCTGTAAATAATTCAAAATCATTAACTCCTTAATGCCTTAATGATGTGTTTTTCCGGCAGATACATCTTCATGGTTGTACATGTATAGTGTGTCCATGAAATGAAGAAGAACAATGAACCATTTTCGTTCCCAGAGAGTAAACAAGAACAAACATCCAACTCGAAAGTATGTTGCCTTTAGAGAAGTCGAAAGTATGTCAACATTCAATAATCTTAAAGTCAAATATTATTGTATACCAAATACAAATGCAATTATACATATTAATGATCTGAAAACGGATAAAATGATATGGTAATTTGGCAGTTTGTCTAATTGTTTTCGGTGGAGCTGGAGGGAGTATCTGGTTGATGAATTACTTTATTGGAAATCACTACACCAGTACTTTGGGTAAAACTTTGTTTTTGCCACTCTAGCTTTTGCCCACTTTGCTTATGACATCAACAGTCTATCTCTGTACACACCTCTGGCTATTACTTTTTCAAATACAGAGATGGTGGTACTTGAATATGACAAACTCTAACACTTGTGTTTATATGAGCTCTCTCAAAAAAAAAACAGGACTAGCCTTGGTGGCATTTTTGTAAGAAAAAAGGCGAGCACCAACCCAGCAGAAGCTGAGCCTCAAATGCAGGTCGGCGGGCTGTGAGTACTTCAGCCTGCTCTAGCTAGCCAACTGGTCAACACCCAGTTCTCTGAAAAAACTGTTCTAAAAAAATTTCTCTGAAAATACTTTGACCAACCAAGACTAGCCCTCTGTGGCATTTTTGTAAGAAGAAGAAAGGCGAGCACAGAGGCTGAGTCTCGAACGTAGGTTGGCGGCCTGCGAGCAGTTTAGCCTGCTCCTGCTCTGGCCTAGCCAACTGGTCGACACCCAGTTCTAGTTTATATGAGCTCACAATGTTTCAAAATGTCGAATGTACACATTCTAAAATGATATAGTAATATATCATGATGAGCAGGCCTGGCAATTTAAAGCACAATGAGCAGACATTAGGCAGTTAATGAGGCTTTGGACAAGCTAACAAAGTGATAAGTGGCATTAACATACCGAAGGGCTGTAGAAGATGGTTGGGGACGGTAGCTACAGGTGCACTCCAAAACGACAGGACGAGCAAACCATAGACTAGGACCTACCACCAGATCAATTTCATGAGACACTCCTGAGGCTATAAATGTCAAACACAACAGAGAACAAAAACTACAATCATGAAGCACCTTGGTAGCCTTCAGAACTTTGCCATATTTCTCATGTAGAGACTGCTTCCCCTTGATGTCCGACTGTTGCACTGCAAAATAGAAAGAAGCTTATTTGTGTGCTGCATACTGATGGATGAGATTTGCTCTTCTATCAATACCGGTGGGGGTTTTCGTCCCAAAGAAATAGTATAATTTTGGTAGTCAGCTAATATGAGAAGAAAGATCACAACCACACCCAAATGTGTCCCCGCAAAAAAAAAAAAACCACACCCAAATGTTAAGGGAGCTAAATGTTTCAATGTAGGCAGCAAGAATTCAACTCTTACATTTGGCTAGTTCCTTCTCTTTAGCAGCAGCCAGCCTCTTGAGCTTTGCGGCCTGCGCAAACGTCGAGGGCCTGCAACATGAACAGAATCGATGACATTGCAAAACATAAAGTTCTGAAGAACAACTCTATCAGAATCACCAAATCAGAAGAGAGAAGAGAGGGAGACGGTAAAGAAATCCCCTACGTTGACAGTGCACTGGACTCCTTGAGAAGCTGCGTGATTGCCACCCGTAGTTTGACCTGCTCATCGCTCACTGATCCCCTCTGCAACACACGAACCGGTCAGGACAAGATTACCTGAACATAGCAGTCGAAATCACGCAATGTAGCGGATCCAGTAATCCCCCTAAATTCGCCACGGAAATCGATTCTATTCTTCCACGGAGACCGAATTCTCCGGGGGGAATCGGTGCCAAATTCACCGGGGGAAAGAAGGAGAGAGAAAGAGCTTCCGTGGCGCTGACCTTCTTGGCGAGATCGAGCATGCTTTCGAGCACGTGCACCGCGCAGACGAGGAGGAAGACGAAGATGGCCGCCAGGGCCATGGTCGCCGGTGGCGAGCGGGGCGGCGCCGCCGCGCGTGGGGGGTCAGGGCGGCGGTGGTGGTGGTGATGGGTTCGTGGGTGGGTCTCCGTTGTGCGCGTGCGTGCGCCCGCCCGACCGAGCCAGGTAAGGTGCCTTGTGCGCGGCGTGGAGCGATCTGAGCCGTTGGTTGCCGGGCCATCTATCGCGCTCGACGGCCCGGATTGTTTCAAGAGACCGGATAGGAGCCGGAAGCCGCAGGAAGGGGAAGGCACCACCAGACCGGAGGGACAAAGCGGAATCCATGGCGCTGCCGAGCACGGAGAAGAAGACGGCGGCGGAGGTGGTCGCGGCGCTGGAGCTGCACCACCACCCCCACGGCGGCTTCTACCTGGAGACCTTCCGCGACCCCTCCCTCACGCTCCCCAAGTCCGCGCTCCCGCCCCAATGTAAGCTTCTCCATGGATTACTCACTGCAGCTTTAGGCATTCATCTTGATCTCGCGGTGGGCTTGTGTGCTCTTCGATTAGAACACTCGGAGGATTGTAGAAGCGCTAATTGCAGTGGCTCTTCAGTTTTTGTTAGTAGCTGCCATCCATTTTGTGAGCTGGGGTTCGGTTAGGTGATGGCAATTAGTTGGATTTAGATCGGGAAACAGCCCCATTGTTTGTGAGTGTTGCATTATAGCTTCGTTGCAGCATTTTGTATGTATATAGAAGTTGTTGCTGATTCTCAAATCTGATCCGTCCGAGATATTTGATTCAGAGAAATATTTTATGCCATTATTTCCTGAGTTATGCACATTGATGTTCTCAAGCAATGAGAAATGCGTGGACTTATATATTTGTGTTTGTAACTCCATGGATTCTGATGTCTTCTTGCACATCAAAAGAATTCAAGGTAAGAATAAAGTACAAATAAGAAACTATATTTGTGAATGTCAAGACAACTAATTTTGGGTGTTTGATTTATGTTAGTCGAGCATGCTTTGTACCTGCACTATACCCAGTGTTAGAAACCATAGTGGTTGTTTTTAGTGGAGAAAGTGAAGTAGTTAGCACTAAGGCACTCGCAGTTATAAAAATTGTTTGGTATGTGCAAACCCCTCTATTTCTAAACCTCGTCTTCTTGCTAGAAAAAAATACAAGCAGACTTGCTATTTATATTAGGTGATGCTGTCCATGTTTTAGTATAATTGTGGAAATAACATAAACATGGACCAGACATGGCATATGTCATTTGTGGCTTACCGCTTATGAGATTTTCCTAACTGCTCGAAAGGTTTGTAAATGAAAGCCTTCTCTAGGATCTCCAACATATATTTTAATCCATCAGATTTTCTTGTTGAACAAATCCGTCAGTCAGTGCTAGTTTTCTGAACCTTGCAGGCGGATCTGCTTATTTATGAGCATTAAGCAATAAATTATGTTGAGAGGTTCCTTTATCTTTTACTGTTCTGCCTTTTTGCCAGCCAAGTAAATTATGCATGTCATAACCAAGCCAAAGTGTTGGTTGTCTCAAACATATACCATCCCAAACTTGTGAGTTGGTGACATCATCCTAGCACATTAAAAAAAAGATTATGGTCTTCTATTGCTGTATGGCCCAGCTTAGCCAAATTTGTGCTGTAATTCTGCCGTAACTTGTGAGTTTGGGGCTATAACAACACACATCAACATTCAAAGAATTTTGCATCCTTGTGCCTATGAGCCCTCTTGTCAGAATAACGAGACACTCTGTTAGCTCACCTGAGTCATCACTACCTTAACTTTTAGATGTTACAACAAACAAACTATCAAACAGACTGAATAACTGAGACACTCGTACCTATGGTAGTAAGCCTTGTCTTCTGCGTGTCCTTAAATACCTTTTTCAAGCACCATGCACTCAAAACTTTCGTAACTGGCTAATATAAGAGCAATGTCTAGTTGTTTCTGATATGTGTTAGTTTCTAAGGTTGGTAACAAGGAAACTCATATGTTGATCACTTGATTGTGCTGAGGTTTCTAAGAATAGCTTCTGTTAAGCAATAGGTCTTTCCTAATTTGTTACTTCATGTTTAATTCTTCTAGATAAGGTGGACCGTGCTGGGAGTAGTGCAATCTATTTCCTGCTGCCTGCTGGGGAGATCGCTCGGCTGCACCGCATCCCCTGCGCTGAGGCATGGCACTACTACATGGGGGAGCCCCTCACGGTCTGCAAACTTAGCGCAAAACAAAATTGCTGATCATTTTCTAAGCATGCTGCCCATCTTATCCAATATAATACCCATTTCAGGTATTTGAGGTGCATGATGATGGGCAAGTCAAGATGACAGTAGTCGGTCCCGATCTACGGAAAGGGCAGAGACCACAGTACACGGTCCCTCCGAATGTGTGGTTTGGCGCCTTCCTGACCCACGACATCGAGTTCTTCACTGACGACTGCAGTGTTTTTGTCAAGACACCTGGACGGGACCCTGACCTCCACTATTCTTTCGTTGGAGTGACCTGTGCCCCAGCATACCAATTCGAGGACGATGAAATGGCCACACGCGACAGCATGAAAGCTTTGGCTCCTAACACGGAAGCTTTCATCAATTACCTTGTTCCAGCTTAGTGCATTGCTGCTGCAGGTAGGTTGTTGTTTGTGGTGAACATCTTCTATCTGCTAGTTATTGAAAACTAATGTGTATTGATATAGTGTTCAGTATGGAAGTTGATACTCATTTAATTAACTATGGAAGTTCAGTAAGGTTTGCTCTTGTTTTCATGAATAAATACCATCCACTGGTGATATGTGTTTCTGTTTATGCCTGGTGGGTGTTGTTCTTAACAACAATGAGAAGTGCATGAACTAGTGACGCTCATAACAGCAGACATAAGGATAAGCTACCAAAATTTGAATGGAACCATTCACGTGACTCCCAATTTAGCGTTCATTTGATCGCTGCATGATAAGTTGTTAAGCGATGTTGGTTCTACTTAGCCTGTGTTTTCTCTTTGGTGATGGAATGTTAGTTATTGTGCTTTATTTTTTATGAACTTTGTAATACTACATTGTTTTTTTGGGTAGGTGCATCGTCTAGATGTATAGGTTGAAAAGGCTAAGAAAATTTGTTTAAAACATCGATAAAGCTCTTATAGTGGCTTATAACCTACCAAAGGAGCAAGCTCGTAACCAAAGGATTCATAGCTATTGACCTACCAGAGGGCAATAATTTCATACCACTGTCTACCGCATTCCGCATAACTCTTTTATAAGGAGCAAGTCTTCCCTAAGGAATAACTCGTTCCTCGGTTTACTTCTGCCTTAGAATTCCATTTCGTGCCTCTGTGCTAAAGGCATTTGAATTTGATAGACATGGGCATAGAAGGCACCGGGAATTATTGATGCATAACTCAAATTGCAACATCCACTCAGTCGTGGTTAGCTCCGAGCCTCATCCTACTGGCTTGTCGGCGCAACCATTGTTTACGTACCAGCACTCGGATCCGGGCCTGTCGGCGCAGCCATTGTTTACGTACCAGCACTCGGATCCTCAGTGCTAATATATCTTTGTGCATGCCATTAGACCCACATGCTGCAGTTGGCTACGCACCACATTATCATGCCATCTTTAATGTACCAGCACTCGCATTGCTTCTGGTTCAGTAAGTATGGAGAGAAGAGGCATGAGAGAGGGGGCCTGCCAGACAAAATGCAACATGGCTTGATGGGTTTAATCATTCAGCCTTACAGCAGGGCAACAAATTTGCGATCAGTCTGTTTTAAAGTAGAGCCTACAGATTTGTTTGCTTTTTAGCCCGACTTGTCGGAGTGGCACCAATCACTAACTCGGGAAAAGTTACAAGACTGGCCCCAAGGCCGTCTAATTTCATCAACAATTCTTGATCGCGTTCCACGATATTATAACTAGTGAACCAAAACATCAAAGCGCCGATTAATGCGCTTTGTAGCTATTGCCTAGTATTGCCTCGTGTGCTCCGACACTCCTCCTCGAATACTTACAGACTTGCGAGACAGCACACACGTTGCTAGCCGTAGGTGGCGCCCTGTCCATTGGTGACTGCTTGTGGTGATGCCTGCTAACCGTGGGTGCCCGCGCATGTCGCGAGCAGAATGCCGCCCTGATGGGAAAATGGGGACCCTGGCTTCTTGGATGTGCAAACCCCCGTATTACTAGACCCTGGCTTCTTGCTACAGCAATTACAAGCAGATTTGCTGTTTATATTTGGTGATGAAGTCCATGTTTTAGTATAATTGTAGAAATAACATGAACATGACATGTGTCATTTCCGACTTATCATTGATGAGAATTCCTAAATGCTCGACAGGTATGTAAAATGAAAATCTTCTCTAGGATCTCCAATAAATATTTTTAATTCATTAGTTTTTTCTTCTTGTAAGTACCCATCAGTTAGTGCTTGTTTTTCTGAAGCTTGTACGCGGATCTGCTGGTTTATGAGCATTAATCAATAACATTATGTTGAGAGGTTTCTATATCTTTTATACTTCTGCCTTTTTGCTGGCCAAGTAAATTATGCGTGTCATAACCAAACCAAAATGTTTGTTGTCTCCAACATATACTCCCTCTGTTTCTTTTTACTCAGCATATAACATTTGTTCGAAGTCAAACTTCGTAAAAGTTTGACAATGTTGTAAGGAAAAAAAATATCAACATTCACAATATGAAATCAATATCATTCGATGCATTATGGAATTAATTTTCATATTGTATAACTTTAGCATTGTAGATATTGATATTTTTTAATATAAATTTTGTCAAACTTTATGAAGTTTGACTTTAAAGAATTCTTACACGTGGAGTAAAAAGAAACGGAGGGAGTACCATCAAAATCTACGACTTGGTGACATCAGCCTAGAACATTGAAGTGTTTATGGTCTTGTGTTGTCATACAACTCTGCTTAGCCAATTTTGTGGTATAATTTTGCTTTAACTTGTGAGTTTGGGGCTATGACAAGACACATAAACAAAGGATTTGTCATCCTTGTGCCTATGAGCCCCACTGTCAGAACAAAGAGACATTGAGTTATCTCTCAGATCACATGAGCCATCACCCTTAACTTTCAGGTGTTACAACACACAGAATGAATAGCAGAGACACTCAAACCTATGGTTGTAAGCCTTATCTTGAACCTATCCATAAATACATTTTCAAGCACCATGTATGCAACTAGGCAAACAAGTTGAAGCTGAACTACACAAAATGGGGAGGTACAGAGACATGGTAGAGAGGTTCAGAGGCAGCTCCATAAGCTAGACACACAAAGCATGTATGAACGGGACGGCACCCAGGACAGGATCAAGGCCCTAGCATCAGGTTTTGAATGGAAGGCCCAAGTTTTGAGGTCATTGGTCGCAGCAGCGATGAGGCGCCGCAAGTTCGGGTGCATCAGTCGGAACGCCACGCCGTCACACCCAGAGTAGGTGATCAGCTTGTAAACAGAGGATATGAAGGCTTTGCTGCCTGTCAATGTTGTATCTCAGCACCCGGCAGTCTTCAGCACCAGGATTTAGCTTCTGGGGGATGACCGCCACGAGGCATTTGAACTCTTCTTCAGCCACCGACGATAGCCTGGGTGCAAAGCAGGAACGAAGCTCGGAAGAAATGAACTTGCTGACCGAGGCAAAAAAAATCAGTGGCATGGGAGTAGAGTGCTAGGAACTTCAGCCGAAGTGGTCCGTATACCACTGCTCCAGAGTCCGACCAGAAGGAGGTTTTTCGGCCGTCCCCAAGCTCCAGCGTGGTGATGTCCTTGTACATAGGGAGCAACTGTGAGACAGGACGCCAGACCGTAGTAAGATGTGCATGTTTGTCCTTACACCCCTAAAATTCCCGCTAGAACCAAACCGCCGAGGAAGATTGTTGTGGTTGGTGTAGCCGATGGAGGAGCTTGAGGAGGAGGCCGCGATTTTGCACCTCAAGAGAGCAGACCCCGAGGCCACCGTCGCGCTTGGGGCATTCTGTAAGCATACTGCCCATCCAATAATACACATTTCAGGTATTTGAGGTGTACGATGATGAGGAAGTCAAGATGACAGTAGTCGGTCCCGATCTACGGAAAGGGCAGAGACCGCAGTACACGGTCCCTCCGAATGTGTGGTTTGGCGCCTTCCTGACCCACGACATCGAGTCCTTCACTGATGACGGCAGTGTTTTTGTCAAGACACCCGGACGCGACCCTGACCTGCACTATTCCTTCGTTGGAGTGACCTGTGCCCCAGCGTACCAATTTGAGGACGATGAAATGGCCACACACGATGGCATGAAAACTTTGGCTCCTAATGCAAAAGCTTTCATCAATTACCTTATTCCAGCTTAGTGCATTGCTGGTGCAAGTAGCTTGTTGTTTGTGCTGAACATCTTATATCTGCTAGTTATTGAAAACTAATGTGTATGACATGACGTCCAGTTATTTGACTTTAGAGAGTAGTTCGGTATGGAAGTTGATATTCATGTAATCAAGTATGGAAGTTCAGTAAGGTTTCCTCTTGTTTTTCCTGAATAAATACCATCCATTGGTGATACTGAACTGCTCTACACACGATGAATGATATGCACGATCATTGCACGATGCCCCATCCTGCGGTGGGCAGCCGTTTGGTGCCATGCATGGATGGCTTGGTACGCTTGTCGTCCAAAAATCATCCGCAGAGTGTTGTCTCCGTAGCAGTGCTCTTGGTGATATCTGTTTCAGTTTATGTCCAGTGGATGGTGCTCTTACCAACAAAAAGAAGTGCATGAACTAGTGACGCTCATAACAACAAAAGCGTTCATTTGATTGCCGCATGATAAGTTGTTAATTGATGTTGGTTCTACTTACCCTACGTTTTCTCTATGATGATGGGATGTCAGTTGTTGGGCTTTATTTTTCATGAACTTTGTAACAATAAAATGTTTTTTTGGCTAGGTGCACCATCTAGATGTATAGGTTGAAAAAAGGCTAAGCAAATTTTTTAAAAGATCGATAAAGCTCTCATAATGGCTTATAACCTACCGAAGGTAACCAAAGGATTCATAGCTATTGACCTACCAGAGGACCAATTATTTCACACCACTGTCTACCACATAACTCTTTTATAAGGAGCAAGGTTTCCCTAAGGAATAACTCGTTCCTCAGTTTACTTCTGCCTTAGAATCCCATTTTCATGCAATATTTGCCGTGGCTCTTGGCAAAAGAGGTTTGAATTTGATAGACATAGGCATCGAAGGCACCAGGAATTATTGATGGATAACTCGAGTTGCAACATCCACTCGATCGTGCTTAGCTCCAAGCCTCATCCTCCTGCCCTGCTGGCTCAGTCGTTTTTTATGCGCTTGACTTGTTTGCCCATCATTAGACCAACATGTTGTAGTTGGGCTGCACACCACATTATCATGCCGGCTTTGACGAACCAGCACTTGTATTGCTTCTGGCTCAATAAGTATGGGGAGAACAGGCATACGAGAGGAGGGTTGCCAGACAAAATGAAACATGGTTACTTGATGGATTGGACCTTCAAGCCTTACAATAGGGCAACAAATTTGCGACCGATCTTTTGCAAAGTAGAGCCTCCAGATGTGTTTGCTTTTTAGCACAACTTGTCGAAATGGCGCCAATCATCAACTCAGGCAAAGTTGACAAGGCCATCTAATTTCATCAACAATTCTTGATTGTATTCCATGATATTATAACTAGTGAACCAAAAAAATCAAAGCACCGATTAATGCGCTTTGTAGCTCTTGCCTAGTATGGCCTCTTGTGCTCCGACACTCCTCCTCCTCGAATACTTGCAGATTTGCGGTATGGTACACACGTTGCTAGCTGTAGGTGGCGCCTTGTCGATTGGTGACTGCTTATGGTGATGCCTACTAGCCGTGGGTGCCCGTGGATGTCGCGAGCACAATGTCGCCCTGATGGGAAAATGGGGACACTGGGTTATCCAAACTGTTTGGGATGTGTAGACCATCGTATTACTAAACCCTAGCTTCTTGCTAGAGCAGACTTGCTGTTTATATTTGGGATGCAACCCATGTTTTAGTATAATTGTAGAAATAACATGAACATGGCATGTCATTTGCGACTTTTTTTGACAAATATATGCCATTTGTGACTTACCATGGGATTTCCTAAACATAAAATGAAAATCTTCTCTAGGATCTTCAACATATATTTTAATCCATTAGGTTTTTATTCTTGTAAGTATCCATCAGTTAGTGCTAGCTTTCTGAAGCTTGCACGCGGATCTGCTGGTTTATGAGCATTAATGAATAACATTACGTGGAGAGGTTTCTATAACTTTTATACTTCTACCTTTTTGCTGGCCTAGTAAATTATGCATGTCATAATCAAACCAAAATGTTTCTCCAACATATACTTCCTCCGTTTCTTTTCACTCCGCATATAAGATTTGCCCAAAGTCAAACTTTTTAAAAGTTTGACCATGTTTACAGGAAAAAATAAATAAACATTCACAATACCAAACCAATACCATTAGATTCATCATGAAATTTATTCTCATATTGCATAACTTTAGTATTGTTGATGTTGATATTTCTTAATATAAATTTGGCCAGACTTTATGATGTTTGACTTCAGAGAATTCTTGTATGTGGAGTAAAAAGAAACGGAGGGAGTGCCATCAAAATCCACGACTTGGTGACATCAACTTAGAACATTAAAGAGTTTTTATGGTCTTTTGTTGTCATACAACTCTGCTTAGCCAATTTTGTGGTATAATTTTGTTGTAACTTGTAAGTTTGGGGCTATGACAAGACACATAAACATTCAAGGGATTTTTCATCCTTGTGCCTATGAGCCCCCCTGTCAGAACAACGAGACATTGAATTATCTCTCAGCTCACATGAGCCATCACTACCTTAGCTTTCAGATGTTACAACAAACAGACCATCCGATAAATTGAATATCATAGACACTCAAACCTATGGTAGTAAGCCTTATCTTGAACATATCCATAAATACTTTTCAAGCACCATGCATGCAAATCTTTCATAATTGGCTACTAGAATGCAGTGTCTATTCATTTCTGATGTGTGTTAGTTTCTTAAGTTGGCACTAGGAAACCCATGTGTTGATCACTTGGTTGCTAAGGTTTCTGAAGAAGCTACTGTTAAGCAATAGTACTTTCTTAGTTCGTTACTTTGTGTCTAATTGTTGTAGATAAGGTGGACAGTGTTGTGATTAGTGTAATCTATTTCTTGCTGCCTGCTGAGGAGATCGCTCGTCTGCATCGCATCCGCGCCGAGACATGGCACTACTACATGTGGGATCCTCTCACGGTCTGCATACTTACCACAAAACAAAATCTTTGATCATTCTCTAAGCATACTGGCCATCTACCCCATAATACTCATTTCAGGTATTTGAGGTGCATGGTGATGGGCAAGTCAAGATGATAGTAGTTGGCCCCGATCTATGGAATGGGCAGAGACCGCAGTACATGATCCCTCCGTATGTGTGGTTTGGTGCCTTCCTGACCCATGACATTGAGTCCACTGATGACGACAATGGTTTTGTCAAGACACCCAGACAGGACCTTGACACGCGCTATTCTTTCTTTGCAGTGCCTTGTGCTCCATCCTACCAGTTCGAGGATGATGAAATGGCTAGACGAGACAACATGAAAACTTTGGCTCGTAACACGGAAGCTTTCATTAATTACCTTGTTAGCTTAGTGCATTGCTGCTGCAAGTAGCTTGTTGAACATCTTCTATCTGCTAGTTATTGAAAACTACTGTGTATGATATGACGTCCAACTATTTTACTTTAGAGAGTAGTTCAGTATGGAAGTTCAATAAGGTTTGCTCTTGTTTTTCCTGAATATATACCATCCATTGGTGATATTTGTTTGAGTTTATGTCCAATGGATGGTGCTCTTAACAACAAAGAGCATGAACTAGTGATCCTCATAAGAAGAAACATAAGGTAAACTACCAAAATTTGAATGGAATCATTCATGTGACTCCCAATTTAGCATTTGTTTGATCGCCGCATGAGAAGTTGTTAAGCGATGTTGGTTCTACTTATCCTGGGTTTTCTCTTTGATGATGGAATGTTAGTTGTTGGGCATTTTTCATGAACTTTCTAACAACGCATTATTTCTTTGGCTAGGTGCAACTCAAGAAGTTTAGGTTTAAAAGGCTAAACAAATTTGTTTAAAATATCGATAAAACTCTTCATTATAGTGGCTTAACCTACCAAAGGAACAAGCTCAGAACCAAAGGATTCTTACTATTGACCTACCGGAGGGGCAATGATTTCTTGCCACTGTCTACCACACAACTCTTTATAAGGCGCAAGGCTTCCCTAAGGAATAACTCGTTCCACAATTACGTCCATCTTAGAATCCCATTTCATGCCAAATTTGTCATGGATCTCTGTTCAAAGAGGATTTGAATTTGATAGACATATAGGCGTAGAAGGTATCGGGAATTATCTTGTAACTAGTGAGCTAGCTCTAAGCCACCGGGAATAATCTTGTAACTAGTGAGCCAACAATTAGAGCATACATGAATGATGTTCGTAGCTATTGCCTACTTCAGCCTCGTGTACTCCTCGAATATTTGCGTACTTGCGGTATGGCTATTAGTGGCGTCACGTTAATTGGTGACAGCTTGTGGTGGTGCCTGCTAGCTAGCCAAGGTATCTGGGAGCATCAGGAGTGTCGCCTGGATGGATAAACGGGCCCTCCATTGTGCTTCCATCATCTCATTCCCATGTCTGTGCTGTAAAGCTCGCCTCTAATCACTGCCGTTTTAGGCGCTCGGCTAGATCCTTTGATCTTGCGTCGAGCTTCATGAATGGTAGAAACATGAACTAGTCCTAGGACTATTTAGTGTTTGTTTGTAGTTGCAATCCATTTAATGAAGTGGGGTTTGATTAACTGGTGGTGATTAGTTCAATTTAGAAGAGGAAACAACACCAATGTTTGTTAGTGATGCATGATTGCTTTGGTTTAGGGGGGCGCTTGCGAAGCGAGCAAATCGATTTCCTTCTTGTGAGGTGTGCGGTATTCCCGTGAAATCCACGAAAGATGTTTTTCGAGAATTATCGAGATTGGACTATAGAAACAAAAATTAGACGGCCAGATGGCATACAGAGGTTTAGTGAAAAACGCGTATGTAGGACATGCCTACAAGCCAATCTCCCAATGTATTTTTTGAAACAAGAGTCCCCTAATGTATTCAATTGGCATAATAAATACTCGACCGACAAAGCCCACTCGGGCCATAACACTCACACATCTCCATCTCCATCACCACATCGCCTCCGGTCTAGTAGCTCCCTTTGTTTTTTCTTTTATTAAGAAAGACAAAATCTTTGCCTTTTTCATTAATTAAGCAAGAGGGGAAAAATGTTCTATCCATTTGCATGACAAAGGCAGGGGACGTCTCTACACATCAGCCAAAATGGCTAGACAACATGAAAAGAACATCAACATGACACACTAGGACTTTCCATGTAGGATTGCTCTCCCGGCATCAGGTAGCTCAAGTTCTTGGCGCCGACCGTTCTCCACATGCACGCCTCGGCTTTGATGGTGAACAACATGGTGCTCAGCAGGGATGTAATATGTCGGATGACACGTGCGTTTCACTTGTTCAAAATCTGCCAGGAGACTAAGATGACAAGTGTGCCCATGCCTCATTGAATACTTGCATGAGGGCGGTTGAGACTCGTCCACCACGCTTTCGGAGAGCTCGAAGTGTACCAATCTGCAGGGTGTATATCGTGAATGCCAAGCCATGATAGTGTCATCTTCCAAACTCTGATACTGTGTCTACACTTACAGAGGAGGTGGGAAATGGACAATGGTTCTGTTTTGTAGTTTAAGGGCCACAATTAGGCCACCTTCTATGTTGAAGCCTCTCTACCATCCAAAGCCGACCCCGAAGGGTGAGCCAGGCAAAGTGCTTGCATTTTTAGGGGCTCATATCTTCCACACGATGGGTCGCATACCAGAGTCAATGAGGTCCACAAATTGCATGTTGTAGGCCGTGGTTGCAGAAAAGGATCCGTCTGAGGTGAATTTCCACCGAATAGAATATGTAGTACCTACTGCATGTGGATGGAGCATGTACGAACATGTGGTTTGGCACTTTCTTGACCCGCGACATCTAGTCCTTCACTGATGACGACATTTTGTCAAGACACCCAGACGGGACTCTAACCTGCACTATTCTTTATGCTCTAGCGTTCCAGTTCGAGGATGATGAGATGGCCACAAGCGACGTCATGAAAATCTTGGCTCCTAACACGGAAGCTTTCATCAATTACCTTGTTCCGACTTAGTGCATTGTTGCTGCAAGTAGCTTGTGTTATTTGTGATGAACAGTGGCTATCTGCTTATAATTGAAAATTAGCTAGGGGTATGATATGATGCCTAATCGTTTGACTTATTAGAATACCCTAGTATGGGAGTTGATTTTCATGCAATCATGTTGCTCTAGTTATATATGGAAGTTCAGTATGGTTTGCTCTTGTTTCTTGTAAGTAGTTTATGTTCAGTAGGTGGCTTTTTTAACTTCAATCTAAAGAGCATGAACTGGTGACATGAACTAGTGCCACTCTACAAAAGCATGTACTACCTACATTTACATAGAATCCTCCATGTGACTCCCAAATTATGGTTGATGTTGATCACCGCATGATAAGTTGCTAAGTGATGTTGGTTCTACTTAGCCCGTGTTTTCTTTTGATGATGGAATGTAAGTTGTTGGGCTTTATTTTTCACGAAGTTTGTAATTATAATTTGTTGGTTGGCTATGCGCAAAATCTAGATGTATATGTTCAAAATGTTAATCAAATTTGTTTAAAAGATCAATAAAGCTATCATAGCGGCTAACCTACCAAAGGACCAAGCTCATAACTAAATGATTCTTAGCTATTGATGATTTCAAGCCACTGTCTATCCACACGGTTATTTTATAAGGAGCAAGGCTTTCCAAGGAAGAACTCATTCCATGGTTTACCCATTTCGTGCATTATTTGTTACATCTCTACACTAAAGGGAATGAATTCGATAGACATAGGCATAGAAGGCACCGGGAATTATTGATGGATAACTCAAATTACAACACCCACTCGCTTGTGCTTACCTCCGAGCCTCCTCCTCTTAGTCTGCCGACTCATGTGTTCATTATGAGCATTCTCCCTATGCTTAACAGTGGACCAACATGTTGCAGTTGTGCTATACACCACATTTGCATGCCATCTTAGATGAACCAGCACTCATATGCATCAATAAGCACGAGGAGAAGAAGCAGAAGGAGATGATGGCCGAGAGAAACAAGCAGCATGGCCACTCGATGGACATCACTTCAAAGCCTTACAGTAGGACCAATCAGCAACTTAGGGAAAAGTTACATGACTGGTCCCCGAAGCCGTCTAATTTCTTCAACAATTCTTTATTGTGTTCCTCGATATTGTAACTAGTGAACCAAAAATTAGAGCACCAATGAATGCGCTTTGTATCTATTGCCTATTATGGCCTTGCGTGCTTTCACACTCCTCCTCGAATACTGGCAGATATGCGGTACAACGCACACATTGCTAGCCGTAAGAAGTGCACGTTTGTCCCAATCAAATTGTTGTGGTTGGTATAGCCAATGGAGGAGCTTGAGGAGGAGGTCGCGGCTTTGCTCCTCGAGAGAGCAGACGCCGAGGCAGCCCGTCGCACTTGGGACATTCTGTAAGCATACTGCCCATCTATTCAATAATACCCATTTCAGGTATTTGAGGTGGACGATGATGGGGAAGGCAAGATGACAGTAGTCGGTCCCGATCTATGGAAAGGGAAGAGACCGCAGTACAGACGTGTGGTTTGGCGCCTTCCTAACTCACGACATCCAAGTCCTTCACTGATGACGACAATGTTTTTGTCAAAGATACCCAGACAGGACGCTGACCTGAACTATTCTTTTGTTGGAGTGACCTATGCCCCAACATACCAATTCAAGGACGATGAAATGGCCACACACGACGGCATGCAAACATTGGCTCTTAACAAGGAAGCTTTCATCAACTACCTTGTTCCAGCTTAGTGCATTGCTGCTGCAAGTAGCTTGTTGTTTTTGCTGAACAATGGCTATGTACTTACAATTGAAAATTAGGGGTATGATATGATGTCCAATTATTTTACTTTAGAGAGCACCTTAGTATGGGAGTTGATGCTCAGGCAATCATGTTCTAGTTACACATGGAAGTTTAGTATGGTTTCATATCAATGTCTACCACATAACTCTTTTATAAGGAGCAAGGCTTCCCTAAGGAATAACTCGTTCCTCAGAGTTAATTTCTGCTTTAGAATCCCATTTCATGCAATATTTCTTGCGGCTCTCTGCAAAGTAGGGATGGCACCGCAGGGTTTGGGTATAGCCGTACGGGTGGAGCCACCCCATACCTATAACGCCCCGGATACAACTTTCCATATTCGTAACTCCGACTCTTGCCATTTCCGGCTATGTGATTTATTATTTCCTCCGTGGTTGGGTTTTTGTCTGTTGTTTTGCATTTTGTTCTTGTTATGCATCTCGTCTCATGTCATCATTCGCATTGCATCAACATCATTTTCATAAAACTTGCATCCGCTCGTAGTTGCCGTGTCCCCCCTTGCTTTCGTTGACCGTTCCGAGACCAATTGGGTTTTCGCTTCCCTCTTGACCCTGACCACCTAACCCCTCTTGCCAGCTCTCAGACCCCTCGCGCGCGCGTCCGAAACTCCCCCGAACCCGACCCGAGTTGTCGTGACCGTTGGATCCGGATCATCCCCAAACATTCGCAAAACATCTCCGTTTTGTTAATTGGGCTCCCTAACTATTTTATTCGCGACCGTCCATTTACGATCGTAAGGATGAGGTAGCCGTAACCTAATCCACCTAATGTATATATATTGTCCTACCCTAAATCTCAGGGGAGCTGTCCCATCCTCCCAGCCGCCGCCGCTGCACCCATTTCCCACCTCGGGATCCTCTCATTCCCCCTGCACCAACCATCAGCCACACCCAGATCCAATCAATCCATCCCATCGACCCATCTCGATTCAACGACCGCCGACGCTCAAATCCCGCAGGAGGCCGAGCTCCACCTCCTCGCCCCCCATCCCCGTCTCCTGGATCGATCCTCGCGCCCTGGATCTGTGCCTCGAGCACCTCCGTGGAGCCAAGCCCCGAGCGCCTCCTCTGCTTTGTCCCGCGCGCACGAGCCCAACGGGAGAGGAGCTCCTCAACGTCGTGCTCCTCACCGACACCCGCGCTCGCAACGAGGCTCCCGAGGCCGAGCCTCCTGCCTTGTCCGGGCGAGCCCGCGCCGGCGACCACCAGGACCGCGTCGCCCTTTCCTTCACTTTCTTCTCCCTGCCTCCCTTTTTCCTACTGCCTTCCTCCCTTGCCTCTCTCTCCAGCATGCTCCCTCTCTCTCTCCCGTGTCTCTGCAGGAAAACGCCATGGCCGCCCCGGAGCTCCACCGTCGCCCTGGCCTCAGATCCGGCCGATTCCCATCGCCTGGAGCCGCCACGCCAAGTCCCCTGCCTCGCCGGAGCCTGCTGCAGCCCTGCCTCCGCCACCTTGCCTCGCTGTCCCCGCCGCCAAGTCCGGCCGTGGCCGTCGCCCCCTGCATCCTCTGCTTCGAGCAGGAGGACGAGCGCGCCGCCCCTGCTGCGTTGACCCTGCGCCTCGACCCGTGCCTCGCTTCGTCCACCTGCGCGCGTTGACCGCGCCCCTCCTCCTGGTTCGATCAGGCCAAGGCCCAGCGCCCTCCTTTGCCTCCCCTCCAGTGCCCAAGGCCCAGCCTGCTCCAGATTCGGCCCGCTGGACTCCAGATCTGGCCCAGCCAGCGCCCTCCTCCACCAACCGGCCCATGCAGCCTGGTGAGCACCCAGTGCCCTCTCCTGTACACATTTGGGCCAGCCAGATTCGGCCCGTGTACCTTTTTTTTTCAGATATGCGAATTTGTCTATTTATCCAGAGATTGTTGTTTTTGCAGAAACCCCCTTGCACTTCATGCATATAATAACTCATGATCTGTGCATCATATGTAAAAATGTTATATATGTAAAATGCTTAGAATTTTGTGTAGATTCATAATTTGCCACTTTCATCCATGTTAAATATGTTTAAAAATGTTGTTTGTTTAAATTTGCTCAAATGTCATGCTAAAATGATTTATTTCATAACTAAATAACCGTAGCTCCATTTTAAATGTTCTTTATATGTAAATGGGGTGGAAAAATGCCTAGTTTAACATGGTCCACTTTATTTTCCTGTTTAACAACATTAAAATATGGTTTAGGGCAGAACAGTACCAAATCTAAAATATGCATATGGGGATTTTCCGGAATTGTTGTTCGTTGTTCCGGCCTCATTTAAACTTGCCTAAATAGTTCGTTTACTTATGCTTCACCTCTTGCCATGTTTAAAAACATTTAATATTGTTGTGTACCAAACTGAGAGAAAACTAAATAGTTGATGTGGTGTTTCTTCAATATGCAACTCGTTGCATATTGAGCTCCACTTAACCTGTAGTATTGTTTGTTGCACTTTGCCAATGCCATGCCTCATTAAACTGGACATGCATCATACTTGTTTGTGCATCATGCCATGTTTATGCTTGTGCATTTACCATGTTGTTTGTTTCTTTCCGGTGTTGCTTCTTAGTTCCGGTAATGTTGCGATTGTGAGGATTCGTTCGACTACTCCCGTTCGTCTTCTTCATGGACTCGTTCTTCTTCCTTGCGGGATTTCAGGCAAGATGACCGCTACCCTGGATCTCACTACTGTCATTGCTATGCTAGTTGCTTCGTTCTATCGCTATGCTGCGTTACCTATCTTTTGGTCATCAAGCCTCCCATATTGCCATGAACCTCTAACCTTTGACACCTTTTCCTATGCAAACCGTTGTTTGGCTATGTTACCGCTTTTGCTCAGCCCCTCTTATAGCGTTGCTAGTTGCAGGTGAAGTTGAAGATTACTCCATGGTGGACATGATTTTGTTGGGATATCACAATATCTCTTATATTATTATTAATGCATCTATATACTTGGTAAAGGGTGGAAGACTCGGCCTTATGCCTGGTGTTTTGTTCCACTCTTGTCGCCCTAGTTTCCGTCATACCGGTGTTATGTTCCCGGATTTTGCGTTCCTTACGCGGTCGGGTGATTTATGGGACCCCCTTGACAGTTCGCTTTGAATAAAACTCCTCCAGCAAGGCCCAACATTGGTTTTACCATTTGCCTCACCACCACCTATCCCTTTCCCTTGGGTCGGCCAACCCGAGGGTCATCTTTATTTTAGCCCCCCCAGGCCAGTGCTTGTCTAAGTGTTGGTCCGAACCGGGCAGACTGTGGGGCCACCTCGGGGCAACTCGAGGGCTGGTTTTACTCGTAGGCTGACCTATCCAGTGTTGTCCTGAGAACGAGATATGTGCAGCTCCTATCGGGATTGTCGGCGCATCGGGCGGCTTTGCTGGTCTTGTTTTACCATTGTCGAAATGTCTTGTAAACCGGGATTCCGAGTCTGATCGGGTCTTCCTGGGAGAAGGTATATCCTTCGTTGATCGCGAGAGCTTATCATGGGCTAAGTTTGGACACCCCTGCAGGGTATAATATTTTGAAAGCCATGCCTGCGGTTATAGGCAGATGGGAATTTGTTAATGTCCGGTTGTAGATAACTTGACACCAGATCCGAATTAAAACGCATCAACCGCGTGTGTAGCCGTGATGGTCTCTTTTCGGCGGAGTCCGGGAAGTGAAAACGGTCTTTGGGTTATGTTTGACGTAAGTAGGAGTTCAGGATCACTTCTTGATCATTGCTAGTTGACGACCGTTCCCTTTGCTCTCTTCTCGCTCTTATTTGCGTATGTTAGCCACCATATATGCTTAGTCGCTGCTGCAACCTCACCACTTTACCCCTTCCTTTCCCATTAAGCTTTGCTAGTCTTGATACCCATGGTAATGGGATTGCTGAGTCCTCGTGGCTCACAGATTACTACAAAAACAGTTGCAGGTACAGGTTATTCGATGATCATGACGCGAGAGCGATGCTTGCTTGCGTTGAGTTCTTCTTCTGCTTCTTCGATCAGGGGATAGGTTCCAGGTCGGCAGCCTGGGCTAGCAGGGTGGATGTCGTTTGAGTTTCTGTTTGTGTTTCATCCGTAGTCGGATGATGCTCTTATGTATTGTGATGTTGTATTCATGTGGCATTGTATGCCTTATGTATGTATCCCCATCTATTATGTAATGTTGATGTAATGATATCCACCTTGCAAAAGCATTTCAATATGCGGGTCTATCCTTGGTGGGACCTTCGAGTTCCTTTTGGATAGGGTCGCATATTGGGCGTGACAAGTTGGTATCAGAGCCTCGACCGACCATAGGATCCCCCTTGTTTGTTGGCCGTTGTTGAGTCTAGAAGAAAACTATTTTGAGTCTTAGGATTATATATATCGGAGAGTAGGATTCTTTTTACTCCTCAGCCCCCTTCGTCGCTCTGGTGAGGTCTCCTGACGTAGATGTTTTGACTTTCCTCTCCTCAAATTTCACTAAAAAAAATTTTAGGACCACGCGGGTATCTTGGAATCGTTCCGATGGTTTTGTGACGAGAACATTGTTCTTGGTGCCTCCTGTCTATTATGTGGCATTGACCCAGGGAGTTGAGCTCCGAGGTGTTGTCGTCATAATTTTATCGTTGCAGTTCTGGAATACCTGAGTTTTGCCGACATCGAAAATCTCTTTTATGCAGTTATTGGTGAGATAACCTTGACGCCACCCAGTACTGGGGCGGGAGTTCAAGAGTATTGCCATAACTCGTATAACGGATGCTTTTCGAAGGTTGAGGTACACGATTTCCGAAGGTTTCTTGGTTATGTGTTGACGGATGGATACAGCTGGATGTAGGGATTGTTAGTTTGGGTGAGGTATATTGCTTCCCCTGTATCCCCAACACCAGATTGCATAACCAGAAAGTTTCGGGAGTTTATAGGTGGGAATTCAAGTAGCTCCTAGAATATCTTTCCGACAGATGCATGATATGGGATTGGTTAAATCTCTATCATATGTATTTGTTCCGGCTTATTTCTGCAAGCCAATCCTTTGTTTTGTTTTGAGTTGTGGTATTTGAGTTGCTTCAATGTCAAGTGTTGATCCATACCTTTCCTAAGCGGTATTCTCATATTTCTATGGGAGTACTAATCCTTTTGATCATCGAGATTGTCCTGTCAATTCTTCTCTAACCGGCGTGCTTCTCTCCAGGCTAATACTATCATTTTTCTCATTCGCAATATCAATTCTAAGTTCTCTCAACGGTATCCATTCCATCTGCCCCAAGTTGCCTTTGTTTTTCCCGCCCTCCCACCCTTTTCTTCAAGGACTCAGATTTCTTAATCGGGTATCCATTTTATTGATGGGAAGTCTCTCCATTCTTTTTCGTCAATGTTCTTATCCGGTGATTTCCCATGAAGATGCTCAACAGTTTCAAGTTCATCATTCTTCATTCTCATATTCTTTTCCGGTGGATCCAATTCAAGCTTTCGGTGTTGATCATATTCTTTTCCTCGTTTCTAATGCTTTCTCATGTCGGTGCACCTCTTAATTGTTCAGCTCTCTCTATTCTTATCCGGAGTGCTCAAGATATCTCAGAAGAATCATGTTTCCATTCTTAATCCGTTCGAGTTACTTCAAGGTTTTCTCTCATTCAAGCTATTTAATTCAACCGGTGCAACCTCTCTTTAAATTTGTTCAACGGTGTTTTCTTTTGAGTGGGCCCTAACCCACAGGTCTTTTCCCAGGATCTTACCTGACTCTTCTAATTATCCGGAGCTATTCCAATGTCTTTTCAGAGTTTGACGTAAGAATGAAGTTCATCAGTCACATGCCATCTCCAAGACCGATTTCAAATTATTTCATTGTTGGCTCAACCTCTTTGTTTTTTTTCATCCTTCCGGAGTGTCTCAACAATTCATGGTGGTGTTTCTCATCGTCATTCTCGAATTTTGAAGACCGAAGAAGAGTTCCTCTTAAATCTTTAACCGTTCTTCCAGAGATTCATGGTTCAAGCTTGATGCCATCCTCTCATAATTGTTAGCGATTGTGAGAATTCGTTTCACCATCCAGAGTAATTCAGGATTCTTTTCAGTTTCATTCTCCATAGCCAATCATCTCAGAATTATTAATTCTCAGCGTTCAGCTCTCGTTCTCGAATTTTTCCGGTGAATCGTTCAAATATCCTCTAATCAGTTAATGATCTCTTTGTTCTCATGTATCTAAATCTCCTCAAGTATCTTCATTCGTTTCCCAACTCTTCCCGGTGAATTGTGCCTTTTCTACTTTCATTTTCAATTCTTACGGTGGTTCGTTCAAGATTTTACTTCCTTCGTTATCATATTAATTCATTCGTTGTTTCAACCCTACCGGTGGTTCATTGAAGACCTTCTCAAGTTTGCGCTATCTCTATCCTTAATCCCTCAGGAAGAATAAGTAGTATGCCAAATCCGTTGCTTGTCATCAATTTAAATTGGTGAAGGATACGCATAACGTAATTCTTATTATTGTTTCATCCAAGTGATCTAGTTTCTTCTTTCCAGAGTTATTCATCATGTCACATTTCTCGGTTCGAGATGCGTCATCTTTTCTTTTCCAGAGTTCCAAGTTTTCCGCATTATCGTTGCGAAGCTCCATCTAAATCATCGCAAGGCTTCACCTTGTGTTTTCTACTTCTCTTTCTTTTTATCATCCTTTTATTACCAGAGTTCTTCATGGAGGCTCTACATGATGGTTCATCAAGGATTCTTTTCATTCTTCAATTGTTCTTCAAGATTTCTCTTGAAGTTAAGATCAGCCAAGCTACACTCTAGAATAAACATGGTGCTCAACACATGTTGTTTCTAAGGAGTTCAAGTATTCTTCATCTTGCATTCCAAAGTGCAATTCTTTCTGCCTTATCTTTTGAGGTGGTGTTATGTCACTCTTGACAATTTCCTTCATGTTTCATGATTCATATGTTGTCAAGAATGAGGTATTTTAAATCCATCATTTTCTCTTTGTTCAAGAGATCTTTTCGACCAATCAACTTCTTCTTTGGAGTTATCTTGGTATAGATTCCACCTAAAGCCTTCCCTAAGGAATGTTTCTATTTGTGGTGCTTATCAATGATCTGAGTTTTCTCCTATCCTCTCGGCGAAAGAAGTTGTTATCTCTTCTTTGATCTCAAGCAAGCAATTGTTTTTTGTTAGTGGCAGAATTTCACCTCATACTCGAGATGTTTTCCATAAGCCCACTACAAGCTTATTCTTTTCGTTGTTGGTTTTGCAACAACTCTGTTGTAACCTTCTTGGAAGGGTGCTTTCCAAGCTCATTTGTCGCAGAAGTTGGCATTTTCTCCTACATTATGTTATTCCAATGATCTATCTTCTATTCTTTCTTCCGGAGGCATTGTGATGTTGCTCTTTTCACTCATTATCTCGTTTTGTCAAGATCATGTTCTTTTCCATGCTTATCCACTTAACCGGAGTGTTGTGTCTATCATTCCTCTTTTAACCGGAGTCTCATCCAAGTGCTTTCATTTTGCCAAGTTCAAATTATATTCCTTCCATGTTCAACTGGAGTGCTGCCCGAATTCTTCCTCTCTCATCTTGTTTTAAGCGGAGTGGTTTCGAATTCTATCTTGTCCATTAAACTCTTGATTCATGTCTTTGCAACCTTCAAGTTCTCGTAATGTTCCTTGGTCCTCTTTTCCTACGGATTGTTTGCAATCTCGTTCATCTCTGTTGTACTCTTTCTTTTTAATTGCTCAACCTCTCAAGGTTCGTGGTTTCACTCGTTCGTCAAAGAAGCAACTCTGTTGTACCCCTTCCTCTTCCTTTTCCCTCCGGTGCCATCCTAGATATCGGGACGAGATCCTCTCGTAGTGGTGGAGTGTTGTAACGCCCCGGATACAACTTTCCATATTCGTAACTCCGACTCTTGCCATTTCTGGCTATGTGATTTATTATTTCCTCCGTGGTTGGGTTTTTGTCTGTTGTTTTGCATTTTGTTCTTGTTATGCATCTCGTCTCATGTCATCATTCGCATTGCATCGGCATCATTTTCATAAAACTTGCATCCGCTCGTAGTTGCCATGTCCCCCCTTGCTTTCGTTGACCGTTCCGAGACCAATCGGGTTTTCGCTTCCCTCTTGACCCTGACCACCTAACCCCTCTTGCCAGCTCTCAGACCCCTCGCGCGCGCGTCCGAAACTCCCCCGAACCCGACCCGAGCTGTCGTGACCGTTGGATCCGGATCATCCCCAAACATCCGCAAAACATCTCCGTTTTGTTAATTGGGCTCCCTAACTATTTTATTCGCGACCGTCCGTTTACGATCGTAGGGATGAGGTAGCCGTAACCTAATCCACCTAATGTATATATATTGTCCTACCCTAAATCTCAGGGGAGCTGTCCCATCCTCCCAGCCGCCGCCGCCGCACCCATTTCCCACCTCGGGGTCCTCTCATTCCCCCTGCACCAACCATCAGCCACACCCAGATCCAATCCATCCATCCCATCGACCCATCTCGAGTCAACGACCGCTGACGCTAAAATCCCGCAGGAGCCCGAGCTCCACCTCCTCGCCCCCCATCCCCGTCTCCTGGATCGATCCTCGCGCCCTGGATCCGTGCCTCGAGCACCTCCGTGGAGCCAAGCCCCAAGCGCCTCCTCTGCTTCGTCCCGCGTGCACGAGCCCAACGGGAGAGGAGCTCGTCAACGCCGTGCTCCTCACCGACGCCCGCGCCCGCAACCAGGCTCCCGAGGCCGAGCCTCCTGCCTCGTCCGCGCGAGCCCGCGCCGGCGACCACCAGGATCGTGTCACCCTCTCCTTCACTTTCTTCTCCCTGCCTCCCTTTTTCCTACTGCCTTCCTCCCTTGCCTCTCTCTCCAGCATGCTCCCTCTCTCTCTCCCGTGTCTCTGCAGGAAAACACCATGGCCGCCCCGGAGCTCCACCGTCGCCCTGGCCTCGGATCCGGCCGATTCCCATCGCCTGGAGCCGCCACGCCAAGTCCCCTGCCCCGCCGGAGCCTGCTGCAGCCCTGCCTCCGCCGCATTGCCTCGCCATCCCCGCCGCCAAGTCCGGCCGTGGCCGTAGCCCCCTGCATCCTCTGCTTCGAGCAGGAGGACGAGCGCGCCGCCCCTGCTGCGTTGACCCCGCGCCTCGACCCGTGCCTCGCTTCGTCCACCTGGGCGCGTTAACCGCGCCCCCTCCTCCTGGTTCGATCAGGCCAAGGCCCAGCGCCCTCCTTTGCCTCCCCTCCAGCGCCCAAGGCCCAGCCTGCTCCAGATCCGGCCTGCTGGACTCCAGATCTGGCACAGCCAGCGCCCTCCTCCACCAACCGGCCCATGCGGCCTGGTGAGCACCCAGTGCCCTCTCCTGTACACATTCGGGCCAGCCAGATTCGGCCCGTGCACCTTTTTTTTTTCAGATCTGCGAATTTGTCTATTTATCCAGAGATTGTTGTTTTTGCAAAAACCCCCTTGCACTTCATGCATATAATAACTCATGATCTGTGCATCATATGTAAAAACTTTATATATGTAAAATGCTTAGAATTTTGTGTAGATTAATAATTTGCCACTTTCATCCATGTTAAATATGTTTAAAAATGTTGTTTGTTTAAATTTTCTCAAATGTCATGCTAAAATGATTTATTTCATAACTAAACAACCGTAGTTCCATTTTAAATGTTCTTTATATGTAAATGGGGTGAAAAAATGCCTAGTTTAACATGGTCCACTTTATTTCCATGTTTAACAACATTAAAATATGGTTTAGGGCAGAACAGTACCAAATCTAAAATATGCATATGGGGATTTTCCGGAATTGTTGTTCGTTGTTCCGGCCTCATTTAAACTTGCCTAAATAGTTAGTTTACTTATGCCTCACCTCTTGCCATGTTTAACAACATTTATTATTGTTGTGTACCAAACCGAGAGAGAACTAAATAGTTGATGTGGTGTTTCATCAATATGCAACTCGTTGCATATTGAGCTCCACTTAACCTGTAGTATTGTTTGTTGCACTTTGCCATGCCATGCCTCATTAAACCGGACATGCATCATACTTGTTTGCGCATCATGCCATGTTTATGCTTGTGCATTTACCATGTTGTTTGTTTCCTTCCGGTGTTGCTTCTTAGTTCCGGTAATGTTGCAATTGTGAGGATTCGTTCGACTACTCCCGTTCGTCTTCTTCATGGACTCGTTCTTCTTCCTTGCGGGATTTCAGGCAAGATGACCGCTACCCTGGATCTCACTACTATCATTGCTATGCTAGTTGCTTCGTTCTATCGCTATGTTGCGTTACCTATCTTTTGCTCATCAAGCCTCCCATATTGCCATGAACCTCTAACCTTTAACACCTTTCCTATGCAAACCGTTGTTTGGCTATGTTACCGCTTTTGCTCAGCCCCTCTTATAGCGTTGCTAGTTGCAGGTGAAGTTGAAGATTACTCCATGGTGGACATGATTTTGTTGGGATATCACAATATCTCTTATATTATTATTAATGCATCTATATACTTGGTAAAGGGTGGAAGACTCGGCCTTATGCCTGGTGTTTTGTTCCACTCTTGTCGCCCTAGTTTCCGTCATACCGGTGTTATGTTCCCGGATTTTGCGTTCCTTACGCGGTCGGGTGATTTATGGGACCCCCTTGACAGTTCGCTTTGAATAAAACTCCTCCAGCAAGGCCCAACATTGGTTTTACCATTTGCCTCACCACCACCTATCCCTGTCCCTTGGGTCGGCCAACCCGAGGGTCATCTTTATTTTAGCCCCCCCGGGCCAGTGCTTGTCTAAGTGTTGGTCCGAACCGGGCAGACTGCGGGGCCACCTCGGGGCAACTCGAGGGCTGGTTTTACTCGTAGGCTGACCTATCCGGTGTTGCCCTGAGAACGAGATATGTGCAGCTCCTATCGGGATTGTCGGCGCATCGGGCGGCTTTGCTGGTCTTGTTTTACCATTGTCAAAATGTCTTGTAAACCGGGATTCCGAGTCTGATCGGGTCTTCCTGGGAGAAGGTATATCCTTCATTGATCGCGAGAGCTTATCATGGGCTAAGTTGGGACACCCCTGCAGGGTATAATCTTTCGAAAGCCGTGCCTGCGGTTATAGGCAGGTGGGAATTTGTTAATGTCCGGTTGTAGATAACTTGACACCAGGTCCGAATTAAAACGCATCAACCGCGTGTGTAGCCGTGATGGTCTCTTTTCGGCGGAGTCAGGGAAGTGAACACGGTCTTTGGGTTATGTTTGACGTAAGTAGGAGTTCAGGATCACTTCTTGATCATTGCTAGTTGACTTACCATTCTGTTTGCTCTCTTCTCGCTCTTATTTGCATATGTTAGCCACCATATATGCTTAGTCGCTGCTGCAACCTCACCACTTTACCCCTTCCTTTCCCATTAAGCTTTGCTAGTCTTGATACCCATGGTAATGGGATTGCTGAGTCCTCGTGGCTCACAGATTACTACAACAACAGTTGCAGGTACAGGTTATTTGATGATCATGACGCGAGAGCGATGCTTGCTTGCGTTGAGTTCTTCTTCTGCTTCTTCGATCAGGGGATAGATTCCAGGTCGGCAGCCTGGGCTAGCAGGGTGGATGTCGTTTGAGTTTCTGTTTGTGTTTCATCCGTAGTCGGATGATGCTCTTATGTATTGTGATGTTGTATTCATGTGGCATTGTATGCCTTATGTATGTATCCCCATCTATTATGTAATGTTGATGTAATGATATCCACCTTGCAAAAGCGTTTCAATATGCGGGTCTATCCTTGGTGGGACCTTTGAGTTCCTTTTGGATAGGGTCACATATTGGGCGTGACAATACCCTTACCCATCATCCCAAATCTTATCCATCACCCGTACCCATACCCGCTGATGAGTACAATTTTTTCCCATACCCATCACCCATCATGGTAAGTGGGCACCCGCGGGTAAAATTACCAAGATTTGCAACACATCAATTTAAGCATTACATAGTCATAAACAATAATTTATAAATAACAACACATCATGACATCAATGCATACTCGTCCGTGGGATAGCTATTTTGGTGCGGCGGCCTAACATGAATGCATGATGAGGTCTTGTTAGGCTGTCAGATTAATGTACATATAATATGTTTAATATGTGGATAAATAATATACAAGGTCTATTTGTCAGAATATATGCATGTACATGGGTACATGAGTATGGGGTATACTAAACCATACCCATACCCACTATACCCGATGGGTATGAAATTTTCCTATTTATGTACCCATGGGTATTTTTTGACCCATACCCTTGCCCTAATAGGGCTTTTACCCGCAGGGTACGCGAGTAATGGGTACCCATTGCCATCCCTATTCTAGGCTGATGTCACCAAGTCACAGATTTTGATGGTATTTCCTCTGTTTCTTTTTACTCCATGTATAAGAATTCTCTCAAGTCAAACTTCATAAAGTCTGACAAAATTTGTAGTAAAAAATATCAACATCTACAATACTAAAGTTATCCAATATTAAAATTAGTTCAATGATGCATCTAATGCTATTGATTTGGTATTGTGAATGCTGATTTTTTTTATATAAACATAAAACATGGTCAAACTTTTACCAAGTTGACTTTGATCAGATCTTATATGCTGAGTAGAAAGAAACAGAGGGAGTATATGTTGGAGACAACAAACATTTTGTTTTGGTTATGCCATGCATAATTTACTTGGCCAGTGTCGGTGCTAAAGCCGGCGGATCTCGGGTAGGGGGTCCCAAGCTGTAGGTCTAGGAACAATGGTGACAAGGTACAAAGGGAGATGATGTTTTACCCATGTTCGGGCCCTCTTGAAGAGGTAAAACCCCGCGTCCTGCTTTGATTGTATTGATGTGATGGGGTCAGAGTACAAGATGATCTATCTCGAGATAGTATGATTGTGTTCTAAACTCTAAGGCTAGTAATCGTGTCCCTAAAGCCCAAACCCTCCCCCAGCTTATATATATGCATCGGGGATACCTAGATTACACATATGGTCGGTTGCCAATGCCGGCCAAGGTTGTCAGAATCGTGATTTTGAATCGGATTGGAGCTCCGATGGTAGGATCGCAAATCATAGAATCTTCACTACCAGGATAGTAGAAGCATAGTTTCTATGAACTAAAATTGTAGAATCATAGGGGTTAGTTTGGATCATAAAGTCGTAGAATCTTATAACATAATCGCGATTCTGACAACCTTGATGCCGGCTATCGAGCTATCCTTGAAGTTCACGCTAAGTCTTTGGAGGTTTCCATCTTGGTCATGCCGAGGTTCATGGCTTACGGAGTCCTTCCTTGTGATGGTCGGTGGGCCACAAGCTCGGCCCATGGACTATGGGTCATATAGGTTAGTACCCCCTACTCCATGACATAGTCAGCCAGCAAAAAGGCAGAAGTATAAAAGATATAGAAACCTCTCAACATAATGTTATTGATTAATGTTCGTACACTGGCAGATCCGTGTGCAAGCCAAAAAAACAAGCACTAGCTTACAGATACTTACAAGAAGAAGAAAAAAGGGATTAAAATATTTGTTGGAGATCCTAGAGAAGATTTTCATTTTACTAACCTTTCAAGCGTTTAGGAAATCTCGTAAATGGTAAGTCGCAAATAACGTATGCCATGTTCATTTATTTCTGCATTTGTACCAAAACATGGAATGCATCACCAAATATATGGGGGTTTGCACATCCCAAACAGTTTGGATAACCTTGTGTCCCCATTTTCCCATCAGGGTGGCATTGTGCTCGTGACATGCGCGGGCACCGATGGATAGCAGGCATCACCACAAGCAGTTACCAATTGACGGGACGCCTTCTATGGCTAGCAAGTGTGTGTGTTGTACCGCAAGTCTACAAGTATTCAAGGAGGGGGTGTTGGAGCACGCGAGACCATAATAGGCAATACCTACAAAGCGCATTAATCGGTGCTTTGATTTTTGGTTCATTAGTTATAATATCATGGAACGCAATCAAGAATTGTTTTTTTTGTAGTGTGCTATCAAGAATTGTTGATGAAATTAGACGGCCTCGGGCCCACTCTTGTCAACTTTGCCTGAGTTGATGATTGGTGCCATTTTGACAAGCTGTGCTAAAAAGCAAACATATATAGAGGCTCTACTTTGCAATAGACCAGTCACAAATTTGTTGCCCTATTGTAAGGCTGGAAGGTCCAATCCATCAAGTAGTTGTAACCATGTTGCATTTTGTCTAGCAAACCTCCTCTCTTGTGCCTCTTCTCCCAATACTTATTGAGCCAGAAGCAATACAAGTGTTGGTTCATCAAAGCCGACATGATAATGTGGTGTGCACCCAAACTGCAGCATGTTGGTCTAATGACGGGCAAAGAAGTCAAGCGCATCAAAAATGACTGAGCCAGCAGGGCAGGAGGATGATGCTTGGAGCTAAGCACCATCGAGTGGATGTTGCAATTTGAGTTATCCATCAATAGTTCCCGGTGCCTTCTATGCCTATGTCTATCAAATTCAAACCTCTTATGCCCAGAGCCATGACAAATATTGCACAAAATGGGATTCTAAGGCAGAAGTAAACTCTGAGGAATGAGTTGTTCCTAGGGAATCTTCGCTCCTTATAAAAGAGTTATGTGGTAGATGGCATGAAATAATTGGTCCTCTGGTAGGTAGGTCAGTATCTATGAATCCTTTGGTAATGAGCTTGCTCCTTTGGTAGGTTATTAAGCCACTATGAGTGCTTTATTGATCTTTTAAACAAATTTTCTTAGCCTTTTCAACCTATACATCTACACGTTGCACCAAGCCAAAAAAGTATTATTACAAAGATCCCAAAAAGTAAAGCCCGTAACATTCCATCATCAAAGAGAAAATGTAGGCTATGTAGAAGCAATATCGCTTAACAACTTATCATGTGGTGATCAAATGAATGCTAAATTGAGAGTCATGTGAATGATTCCATTCAAATTTTGGTAGTTTCCATATGATGTTATGAGCGTCACTAGTTCATACATTTATCTTTGTTGGTAAGAGCACCACCCATTGGATGGATGGTATTTATTCGGGAAAAACAAGAGGAAACCTTACTTTACTTCCATACTTGACTACATGAATATCAACTTCCATGCTGAACTACTCTCTAAAGTCAAATAATTTGACGGCATATCATACACATTAGTTTGCAATAACTAGCAGGTATTAGATGTTCAATACAAACAACAAGCTACTTGCAGCAGCAATGCACTAAGCTGGAACAAGGTCATTGATGAAAGCTTCCGCGTTAGGAGCCAAAGTTTTCATGCCGTCGTGTGTGGCCATTTCATCGTCCTCGAATTGGTATGCCGGGGCACATGTCACTCCAACAAAAGAATAGTGCAGGTCAGGGTCCCATCCAGGTTGTCTTGACAAAAACACTGACATCATCAGTGAAGGACTCGATGTCTTGGGTCAGGAAGGTGCCAAAACCGCACACTCAGAGGGACCGTGTACTGCGGTCTCCGCCCTTTCCATAAATTGGGACCAACTACTGTAATCTTGTCTTGCCCATCATCATGCACCTCAAATACCTGAAGTGGGTATTATATTGGATAATATGGGCGTCATGCTTAGAAAATGATACAATTTTGTTTTGTAGGTAAGTTTGCAAAATGTGAGGGGATCCTCCATGTAGTAGTGCCATGTCCCAGTAAAAGGGTGGTGCAGCCAAGCGATCTCCCGAGCAGGCAGCAAGAAGTAGATTGCACTACTCACAGCACGGTCCACCTTATCTACAAAAATTAAACATGAAGTAACAAATTAGGAAAGTACTATCGCTTAATAGAAACTCTTCTTCAGAAGCCTCAGTACAACCAAGTGATCAACATATGATTTTCCTTGGTCCCTGTCGTGGTTCTAAGTCTGACAGTAGAATAGGGGGGTAGGAATGGAGAGGCAAGATCTTAGATATGGAGCAGTTGTATACGCAAGAGGTTTATGAGTTCACGCCCTTCTCGGAGGAAGTAACAACCCTACATCTCGGAGCTCGGAGGCGGTCAACTGGATTATATGCGTATGAGTTACAGAGGTGCGAACCCTTTACACTGAGGAGGGGGGTGGCTTATATAGAGTCTGCCAGACCCCTCCGGCCCTCAGTTATGCAGGGGTTAAGGTACATTAAGGTCAGGCGTTACTGGTAACGCCACAAATAAAGTGCTATGATGACCATAAAAGCTACTTAATGACAGACCGTTTGCATGCAGACTGACTTTAGGTTTCCTGGCAGTCGAGTGGTTGGCTTCATGGTCGAGTGTCTTTGAGTCCGTCGAGTGGAACCCTTCCAGGTCGACTGAAAGGTGGTTTCTTCTAGAGATGTCCTTGGGGAGGGTATCTTGGACAGGTCCATGACCCTACTCTAGGTACATGGCTTCATCATTAGCCCCCGAATGGATCGAGGTTTGACTGGGGAAGGAGTTGAAAGCACTTCCGACCCATTTTCGTGCGATGACTATGTCTTGTTCTGGATCAGTGAACTCAGGTGACGACATCAACTTCTTTTTCAGTCGCCTTGATCCATTCTTTGTATCCGCCGAGTGAACTTCTTTACTTGGAGAACTCCGAGCGATAGAGCGGAGGAAATCTCCCGTCTGACAAGTTGCTCTGCAGCTTGCGGATTTGGTGGGATTCGAATTTCGGGAAGAGCGCGGGGCGGGGGAGGCCATCGTAATCGGATGGGATAAGGCAGGGACGCCTCGATCTTCGTGCCGCCTTTTTCGCCACGTATCGCGCACGCGACTGTTACGGGATTTGACAGGATCGCCCGGGCCTACAAGTCAGTCGGTCGGAAGTAACCTCGTATAAGGCCCCGAATGGGGGTTTTGAACAGTGCGTTCTCATTTCCTCCTCTCTCCCTCAGGCTTATCCGCTGCGTTTGCTTCCGTCTCGGTGCCGCTACTCTGTGCGCGTCTCACCGGTGATGATGGTGAAAGAGAAGACGGCGGCTCTGGAGCGGGCGAAGAAAGCGACGGCGAAGGAGAAGGGAAGGGCGACCAGTCGGGGCGGATCTTCATCGAGGGCCGGCCTGCCGCAGGGCTGGATCCAGGGCGATTGGATCCGCTCGATGATTCGCCAAGAAGACCTTGACGACCTGGTCGATGGGGGACTGATCTCCCATGGATCGGCGCGGCTCGCTGGGAAGGAATCTGAGCCGCAGCCCCAGGACGGTGAGGTCGTTCTCTTGGCCACCCATGTCGATCGTGGGTTTTCTTTGCCGCCTCACCCTTTATTTCGGGGATTTCTGAATTTATTTGGGGCGCAACTCCACCACTTCACACCCAACACCATCGTGTACCTTGCTGCTTTCGTGTCTTTGTGCGAGAATTTCTTGGGTTGTCGGCCTCATTGGGGTCTTTTCAAGAACATTTTCACCTGTCGCTCCCAGACGGTGAAAAAGGCCAATCCGAGTGACGAGAGAACACAAGTGATTCAGATGTGTGGGGGTCTTGCGGTTCAAATGAGGGGGAAAAGTTCTTTTCCGGCCATGGTCCTACCCGACTCGGTCCGTGGATGGCAGTCGACCTGGTTCTACTGCAAGGACCAGCCGACGCCAGGGCAGTCGACTGGATTCCCTCCTTTTTCCATGGACCGACTAAGGAAGCCTTCCTCTTTGAAGGTGGTCCCGGAAGAGAAGGCGCAGGTGAAGGTGCCGGTCGAACGTGTTGTCCAGCTTATCCGTGATGGGGTGACCGGCATGGACCTCTTGGAGGTCTTCCTCCGACGATGCATCCAGCCGCTTCAAGCTCGAGACCATCCGATGTGGTTGTATTCCGGTACCGAGGACACCACTCGGATCCACCAAGAGGAGGTCGACGAGGCCACGCTGGAGAGATGGCTGGCGGCCATCACAGGGAACAAAGATAACCCCCGAGGAGCCAGGAGGATTCCTCCACTCGACCAATCATACGAAGTAGATAAGGTCCGATTCTGCATCTCTGACTGTGATCCTGCTTTCTTCCTTCTGCTTGCTTAAAATCAGTCGACTGACTTTTGTCTTGTTTGTTGTCTTCTAGGCCACTACTGAGATGTACTCGATGCCCAACGGGGCGCAAGAACCAGCTGAGGAAGAGGAGGCGAGCGGAGGCGAAAGTGAGGAGGAGTGGCAATCTGATGGTGAGGGGGAAGAGGGTGATGACGACTCCAGTGAAGAGGAGGAGGAGGAAGTCGATCCTCCTCGTTCGGAAAGGCGGTCTAAGCTCACCCACGACCCCGCGAACAAGCGTGGCAAAGCGACTGCGCCTGTTGGGCAGTCGTCAAAGCACCCTCGGACGACCTCTCCGGCGCCGACTAAAAAAGCACCGAAGCATCCGCGAGCGGCGTCATCAAAGCTGCCGAAGGCCTTACCCAAGATGAGAATGACCATTCCCACCATCTCCGGGTAACAACAGAATCTTGGTCGACTCATTTAGCATGGATAGACTCTTGGTCGACTCGTTGACTAACCGACTGATTTCTGAAATCTGCAGTGCTGCTACCTCCGAGACCTCCGCCAAGAATGAAGACCAGGAAATGGAAGATGCTGCCACCTCCAACCTTGCTACGACCTCTGTAATTTCACCTTTGGTCGATTGGATTCTTGATTTTAACTTTGGATTTTTCCTGTAGCTCCTCCTCATGTCATTGATCTCCCCGATGATGACGATGAGGCGCCACTAAGGCCGAGGAGGAATAAAAAGGCGCCGGCTGGCAAGACCGCTCATGTTGCATCAGTGCCTGAGATGCTCGTTCAAGAGGGTGGCGACATCACTTGGACTCCCGTGTCCTTTGCTGTGCCGCTGACGAGTGTTCGACCTTCGACGTCGACTGCTGACCCACCTTCCCTTTTCGCCACACACCACGTCCTAGAGGACCAAGTGGGTGCTGCTAAGGAGGCTATACGCCAGGCGGGGATCATGATGGAGTAGGTGAAGGCGATCCGGGAAGCCAGCCAAGCGGCCTATGATGCTAGCTCAGCCCTTCAGAGTAACATTCATGTTAGTTGGTCACCGCTTGTTCTGTTAGGATATGCTATCTGAAAACTTTCTTTCTGAAGATCTTTTATCTGTACACCCACTGGGTGTGTCGATTGAATTTTTGGATTGGTGGGGGCATGCTGAGTGCACCCATTGGGTGTAGTCCCCGAGACTATGTCTTCGTATTTTGAATTTCTTCACTCTAACTCCTCCACTCGGTCTGGCCGAATGGAATCTTGGAACCAGTGGGGGCACGCCGAGTGCACCCACTGGGTGTAGTTCCCGAGACCATGGTTGACTGCTGGTAGTCGACTAAGGTCTGAAGAACCTGTTTTTTTTCAATCATGGCTGACTGCTGGCAGTTAGCTATAGTGCTATAGTCCTATAGTTTTAGGATCATAACCCTTTGTCTCTTTCGGCCGACTGATCGAACCGAGTTGGTAGAACTAGTGGGGGAACGCTGAGTGCACCCACTGGGTGTAGTCCCTGAGACTACTGTTGAATATTTTGATTCGGCTGTAGTCTTAGAAATGTTATGATTTTTCTCTTAGTCACTCGGAAGCAACCTATCTTTGATGTCTGCCGACTGACCCTTTGCAGAAATCTTGCGAGCTTGTGGCTCGTTATACTGAATTGGAAAACAAGTATATCCAGCTCGACCTTGACTTGAAGCTTGTTCAGGAGAACTTTAAGAAGGCGAAGGATGAAGCAAAAGGTATGTTTGGTGAGAATCTTGACGACTGTCTTTATCTTTATGTCCATTCCTTATTCTGATCTCATTGTCACCTTGTAGATAAACTGAAGGAAGCTCTGAAGAAGAAGGACCATGACCTCGCCGAGGCGCAGAAGGCGGCTTTGGACAAAACGAAGCTTGCGGAAGAAAAACTGGCTTCAGTCAGAAAACTTGAAGAGGAGAACACCAATCTGAAAGTTGCTCTCGACACGGCCAACAAGGAGGTCAGCCGTCTGAAGAATGATAAGATAGCTCTAAGTGACAAGGCTAGCGAACTGGCGGGGAAGAAGAATGATCTGGAGGCTTATCTGGGAGGGCTCGCCAAGAAGTTATTCATCATGCTTGAAGGTAATCTCGTCTATCCGACTGACTTGTTATCATTGACTCATCATAGAACTGTTGGCTTAACTTCGAATTGTGTTTACAGAATTCTGCCAAAACTTCGAGGAGGAGACCAGTCGAGTAGAAACAATCTTGGACCCCATTAACTCTCCTGTGACGGATGAAGCCGCTATGAACGTGCTTCGACTGGAGTCTCATGTTGCTGGAGTTGTTGTCTATCTCGCTCGACTGAAGGTTGCGGTGTCACGACTCAACACGACACTCTGGCCAGGAGAGACGCTTCAAAATGACCTTGAGTCTTTAATGACTCGACTAAATGACGTTCCAGGTTGAGTGCAAGAATGGAAGAAGTCTTCTGCCAGGTGCGGTGCTGACGTTGCTCTGTGTCTGGTCCGTGTTCACTGCAAGGATGCGTGAGAGGACAAGCTGGCGTCCATCAAAGTGGCCAATACCAAGAAGCACGATTTCCAGTCTTTCATGGAGACCTTCATTGCTGCTGCCACTCGGATTGCTGACGGAATCGACCTGGACCAGTTTGTCGCGCCCTCCAGTCCTCCACCTAAGGAGGAAAAACTTCTATGCTTCGACTTAAATTTGCCTCGGAATGCCGAGTGGTTTTGTAACCGATAAACTTTTATAGGCTTGACGCCTGAGTGCTTTTGAATCCGTAGCATGTTATCTGAACTTGGCTTATCGTTGAATATGCTTGAATTTGCCTTCGAGTGAACTTTGTTCTTCACTCGGAATATACTTTAATGCTCTAGACGTAGCTCTGAGGTGGAAAAATCCACTCGACCTGCACTTCATCGCTCTTGCAGGTAGGGATGGAGCACAGATTGCAGTCGACCTGCGTCCTTGCAGATCGGGATGGAATGCCCGTTGTATTTGTGGCGTAGCTTCGAAGGAGAAGGTAGCAGTCGACCTGCACCTCGTTGTCCTCACAGAGCGCACATTGTATTTGTGGCGAAGCTCCAAAGGAGAAGGTAGCAGTCGACCTGCACCTCGTCGTCCTTGCAGAGCGCACATTGTATTTGTGGCGTAGCTCCGAAGGAGAAGGTAGCAGTCGACCTGCACCTCGTCGTCCTTGCAGAGCGCACATTGTATTTGTGGTGTAGCTCCGAAGGAGAAGGTAGTAGTCGACCTGCACCTCGTTGTCCTTGCAGAGCGCACATTGTATTTGTGGCGTAGCTCCGAAGGAGAAGGTAGCAGTCGACCTGCACCTCGTCGTCCTTGCGGATCGGAATGGATTAAATACTTAGGGGAGTATTGTACTGTCGCTAAGCCCCCGAGTGGGAGGGTTGCTCTCCACTCGGTAGGATTTTCAAATACTTAGGCGAGTATTGGACTGCAGCTAAGCCTCCGAGTGGGAGGTTTGCTCTCCACTCGGTAGGATTTTCAAATACTTAGGCGAGTACCGGACTGCAGCTAAGCCCCCGAGTGGGAGGTTTGCTCTCCACTCGGTAGGATTTACAAATACTTAGGCGAGTACTGGACTGCAGCTAAGCCCCCGAGTGGGAGTCTGATTCACCACTCGGTAGGATTTTTTAAACTTAGGCGAGTACTTAGACTGCAGCTAAGCCCCCGAGTGGGAGGTTTGCTCTCCACTCGGTAGGATTTTTAAATACTTAGGCGAGTACTGGACTGCAGCTAAGCCCTCAAGTGGGAGTCTGATTCACCACTCGGTAG